>NW_006783631.1:3630511-3721902 GCF_000442215.2 Lipotes vexillifer | reverse complement strand
CGGACCCGCGTCCCCTGCATCGGCAGGCGGACCCTCAACCACTGCGCCACCAGGGAAGCCCTTGATAGGTGTTTTGTAGGAGAGGTACAGGAGCTGGGACAGATGTTCTGATACACTTGTTGGTGATGGTTATCGTTGTGTTCAGAGCCATCTGTCAGGGGTGGCAAATTCAGGAGTCAGTTAAATTTAAGGTGCTTATACCAGTTTTGGGGAACCTTGTCAGGGTATTCTGCTTCACGAGAACTGCTCCGGGGCAATTCTGAAAGATAAAAGATAGTTAACGAATGATCCTTCCCACCCCTATCTCCTGGGGCACAAGTTGTTCTCTCCCCAGGTGGTGAGGTTATTTCCCTCCCTCCACCTCCACAAAAATATGTGTGTCCCATTCCAGAAGCTATAACTTCACCTTTTTTCTAATCAACTCCTATTCCCTGAAGGGAGTTTTTATAAAACTTACGGAGACCCATTAGGTCCCCCACTCTGGCCTGAAGCGTACTCCACTGATGTGATCTACATCATTGTTAGTCCAACAAGAGAATCCAGGAAGCTGAACCAGAGTTATGTTCAAATCCCCTAAGCCCCCTTTTGGCCACCTTGCCACATGGAAGATGTACCAGTCAGGCTGGCTGGGGGTACCTGAAGGGGAAAGAAAGAAGCATTATGCACAGGAACGGTCTGGGTGGAATCCCAGGATTTCACACTGGTCTCTATAACTGCCCCTCCGCTCTCTTCTTCTTTGTCTTGATCATTTCCCAGGAACCAGAGAGAGGATGATCCCTTTCTGGGGATAGCTGTGTTCAGTGAACAAACTGCCATTCTAAGGTGTGTGTTCCAGGAGGAGATGAGGGAGGTAGAGTGAGAATTCTTTTTTAGTTGATTTCTTAGGCGGCGGTTTCAGTGCTTAACAGTCCCAAGTAGCTGTGGGTGTTAGGGAGGTTTGGGAGGTCTACTGTGTTGGGAAGAAAGAAATTTTCTTCTACTCTTCTGAGGATTGTTTCCACGATTCACAGCCCTTTAGAGAAGTGTCTTTGATCTGCCACTCTGTGGTTTTCTAAGAGGTAGATCAAATAGCTGGGCCTTTGGCAACAGCTCAAGAGTTAAGTAAAACCTAAGATTCACCTATGGGAATATTAGCCAGAGCTATGGAAACAGCCTTCAGTTCTGCCGCTGAGCAGAGTGAACATGTCTGGTTTTGATTTTTCACAGCTGGAGCTCGGCTGAACATTCACAGTAGGCCAGTGGACACTGCTGGGTTTCAGCTTAGCCAAACCATCTGTGAACTAGGCCCAGGCATTTAGGGGAACCTTGCTGTGAACAGAGGGTCCTGTTGAGTCAGTAACTTTGCTTCAGGTGGCGGAGTAAAGAAGAAAGTTTTCCCCAAAGGGAAAGCTGCCACTTTTCCAAATCAGACTGATATGCACATAGGGCTCAACTTGCTAACTTGTTAAACATATCATTTCCATTTGATAAGGGAACCTGTTTGGTTCTTCCCATCTTATTAGTCATTGAGCTGGAGTTGACTCACTCCCGAATGGGAATATTAGGCTGAAGAATCACAAGCTGTGTCAGGGGGGTGAGGAGCCCAAGACCAAAAGGGGCCTCTGGGTGGAGGCTGACTTCCCTTTGCTAGAGGCTCCAGTTCGCAAAATCATCAGCCACAGTGACTGGTACCTCAAAGGGGTCGTTGGGTTGTAGGGCCCAAAGGTAGAGATGTACCACAGCTTGCTAGACCACTTTCAATGCAGCTGATTGGTTTGGGCTCCACTCAGGATGCTGCCTTGTAGGTTAAAAGACCAAGTAGAGTGTCCAAGTGAGGACTTTATCAATCAGGGTTCAACTGGAGAAGCAGCAGAACCAGTAGAAGACAAAATACAGAACACACACATACCACACACATATCACATGAGGAACTGGCTTACTCCGTGGTGGGGACTAGCTAAGTAGGTTAGATGTTCAGAGGCCGGTAGTCAGGAAGGGCCCATGAGGAGCAGACCGGACCCCACAGACACCAGCTGAGGCTCATGGTCTCAAGCAGCGCTCAGGAGGGAGGACCCCGGGGAAGGGAGAGCAAGTGCAGACCCCGCTGTGATTTAGAGTCTCTGAGCTCAGGGATGCCTAAGTCCTCCTAAAGGGCTTCTAACAGATTAAGTCAGGCCTGTCCAGGAGAATCTCCCTTTTGATTAATTTAAGGTAAGCTGATTATGGACTTTAATTACATCTACAAAATGTGTATGCTACAAAGTACATACAAAATATGCTTCTTCCTCTAACATTCAGGAGAAAATATCCCTTGTGGCTCAGAGTAACCAGAAGCATGCCGGAAAGGGCATTCTGGGGACTGTAGCTCCACCTGGCCACGCTGACACATCACAGAGCCATCCCAGGCACACACTGTCTCCAGTACCCAAAGAGACCAGCGAGGTGCTAGGGTTCCTTTTTGGTGGTAGGAGGCTGAGGAGACAGCTGTTGTTCCTTGATGGGCAAAGGGATTGGGCATTATGAATCCACCCACATAATCCCAAGAAACTTTACTTGTTGAGTAGAGCCCTGGGTTTAGCTGGTGAAGGTGTGATAACAGCACAGGACCATTGAGACTGAGGTCTCTGACTTGCCAACCAACAGGACATTTTTTTTTTTTTTTTTGCAGTACACGGGCCTCTGACTGTTGTGGCCTCTCCTGTTGCGGAGCACAGGCTCTGGACGCACAGGCTCAGCGGCCATGGCTTACGGGCCCAGCTGCTCCGCGGCATGTGGGATCCTCCTGGACCGGGGCACGAACCCGCGTCCCCTGCATCAGCAGGCGGACTGTCAACCACTGTGCCACCAGGGAAGCCCAACATTTTTTATATGTTGAAAACTTTGAACATCAGTGGGTAGGGCAATTGTATGACGTCCCAACCCACCCACTGATGACAAATGGCAGAGGAGCTTCTCCCACTAGCATTTCTCTACCTATAGCTCTTCCTGATGGGGGAGAATCTCCTTTGGCACTGTAGACAGGGAAGTATAAGGATATATATGCATCATTTGTACAATCAGATGTAGAAACAACAAGAGTACTTTGAATTGGCCTGAAGCATCCCATCTACTCCCTCATGTTAGTTTCCTTTCCCTGTTGTGAATCCTGTCCAGATCCCACTAGCTGAATCTGAGTACCTCCTCCTGCACAGGACCAGGTAGGACAGACGTGGGTGCCTGTATCCACAGAGCCATAAACATTTGAGTCCCTCCTTTCCCTGAAGTTTCTCAGTATGCTTGGGTGCATTAAGGCCTTCAGTCTCTCTTGGGGACAGAGAGACCTCAGGCCACCCCTAATGCTCCTCCTTAAAGCAGGTGTCAGGGTAGGGGTCAAGGGGAGGGATCAGGGTTACAGAGGGGGAGAGGAGCTCTGTGCCAGTTAGCAAGGCACACATATGTTTAGTTTCATATGACCCAGTGGCTATTCATGGCTCAACTTAATGAATTATTCAGTTACCCCAAAGCTCTAGATCCCCATTGATGACATAATTTGTTTCAGCTCTGGGGACTCTACTTAACAGCTACAGCCTCATTGCCTTTCATCTGGGGCCACAGGGCTTGTGCCTCATTGCCATGGTTGCATCCCTTCCCCTCCCACCCCAAGGAGAGTGATCAACAACCAAAGGACCATTGGGCAGTTTGTTTCAATCCTCCCTTTTGCTGCTCATCCTCTAAAGGTTAATTAACCCTTACAACCCCACACCCACCACTTGGACAAGAACATTTGCTTCTGGATCCCAGGGAATCTTCTTATACGCCCTAAACCCGTGGGACCTTTGTCTTTTCTGTTCCAGAAAGCCATGTTTCTGCCAGAATCCCATCCTTGTCACACAGTGTCAAGAACTGTGAAGAATCTTGAGATTTTATCCTACTTGGAAGCTGACAGATCAGCCTGTCACAGTTTACTGGTCACTGGCAGAAGACATGGAACTCCTGGGTCTGAGACAAAGGACTGCATTACAGCACAGCCAATAGCATGAGCTCCCTGTTTGTGTCATTTCCTCTTGCCCGTGAGTCCACAGCTCTAGAATGCTGAGTTTAGCTAATCCAAATATTTTATAAAGAACTGCAAGCAGGGACTCCCCTGGTGGCCCAGTGGTTAAGACTCCGCGCTTCCATTGCAGGGGGCCTGGGTTCGATCCCTACTCGGGGAACTAAGATCCCGCATGCCACATGGTGCAGTCAGTAAATAAATAAATAAATGTACTATTGAAAAGATAACATAGCAACACTTAAAAAAAAAAAAAAAAAGAACTGCAAGTGAACCTGCCCAAGCTTAGCCCAGAGAGAGACGTTATTTTTATTATAGTGGACAGCAAACCAACCTGCCCTCTATTCTGGAGGGAGAGAATATCTCTGTCTTCCTGGGTTGTTTGCTATACACACATCCTTGAAAAGATATCTGAGAGCTAGAGCAGCCAGCACCTCTGCTCGCAAGACGTGCAGAAGTGTGAGAGCGCCATGGAGAATCGTCTCCTACACACACTGTACAAGGATTAACATTCTCACTGATGATTGTGTATCAAGAAAAATCGAATTTACGTTCAGTGTACCTTGTTTAAAATAAGAAGGAAAGTGCGTGAAATATTCTTTCCAAATGGTTAAGTCTCAGACCCTTTGGAAAACTCAACTGCCCAGAATAGTTAGTTCTCTGAGAGTCTTACCTGCCGTGAGCAGAGAAAACAGATTATGATTTTGTGTATTTGCCCCAAATTGAAGGTCACAAAGGCAGGTCTGTGGAATTGTAGGTGTTGATTTGTCAGTGGGTGGTGTACTCAGGGTGAACAGCAAGGGTTTATTTACTAGAATTGATTGACTGACTCTTCCTCAGGAAAGGCCAGCTGCTAATGTCATCTTGCAGTAAAGCAGTTATAGCATGGGGAGTATTTGTGTGGTCGTCTGATTTAACTAATATTTGTTTTGCACCACCTATGTTATCTTAAGCACCTAAGGTGTGAGACTTTATTTTTTTAACCTATCTTAAAAATGGCTGAGGTCAAAGACTTTAAATCTTTCATAAGTTAATACATTGAAAATCTCTTTCTCAAAAGTTTCACGTCAGTGAAAGATGAATAAACTGATTTTTCTAATATAATAGGGTTTTTTAATAATTAAAAAAATATTTATTTATTTGGCTGCGTTGGGTCTTCGTTGCTGCACGCAGGCTTTCTCTAGTTGCGGCGAGCAGGGGCTACTCTTCGTTGCAGTGCACGGGCTTCTCATTGTGGTGACTTCTTTCGTTACAGAGCATGGGCTCTAGGCACGCGGGCTTCTGTAGTTGTGGCATGTGGGCTCAGTAGTTGTGGTTCGCGGGCTCTAGAGCACAGGCTCAGTAGTTGTGGTGCACGGGCTTTGTTGCTCTGCGGCATGTGGGATCCTCCTGGACCAGGGCTTGAAGCCATGTTCCCTGCATTGGCAGACAGATTCTTAACCACTGCACCATGAGGGAATTCCCTATAGTAGGGTTTTGATATGAATTATACAACTAAACATTTGGAAGAAAAAGACCAAGAGGTTTTCAAATGTTTATTTGATCCTCATGTGGTCCTACTCTATAAATGTATAGTTTCATTTCTTAAAAATTATGCTTTTGAAAAATTTTAAAGCAAATTTCTGTTAACTTTTTTCTTTTCATTATAATGACAAGCTTTTGGTATTTCATTGTTACCAAGATCTATTTTTAGAATAAAATTTTGTTTTCCATTTAAAAGTTTAAAAAAAATTATGCTTTTGAAGTAGGCCAGAATAGATTAAAATGGAATTAACATTTTAGGCATAGTCTTAAATGTGACTTGATGATAATTTGTCATTCTTATGAACTTTAGTTACTAATTTGCCAAGGTTGTATTCTCTTTAAAAGGTGAACATTTCTCATTCACCTACTTAGCAGTGTGCTAGGTGCTCAGTATTTTTAAGAAGAGTAATAAAGAGAATGTAGAGTTTTTTCCTCTCCCTCTCTGGAGGTTTTTTTCCCTCTCCCTTAAACAACTTTTTAAGGGGTAAAATGACATTTTTTTTTTTTGTTTTTGCGGTACGCGGGCCTCTCACTGTTGTGACCTCTCCCATTGCGGAGCACAGGCTCCGGACACGCAGGCTCAGTGGCCACGGCTCACAGGCCCAGCCGCTCTGCAGCATGTGGGATCTTCCCAGACCGGGGCACGAACCTGTGTCCCCTGCATCGGCAGGCGGACTCTCAACCACTGTGCCACCAGGGAAGCCCTAAAATGACATATTTGGATGATATTTAGTAGTACATATGTTTATTTACTCCAAAATCATTGTCAGAATCATTTACATATTGAGTAATGATGAATCTTAGCAGAACTCTTCTTTTTCCTACTTTTATACCTGACCATCTATGCCAGTTTAGTTTCCTCATGTAAAAGAACAATAAACTGTATTTCTTCTTTTTATTGATTTGTTTCAAAAGGAAGGCAAATAGACTCTTTGCCCTGTAATATTAGTTCCTAAATCTAGAGGAAAATTAAGCATTTAGTGTGAGTAATATACATATATATTTTTGTATGTGGTTAGAACGTTAGTTTTTTGAAAGTTGTACCTTTTTCATATGGGCAAGACAAGGTTTAAAGCAAACTTCATATATGACAATTTTGATTTTACAATACTTAAATTTAGGGAGTAGATATAACTTTACAAAATATTGTAGTTTTTCAAAAGGATTCACCTTAGGAGTCTGTTAATTTTCAAGTCGCGTACACCCCTTCTGCCTGTTGTGGAAAGGAAAGTCAGCCAGTGCACTCTTTTGCCTGGTGGTTGTAAAATCGTCTCCATGCTAACTGCCCGGGTGCTGAGTGCTTTTCTACACTTAAAGCTTCTAACTCTTAAGGACATTTTGGATTCTCTTCCATTCTCGGACAAAACGGTCAAGAGCATGCTTTCTTCAAATACTGGAAAGCACTTTTTTTTCTTTTTTCTTTTGGTAATACAGTCAGTCCTCATTATTCACGGATTGTGTATTTGTGAATTCGCCTACTCACTAAAATTTACTTGTGAGTAAAAGGCACTTTTAAAGGCACTCAGGCACTTTCTTGGTCATTCCCCGATGCGCATTCCCCAATGACACATTTGAGTCAACAAAATTCATGTTACCAGCTGAGGTCAAACCAGGCAACTTGCTGCCGTCTTGTTTCAGCTCATATTGTAAACAGTTGTCTGCATTGTGCTTTATTTAATGCCATGCTTTTCACATTTTTATGCTTGTTGTTGGTGATGTCGCTGTTTTAAATGGCCCCCAAACGTAGTGCCATCTAGTGTTCCTAAGTGCAAGAGGGCTGTGTGTGCCTTACAGAGAAAATCCGTGCATTAGGTAAGCTTTGTTTGGGCATGACTTGTAATACTGTTGGCTGTGAGTTCAGCATTCATGAATCAACAATATATGTCAAATAAGGTGTCTTTAAACAGAAATGCACATAAAACAAGGTTATGTATTTGTTGGCTGATGAAAATGTTGTGGCTAGAGGAACCAGAGGCTCTCCAGAACCTGGCCCTGTATTTCCCTAGGAGCAGTGCTTCGGTGTTCACGAATTCAGTGTTCACGAACAGTTTACAGACATCCACTGCGCGTAACCAGAATTGGCTGTAGTTAATTTTTTTTTTTTTTTTTTTTAGATGAGAGAGGTCATCAATCGAGTATTTTATGCATTTGCATGTTTTGTGCTTATCGTAATGCTGGGCTCTGAGCTTTTTGTTCAGCTCAGGAGCCACCCCCCACCAAGCTGGTTTACAGCTCTTTAGCTCAGAACTTTGCCTCGGGGAGAGGAGCCAGCTGAGAGCTGAGAGGTGTTAGGCTGTTAGGGAACCTGGCTTGCAGCTTGTCTTGACTTTCCCTGACCATTCCATGCTGAATTTCCACCTTCCCTGTTCATGCTGCTGGATCCTGGGCCATAAAAAGCAGCTTTCAACCTGACCTGTAAGGCTGGTCCAGGAGGGGAGGGTGCTGGACTACATCCATTCTTGGCTCTGATGATGCAGTGGTTACCTGTCAGGGACGTGGGAGCTCCACGTGAGGTCATTCCTGCATGGGTTTTGTGTTTGCTTTGCTTGTTTTTAAGAGTTTTGCTTTGCTTTGGATATGGGTTTTTCTTCATTATCCTAAACCAGCTGTGTAAGGTACCAGCCAGAACAGGTCTTTTTAGGCAGGGAAGTTTAAAGACCTTCCTAAGCCCTAGGCACTGTTACTTTTAAGATCCCCACCCTACATCGTAAAAAATGGACCTATATTCTGTATTAAATCTAGCATATAATTATAAGTAGAGTTGCGTTGCTGTTGAAATGTTATGTGTTGTAGGTAGTTACTTAAATGTTAATTTTGATTTTTAAAGGTTTTCATATTCTGGAGCAATAAGGTTTTTCTTCAGGTCTGAAACATTTTCATGACCCTGGAAAAGCTCATAGACGCTGGGTACTATGTCTGTAGTGCAGGACTGATATGTCAGGAGGAATTCCAGTGTTCCTCAGCCCTGCAGTTATCCAGACATGGATGGGGGCTCTGATGTGCCTCATGACACACGTGTTGCTGGATTTACAAAAATAAACCATGAACAGATGACTGCAATATGACATGGTCAGGTGCTGTGGGAGGACTGAGGGGTCTTTAGCTGAGCTGGGGCAGAGGAGGAGCTGACTGTGATGCTGTCCTGGAGCAGGTGGTCCCAGGCCAGGTTTTGGGGGCTGCCTGTGTGGTAAGGTGAAGAGGCAAGGAGCACAGGGAGTTTGGGGAAAAGCTGGTGGTAGAAAGGTGTGGAAGAGGCTTGGAACAGCCTGGTACGTGTGGAAATCATGGGCAGTTGTTGCTGCTGGGGTGACATGCGCAAAGTGGATTGTGGTGGTGACGAATACTATCACAGGGGTGGGGAGGGGCTGAGTGTGGAAGGCCTTTCGTGCACCTTGGACAGGTGTAGACTCATCCTGGGCACATGACCTGCTCCCCGTGCCCCTCACTGCTGAATACTTTTCGGGTTTAGTTGGCGTCCCTCAATACGTATCAGTAGTGTAACTAAGTTTCTGACCCTCTCTGTCTGTACAGTGTTTGATAAGTTCTCTTTTGTTTGCTTTGTTCAGTTAGCTCTTTTTTCTTAAAGGAAGTAGAAATACTTTAGCTTTAAAAATAACTTTTTGTTGCTGTATACCACATACATCAGGAAAGTGCAAATGCAAGTATACAAGAAAATTAGCCTAATTTCAAAACACATAATCATTATTAAAACATCAAGCAATATTAAAGATATATAAAACAAGTAACAGACAAGAGCTAATATTCACTAATATGTCATAGCCATCTTTTAAAGTTAGTATTCCTGGATCCATTTCACCCTTTAATGTCTACAATGGGATTTTGTTTTATGGCGTGACATATTTACTTAACTAGGTCTTCATTGATGAACATTTAGATGGATTCTAATTTTTGTAAACTATTAGAAACATGTCAGTGAAAAAAATCTTCCTTGAATGTACATCTTTGTGCACTTATCTTCTCTTAAAATGATTTTACTATGAAAAATTTTAAGCATATAAAAAATTGAGTAGTATGATAAGGTCCCACATACACCCATCTTCAGCAGTTACCAGTGTTCTACAATTTTTTAAATAATCTACACATCCATAATTGTTTTTTCTCTGTCAGAGTATTTGTAAGCAAGTACCAGTCATAATACCGTTTCACCTATATACCTCAGTCTTTTACGTTAAAGACTCAGAAGCATAATAATATTAAATAAACAGAGTTGATATTAATTCCTAATATCATCTAATATTATGCAAATAAGGATCCGGATCCGTGCAAGGTCTAAACATTGGTTGATATAGCTCTTTTAAGTCTCTTGGTTTATAACCTTCCTCTCCTTCTATATCTCTCATGCTAATTATTTGTTGAAGAAAACAAGTCATTTATTCAGTAGAATTTTCCACAGTCTGAACTTGGCTGATGGCCTCCTTATGGTGTTATTTAACTTGTTCTTCCAGACACCATCATAGCCCATAAACCAGGAGTTAGATCCGGAGGCTTGATTCATTTGTTAAGTTTGATTACTAAGTTCAGGTGTTGTCAGCCTCTGCAGTATTCATTCTAAAGTTCCCCATCCATCTTTTACCTAATGGTTTTGATACCCCTTTATGATCATTGCCTACATTCATTATTTCATTAGGGTTTTCCAAATGATGGCTTTTAGCAACTTTTGAGGTAATTGTAGATTCACATGCAGTTGTAAGAAATAATACAGAGTGATCCTGTATGCCCTTCATCCAGTCTTCCCCAAGGGTAACATCCTGCTTCAGTGTAGTCTGGTATCACATCCAGGGAATTGATGTTGATACAATCCATGGACCAGATTTAGATTTCACTGATTTTACATCTTCTTATATATGCATGTGTGCACGTGCATGTGTATTTAGTTTTATGCAGTTTTATCACATATGTAGATAAATGTGGATAACACCATGGTCAAGAATCTGTTCCATCACAAGGATCTCTCATGTTATCCTTTTACAGCCACAGCTACCCCCTTCCCTCCCCGCTGACCTCCGGAACACTGTTCTCCATTTCTATAATTTTGTCATTACAAGAGTGACATATAAATGGAACTACGCAGTATGTAATGTTCTGAGATTGGTGTTTTTTTTTTTTTTTGCGGTATGCGGGCCTCTCACTCTTGTGGCCTCTCCCGTTTCGGGGCACAGGCTCTGGACGCACAGGCTCAGCGTCCATGGCTCACGCTCTTGTGGCCTCTCCCGTTGCGGAGCACAGGCTGCGGACGCGCAGGCTTAGCGGCCGTGGCTCCCGGGCCCAGCCGCTCCGCGGCATATGGGATCCTCCCAGAACAGGGCACGAACCCGCGTCCCCTGCATCGGCAGGCGGACTCTCAACCACTGCGCCACCAGGGAAGCCCGAGATTGGTGTTTTTTTTCAGTTTAAATTCCCTTGAGATCCATCAAAATTGTTATGTGTATAACAGTTTATTCCTTTTTATTACTCAGTGTTTCATGATATGAATATACCACAGTTAGTTTAACCATTCACATGTTGAAGGACATTTGGGTTTCCAGTTTTGGGGTATTACACGTGAATATGCTATGAGCATTTGTGTATAGGTTTTTGTGTGAACATAAGCTTTCATTTCTCTGGCATAAATACTCAAGAGTGTATTTTCTAGGTCTATGATAAGCACATGTTTAGTTGTGTAAGAAACTGCCATTCTTTTCCAGAGTGGCTATACAGTTTTGCCTTCCCATCAGCAATGAATGAAAGATCTAGTTTCTCTGCACCCTCACCAACATTTGATGTTATCACTGTTTTGTTTTAGCCATTTTGATAAATATGTAAATCATGATTTTTAAATTCTACCATTCCTTCAGTGCTTTTTAGCTGTAATTCTTCTATAAAGATGAACTTTTTCATCAGCCATTTGGTAACCTTGAAATACAGTCTGTATAAGAATTTGATTATTTTTCTTATTTTCAATGCCCACCTCCCCACCTTGGTAAGCCAGTTTTCAGAAAAACAAATAAGTGCCCTTTTAGCTTCCAGAGTGACTAATTGGCTTTTTAAACCATATCATTATAAACACATGGATTTTTAAAATATTTGATGTGATTATCTTCCAGGTAAATTAGAAGAGAAATTGCCATGTCAAAGGGTAGGCAAATTTAAAATTTTGATACAGATTACCCCACTCCTCTCCAGAAAGGCTGTATCATTTTATGTTCTTAGCAAGAGTATATAAAATATTTATTTTTCTATACCCTTGCCAACACCGGTGTAGCCAGTTTTTAATTTAAAAAATATTTTACCAATCTGATGGCAACTTGATATCTTAGTATTTCTATTTTCAGTTCTTTAGTTACTAGTAAAGTTGATCATCTTTTCATGTTATTGACTTCTCAACAATTCAGCCAATTGCCTATTAATTACCTTTACGCATGTTTCTATTAAGATACTGATTTTTTTTGTTTTTTTTTTGTTGTTTTATCTGTCATCATTTTCCTTGTTGGTTGCTGATTTTTATTTGTTTAGAAAGGCCTTTCCTTAAGATTATAAAATTTTATACCCATTTTTTGATGCTGTCCTGTGATTTTACAGTTTAGTTTAAATATTTGTTCCACATATGGTTTATTTTGTATAAGGTATGAAATAAGAATCCAGCATTACCTGTTTCCAAATGTCTGACCAGTTTAATACAGATTGGAAAAGAAGAAGTAAAACTGTCACTGTTTGCAGATGACATGATACTATACATAGAAAATCCTAAAGATGCCACCAGAAAACTACTAGAACTAATCAATGAATTTGGTAATGTTGCATGGTACAAAATTAATGCACAGAAATCTCTGGCATTCCTACACACTAACAATGAAAAATCAGAGAAATTAAGGAAACAATCCCATTTACCAAGGCAACAATAGAATAAAATACGTAGGAATAAACCTACCTAAGGAGGTGAAAGACTTGTACTCAGAAAACTATAAAACACTGATGAAAGAAATCAAAGAAGACATAAACAGATGGACAAATATACCATGTCCTTGGATTGGAAGAACCAATATTGTGAAAATGACTATACTACCCAACGCAATCTACAGATTCAGTGCAATCCCTATCAAACTACCAATGACATTCTTTACAGAATTAGAACAAAACATTTTACAATTCGTATGGAAACAGAAAAGACCCCAAATAGCCAAAGCAATCTTGAGAAAGAAAAATGGAACTGGAAGAATCAGGCTCCCCAACTTCAAACTATACTACAAGCTACAGTAGTCAAGACAGTATGGTACTGGCACAGAAACAGAAATATAGGTCAGTGGTACAGGATAGAAAGCCCAGAGATAAACCCATGCACATATGGTCACCTAATTTACAACAAAGGAGGCAAGAACATACAATGGAGAAAAGACAGACTCTGCAATAAGTGGTGCTGAGAAAACTGGACAGGTACATGTAAAAGAATGAAATTAGAACATTCCCTAACACCATACACAAAAATAAACTCAAAATGCATTAGAGACCTAAATGTAAGACTGGACACTATAAAACTCTTAGAGGAAAATGTAGGAAAAGCATGCTTAGACATAAACCAGAGCAAGATCTTTTTTGACCCACATCCTGGAGTAATGAAAACAAAAACAAAAATAAATGGGACCTAATAAAACTTAAAAGCTTTTGCACAGCAAAGGAAACCATAAACAAGATGAAAAGACACCCCTCAGAATGGGAGAAAATATTTGCAAATGAAACAACGGACAAAAAGATTAATCTCCAAAATTTATAAGCAGCTCATGCAGCTCAATATCAATAAAATAACCCAATCCACAAGTGGCAGAGACCTAAATAGACTTTTCTCCAAAGAAGACATACAGATGGTCAAGAGGCACATGAAAAGATGCTGAACATCACTAATTATTAGAGAAATGCAAATCAAAACTACAATGAGGTATCACCTCATACTGGTCAGAGTGGCCATTATCAAAAGATCTAGAAACAATAAATGCTGGAGAGGGTGTGGTGAAGAGGGAACCCTCCTCCACTGTTGGTGGGAATGTAAATTGATAACAGCTGCTATGGAGAACAGTATGGAGGTTCCTTAAAAAACTAAAAATAGAACTACTATATGACCCAGCAATCCCACTACTGGGCATATCCTCTGAGAAAACCATAATTCAGAAAGAGACATGTACCGCAATGTTCATTGCAGCACTATTTACAGTACCCATGGAAGCAACCTGAGTGTCTATTGACAGGTGAATGGATAGAGATGTGACACATATGTACAATGGAATATTACTCAGCCATAAAAAGAAACAAAATTGAGTTATTTGTAGTGAGGTGGATGGACCTAGAATCTGTCATACAGAGTGAAGTAAGTCAGAAAGAGAAAAACACTGTATGTCAACACTCATATATGGAATCTAAAAAGAAAGGTACTGATGAACCTAGGGGCAGGGCAGGAATAAAGACACAGACATAGAGGACATGAACTTGAGGACACAGGGGTGGGAAGGGAAGCTGGGGTGAAGTGAGAGTAGCAATGACATATATACACTACCAAATGTAAAATAGATAGCTAGTGGGAAGCAGCCGCATAGCACAGGGAGATAAGCTTGATGCTTTGCAACGACCTAGAGGGGTGGGATAGGGAGGGTGGGAGGGAGGCTCAAGAGGGAGGGGATGTGGGGATATATGTATGCATATGGCAGATTCACTTTGTTGTACAACAGAAACTAGCACTTATACTCCAGTAAAGCAATTATACTCCAGTAAAGATGTATTAAAAAAAATAAAAAATGTCTGACCAGTTTTCCCAATGCCATTGATTAAATAAACTATCTTTTCCCCACAAATGTGAAATGCCATTTTTATACTAAATTCTCGAATCTTGAGTCTATTTCTGAGTTTTCTACTGTGTTCTACTGATTTGTCTGTCTTCAGTGTCACAGCTTAAATTACTATAGATTGATTGTCCTTTAACATTTCTGTTATTGCATTTTGTAAGTATATGAACATCATACTAGCTTATTCATGTATTACTATTATATATCTGACTGTTGTTACTTTGTAGTGTGTTTTAATAATTGGTGCTGCTGATCTCTTTTTTTTCCTTTATGACTTTGCTAAGTTCACAAGTATTTTCATCCAGATTAGAAGTATTTGTGATAAATCCAGACCACGATTTTATATTTTGATTGGGATTTTATTTAATTTATATTTTAATTTAGGGAGAATTGATTTCTTTACAACTTTGAGCTTTCATCTTTAAGAACATGGTCTATCATTTCATTTATTCAAATCTTTTTTCATGTCCTTGAATATTTTTTGTTAATTTACCCCTAGATTATTGCTTTGGTTTCTCTGTCCCTTCATTTGAGGAATGCGTTTTAAACTTGATCAGATTCATTTTTTTTAAAGCCTTCTGGGAAAATGTCACATTTATAGTTTGTAATACTGGCTTTCCAAGCTGTCTCTACAGTATGTCTGGCTCCCTAAACTAATAAGCTATATTTCCAACAGTCCTTGAGGCAAATTAAATAATGGCTTCATTCTGATAGTAGCTAATATGGTTTAGTTACTGAGTATAAATTACAACAAATTTCTGATGAAGATGACCATATGTTGTTGACAAAAATTAGATATTAATGCAAATTTGGAGTTTTAACTTGAAAACTTCAGCTATTTAAGTACAATATATGGGCAGCTTTTTATTAAGTGAAAAAAACAAACCTACAATTAGAAAAGTTTTATAAGGCATGCATGTGCCAGCTTGCCCAGCCTCCTTGGTTAGACCATTTATATCATTTATTTCATTGTACCTGGGAATCTTGTATCTTTATCTGCTGCCTACATGAGCTGTCTTTATGCCCAAACCTATTTAATCCCAAGTAGACTGTTGATAAAAGCAGCTACTATTTATTGAAATACAGCTGTGTGAGATCCAACTATGTGTTGGGGCTAAGAGGTAGAATCAATAATTAAGTTAGATCTGTCCAGCTCTAAACTCTTTGGGAACTTGGACTGCATTATAGGGCTTCCCAGCATGTTTGGATGTATGTGTGTGGTGTGCTTTGGAGGGCTTCTCTGTTGTTTTGGGGGCTTGGTGAGAGGAGGAAGAAGTTGGTCATAATTTTCACAAACCCTGTTAACACTGCTTCTAAAATATGGAATCTTTTATAATATCCCTTTCTTGAGAGAGATTCTTTATTAAGTACCTCAGTATATTTTAAATTGTAAATGTCTTGCTGAACTGCCATTATTTGGTAGATTCTAGGGTCAGAATTTTTGGGAAGCACTGTAAAACCAGATTTAATAAAAAATAATGTATTTTTTGGAAAGTTTTATGTTCATATCTTTGTCCACTTTTCTGATATGTTTTACATTTTCATTGTTGGTTTGTAAGGGATTTTTGTTTTGTTTGTTTTGTTTGTTTTTCCATCATGTTTAACCACATTAAAGAATGCAAATAAATAAAAAGATATTATTGTACCTATTGATGTGGATAAAAGTGATAATAATTTTTCTATTATAATACCTAGTGTTTGCAAGGAATACACTGTTCATGGGAAAACTGATGCACCCCTCTGCAGAGCAATTTGGCAGTATCAAAACGTCTAACAAATATGCTTATTCATCTTGAGCCCAGGTTTTGTACTTCTAATTAGTCATTTCTCATGTGTGTATATTTGAAAATAAGCTAAATGTCCAATAATAAGATGTTGGAGGTAAGAAGTATGGAATGTTGTACAGACCTTAAAATCATTGAAGAAAAATATTTAATACATGGGGAAAATGTGCATAAGAAGTTAATTTAAAAGGCAGGTTATAAAGAGCTTGTACTGTATGTTCCTAATTTAAAAAATTTTGTATATATAAGTGAAATAAAGTATGTAGACTTTGGATTCTAAATCAAACAAGCTAACTGTAAAAAGACATTTTGGAGACAGAGAAAATCAAACATGGACTAAGTATTAGATGAAACTGAGTATTTGCTATTTTGTTAGGTATGATAATGACATTTTAGTTTTTTTAAGTGTTCAGTGTTAGAGACACATACTGAAGTGTTATAGGGTGAAATTATGTGAAATCTGGAATTTGCTGCACAATACTCAAAAATAAAGGAATTAGATAAAACAACAAAAAATAACAAATAATATAGTAGCTAATAATGGAATTATCAAAAGATTTAATTTAATAATAGAATTTAATAATAGAATTATAATAATAGAATTATCAAAAGATAATTATAAGAAAAGATAATCAAAAGAATTATCAAAAGAAGTATTATTTTTAGTTCCTTAAAAACCACTTGTTTAATTATAAACAGTATACTAATTATAACTGCAAATTATTTTATGCATTAAAACAGCTGAACCTTTGCTTTTCATGCATAATATGCTGTATATTCTCTCAAACTTAGTAAAATATTTGTGTAAGCATTCTATGATTCAGAGAGACTTTCTAGGCCAAATTAGTGTGGCTTATTTGTGTATATTATGAAGTATTTCGGACACACTAAAAGGCTTAAAGAATAGTAATTTATACTATCCCTATACCTAACATCCTACTTAAGATATAAAATGCAACCAAGTATAATTGAAACACCGGATTTACTTCTCCCTAATTGCATAATCCTTTCTCTGCCTCAGAAAGAACAATTAATCATCTCCTTTTAAACATAATAAAAGCTATGCTTTTGAACTTTACGTAAATGGTAGTGTATTCTGATGCTTTTGCAGCTTGATTTTTTTCCGTTCACCGTACTGTTTCTGAGATTTCATCTGTGTTGATGTGCATAGTTCAGGTTCATTCATTTTCACTGCTTGAACTAATTTCATTGTATGAAAATGTCATAATTATCTATCCTCCTGCTGATGAACATTTAGCCATTTCCAGTTTTTGCGATTAACAAATGACGTTACTATTAATGTTCTTTTACAGTTCTCCCTGTGCCATGTGTGAGAGAGTCCCCAGGACACCTACCTATGAATGAAATTGCTGGATTGAAAGGTTTGTGAATCTTCAGCTTTACTAAATGTTGCCAAATTGTCTCCAAAAGTAGAACCTGTTTGGATGCCAGCCTTAACTGGTTGTGCACCCTTGCCAACACTAGGTATTGTCAGACTTTTTTGTTTGTCAGTTTGGTGAGTAATAGATCTCATTGTTATTTTGAACTTCACTGATTACTGGTGAGGTTGGACATCTTTTCTTATGTTATTAATATTGCAGGGTTTTTTTCTTTTGGAATTTTATTTTTAATATAGCAGGTTCTTATTAGTTATCTATTTTATACATATTAGTGTATATATGTCAATCCCAATCTCCCAGTTCATCCCCCCACCACCCCCCCCCCCCGCCCCCTCCTGCCTGCTTTCCCCTCATTACAGGTATTCTTTTTAGTACTTGCATATTATGGCTGTAAGTTGTATGCAAAGTTGAAAGCATGAAGTAGTTGCTACTAGTTAGAAACATACCATAATTTTATTTTTAGAACATTGGCAACTTTGCAGATTTTTTGGAGGAAATAGTTTGGGATGATTTTTCGAACACTGCAGTAGAGAGTGCATGGGATTTTGAATTAAATTAGTTCTTGAATCCTGGCTTCATTTTTTATCAGCTGTATGACCTTGGGCAATTAGTGTAATCTCTCCTGAGTCTTTCCTCATCCTTAAATGAGTATAATACCTCCTGGTTTGATGATAGAATTAAATCTGTAACAGTTTTTGCCTGGTCATCAAAGAAACACATGGTCTTATATTACCCTGATGGCAGATTATGTGTTTTCTGTTGACTAATTCTGGATGCTTTTCGTCGAGTGCTGCTTTCCGTTGGTCTAATTGGGAGCAGTACTTGTTGGAATTAAGCGTTTGGTTTTCCAGAAGGAGCACATAATAGAGGACTCCCTTCCAATCCCACCATATACACAACATCATCTTTTTTGGATGAAGAGCGGCCTTTGGTGTGGTCAGTGGTGGTTCATTTTGCCTGTCCCACGATCTCTTCCATTCCACATTATTGTACAGTATCCATTTTTTCATCACCTGTCACAATTTGTTTTAAAAATGGAACGTTTTCATTATGTTTAAGTAGAGAATCGCATGCGGGAATATGGTCAAGAAGGTTTTCTTTACTTAACTTATGTGGAACCCAAACATCAAAGCAATGAACATAACCAAGCTGGTGCAAATGATTTTCAGTGCTTGATTTGGATATTTTGAGTATGTTGGCTGTCTCCTGCGTGGTATAATGTTGATTCTTCTCAATTACTGTCTTGGTTTGATTGCTACCAACTTCAACTAGTCTCCCCGACCATGCAGCTTCATCCAGCGAGAAATCTCCAGCACAAAACTCCGCAAACCACTTTTGACACGTTCAGTCAGTCACAGCACCTTCTCCATACACTGCACAAATCTATTGTTTTACATTTTGGTTTCGTTTTTACCTTTCTTAAAATAATAAAAGCATAATATGCTGAAAATGTTGCTTTCTTTCTTCCATCTTCAATATTAAAATGGCTACACAAAAATTCACCAATTTTTTTTTAATCAATTTATTTATTTTTGCTGTGTTGGGTCTTCGTTTCTGTGTGAAGGCTTTCTCTAGTGGTGGCAAGCAGGGGCCACTCTTCATCGCGGTGCGCGGGCCTC
Organism: Lipotes vexillifer; assembly: GCF_000442215.2. Taxonomy (NCBI): domain Eukaryota; kingdom Metazoa; phylum Chordata; class Mammalia; order Artiodactyla; family Lipotidae; genus Lipotes; species Lipotes vexillifer. The sequence continues at coordinate 3,702,738 of NW_006783631.1, read as the reverse complement.
TCACTATCGCGGCCTCTCTTGTTGCGGAGCACAGGCTCCAGACGCTCAGGCTCAGTAGTTGTGGCTCATGGGCCTAGTTGCTCCGCAGCATGTGGGATCTTCCCAGACCAGGGCTCGAACCCGTGTCCCCTGCATTGGCAGGCAGATTCCCAGCCACTGCGCCATCAGGGAAGCCCCCCAGAATTCACCAATTTTGATGTCTTTTTTTTTTCCCCCCTGGTACGCGGGCCTCTCACTGTTGTGGCCTCTCCCGTCGCTGAGCACAGGCTCCGGACGTGCAGGCTCAGTGGCCATGGCTCACGGGCCCAGCTGCTCCGCAGCATGTGGGATCTTCCCGGACCGGGGCACGAACCCGTGTCCCCTGCATTGGCAGGCGGACTCTCAATCACTGGGCCACCAGGGAAGCCCCGATAAGTCTTTTTTTTAAATGCACTCTGATATGACAGCTGTCACAATACAATCTAACAATTGTTTTGAATGAAGTTAAAGACAACCAAGTGCTACTAGAGCCATCTTACAGAAAAAAATGAAAGGTCCTTTTGGACAACCCAATACATAGTTTTAGGATGAAATAAACATATTCAAATAATAGTGTGGAAGGTGGATGATACCGTGGCACATGATTAAATCCTTCCTGAAATCTGGCAACATTTGTGAAATTAAAATGCAGGCTGGGGCTTCCGTGGTGGCACAGTGGTTAAGAATCCACCTGCCAATTCAGGAGACACGGGTTCGAGCCCCAGTCTAGGAAGATCCCACATGCCGCAAAGCAACTAAGCCCGTGCGCCACAACTACTGAGCCTGTGCTCTAGAGCCCGTGAGCCACAACTACTGAGCCCGCATGCCACAACTACTGAAGCCCGTGTGCCTAGAGCCCGTGCTCCTCAACAAGAGAAGCCACCGCAGTGAGAAGCCTGCGCACCGCAACGAAGAGTAGCCCCCGCTCCCGGCAACTAGAGAAAGCCGGCGCGCAGCAACGAAGACCCAACGCAGCCAAAACAAAAAGAACAAAACAAAACAAAATGCAGCCTGATAGTTGATGCTAATATAAGTGTACTTTATCTCAGGGCCAAATGAGGAGATCGCTGGTGTACCAAACCAGAGTGGTCACATGTTTAGTGCAACCCACTTCTCCCCATACATGCACACCCACACCCTTGAGTCAATTGTGTTCATCTTCTGTGCCCTGTCAGTTTTCGACCAGTCAGAACATCAGTGACTGTGATGAAGCTGTCCAGGATCGTAGTGGGTAGGTGGGAGTGACCTTGGGACCCTTTGGTTGCTCCGGAATCTGGCCTGGGTTTGGGGACTGTGTTGTTAACTGTGCAGTGTGGGAGAGATGGGCTGGGTGCCCAAGAGCTGATGGAGGAAGTACAGGCTTGTAGATAATTATGAGTTGATGTTATTGTCCCCTTGCCACAGGAATTTCTTCACATGGCTTCCGAAGACGTGACCATTACGGTTCGCCTCATTCGTTCATTTGAGCATCGCAATTTCAGACCTGTAGTATATTATGGAGTTCATTTGGACCAAACTGTAAAGGAATTTATAGTATTTCTAAAGCAAGGTATGAGACATCTCAGCCACTTTGTTTTATTAGTGTTTTGAAAAAAATTGTTGACTATTAGAATGATAGTAATCTTTGAAAAACACTTGGAAAGATATTAACCTGTGTTCTAAGCCAGGTGTGAGGCTGGCTCCTGCTCTGGGCCTTGGCATCAGCGGCAGTGTTTCCCTGAGGCTTATTTAGCAGCATGTTTTCCCTCATCAGAGATTGTCACTATCATGTTTGGCTTCTCCCTTTTTTAATTAAAAAAAAATTAAGGTCTGTGTTTGCTTGTAACAAACGGGTTTATGTATTTGGAGACTGATTAGTAAGAGAATGTAGTGTTACCCGGCTGAGCACAAGAGGGCCTTCTGGGGAGTGTGACAGGAAGGTGGCAGGCCTCTGTACAGCCAGGAAATCATGAGAGCTGCTGGTCATTGTGGGTACAGAAGTGACAGGCAGCCTCACTGGTGCTACTGTATCATTTCAAGCTTAACATACAGCAGGCTTGAATTTAGTCTTCATTTTGATTGGTCCTTGGTGGGTTTCTAACCTCTGTTTTCAATTACTGAAGTGTTCCAATCATCAACATTTGATGAAACATCTAGAATAAGCTTTTATTATTATCTTATGGTATAATGTACAGATCTTAGTGTACTGTTCTATGAGTTTTGACAGATGTAGTACTTTATATCCAACTTACTTTTTAAAAACTGACATAATTTCAGACACAGAAAAGTTGCAGAAACTTCTGGATGCTCTTCACAGATTCCCCAAATGTCAACATTTTGTTAACATTTGTTTTTCTCTCTCCTCCACCTACCCGCTTCCTCTCTTGCTCTCCCACTTCATTTTGTTCTCTGAACCTTTTAGAAGTATGTTGCAGACATGATTCCCTTTAAATATTTCAGTGTGTATTTTCTAAAAACAAGGAATTCACTTACATAAACATAGTACAGTGATGAAGATCAGGAACTTAACGTTGGAACAATGCTATTATCTACTTTACAGACCTTATTGAGATTAATTAATTAATTAATTCCTTTAATCTGAGTTAACTTCTTTATCCTGGAGCCTTTTATTGTATTTCATCACATTGGCAATTTTGAATAGTACAGTCCAGTTATTTTGTAGAATGCAGGTGGGTTTTTCCAGTGTTTTCTCATTATTAGATTTAGGTTATGCTTTTTCTCCCCTCCACAGTTTCCCCTATTATTAACATCTGACATTAGTGTGCTGTATTTGTTGCAATTAAGGAACCAATATTGATGCATTATTCATTACAGTCCATAGTTTCTTCAGGTTTCCTTAGTTTTCAATTTCAAATCATTGAAACAATGCTGACTTCTCAGTGCATTTACACCAGGATGCACATGCTGTCGATTGCCCCCATTAGTGGCAATGGTGACTTTAATCAGTTGGTTAAGGTGATATCTGCCAGGTTTCTCCACTGTAACTTTTTATTGTAATTGAAAATTAACTTATAGGGGTATATTCTGAGACTATGTGAATGTCTTGTTGCTTCTCAAACTTTCATCCACTAGTTCAGCATCCTTTGATGATTCTTACCTGAATCAGTTATTATGATGATGATTGGCAAATGGTGATTTTTCTTATTCCATCATTCCTTTTAGATACATTAGTTGTTTTTCTACAGTAAGGAAGAGCTTTTTACCCTACCCCCCCCATTCTCACCCCCCGCCCCATGTATTTAATCTTTTGTTTATATCACTGTGGACTCAAGAATTCTTACTTTATTCAAAGGGTTATAATTCTTTACTATTATTATTTTATTTTGATGCTCTAATCATCCCCATTTTGGCTGGCGGTAGCCCCTTCAGTCTGGGTCCATGTCCTTTTAACATGTCCCCAATCCTTCTTTGAGCATTTCCTTACTTTTTGGTCTAAGATGTTCCAGACATGTCCTGTTCTTTCTCTGCCCCAGGCCTGGGATCAACCATTTCTCAGAGGAGCTCTGATTCTTTTACTGGAGAATGTTATTGGGAGACCAAGATCTTGGTTTATGTGTGTGCAATGTAAGTGTGTATAGCTAACTTTAAAAAATGTAGTTAATTCTTGACATTTTATTTCCTGATTGACTTTGTAAAATTTCTAAACTCTTCTCCCTTACTTTTTTTTTTTTTTGGTCTAATTTTGAGTGGTTTCACTGCTCAGTATTACTTGCTTAAGAAGAAAGTGAGGTATATAAACCCATAAGGAAAATGGACTAGTCGGTCTACTTGTTATGGAGAGATTGAGAGTTGGTACTGAGATATTGCAAATTAAAGAGGGTCCTGCTTTTGAAAAGATATTGCCAAAAGCATATTCAGGTTTTGAAATAAAAACAAATCCCTACATTTTTTATTTTAAAATCTTTGTGTGTGTGTTATGGGTTACAGTGTTTCTTACTGTTAATACAGTGAGTGCTGTGGTGTTCTTGGTACAGTGCAGAATAGGTTCTCTGTAGTCCTTGAGAATAAGATGTAATCTTCAAGCTGCTCCAGTGCCAGGGGCAGATGTATTCTCCTGCGGGTCACTGTGTTCTTTCCTTCCCAAGTACCATAGAATGATCCCCATTAGAGCAGTGGTGTGGATCACAGCTAGATGCTCAGCCCAGCCTACTCACATCTTTCACCTGTGCTACTAATAATATATCCACTACTTGTTTCTATTGTGCATGTGGGAAATGTGTTCCACTGATTAAAAGGTAAACTTTGGGGTTCAGACCTTTTTGACTTGTGTGCTCTCTGCCTATCTTTGTCATCTGATTTGAGGTACTGTGGAACTCTGCAAAGCTGGTGAATTTACCCTTTATGAATTGTGTACATAACAAAGACCAAATAGCTTATTACTGAGAAATTTTTGAACTAATAATAATAATAGCAAGCATTACTATGTATCAGATACTGTGCTAAGAACTCTAAGTAGGTTATCTCATTTCATCCTCACAGCATCCTTCTAAATTAGGAACTGTTATTATCTCCATTTTACAGATGAAGAAACTAAGGAACAGAGAGAGAAGTGAAGAAACTTGCTTGAGATTACATGGCTAATACAAGGCAAAGCTACAGCCCAACCCAGGCTGTTCAGCTGTACATCATGCACTCCTAAACACTACACTAAGTTGCCTCTTTATTTTTGTCTACTGCCTTGCTTGCTTAAGAGGATCCCTGAAGTAAATGGATTCACTCAGTGTCAAAAGAGTCTTTGAATTTAGTTCATCTTGCTCTAGTGTTTTTTTAAATTGAAATATAGTTTATTTACAGTGTTTCAGGTGTACAGCAAAGTGATTCAGTTATATGTATATATATATATATACATATTCTTTTTCATGTTCTTTTCCATTATAAGTTATTACAAGATATTGAATATAGTTCCCTGTGCTATACAGTAGGTCCTTGTTTACATATTTTATATATAGTAGTGTATATCTGTTAATCCCAAATTACCAATGTATCCTTCCCACCCCTTACCCTTTGGTAACCATAAGTTTGTTTTCTATGTCTGTGAATCTATTTCTGTTTTGTAAATAAGTTCATTTGTATCATTACTTTAGATTCCACAAATAAGTGATATCATATGATGTTTGTCTTTATCTGACTTACTTCACTCAGTATGATAATCTCTAGGTCCATCCATGTTGCTGCAAATGGCATTATTTCACTCTTTTTTATGGCTGAGTATATATATGTATATGTATTCCATTATATATGTACCACATCTTCTTTATCCATTCATCTGTCGATGGACATTTAGGTTGCTTCCATGTCTTCGCTATTGTAAATAGTGCTGCTATGAACATTGGGATGCATGTATCTTTTCAAATTAAGAGTTTTCATCTCTTTCAGATATATGCCCCAGAGTGGGAATGCTGGATCATAGGGTAACTCTAGTTTTAGTTCTTTAAGGGACTTCCATACTGTTCTCCATAGTGGCTGCACCAATTTTCATTCCTACCAACAGTGTAGGAGGGTTCCCTTTTCTCTACACTCTCTCCAGCATTTATTATTTGCAGACTTTTTGATGATGGCCATTCTGACTGGTCTGAGGTCTGGTCTGACTGGTCTGACCTCATTATAGTTTTGATTTGCATTTCCCTAATAATTAGTGATGTTGAGCATCTTTTCATGTGCCTGTTGTCCTTGCTGTAATGTTTTGAACACTTAAAGCTGGAAGGATGTTTGACATTGTGGCATAGCAAATCTTGCACACAGACAGAAATGTTCATTGTGGTGAATGACCTTTTGGGGTTATTTTAGATGCCTTCTTGCCTTTCTAGCTGTTTTTTTCTTATCATAGTCACTTTTTGCCATCCATAGCTTAACCTTGTCTCTTCCCATAATTGTCTGTATTTCTCCCTTAGCCAAGAAACTTTGGTTAAATTTGATCCATTCTGCATTGAGAATCATTGTACCACTACACCATGCCATTAAAATCTAAAGCTGTATAAGTATAGTACATAAGTATAGTAAATGTAAACTAACACTTACAAATAAGTATAAATATATCAATAATAAATACTTAAGATTATATTTATATGTAAGCATATAAATATAATAAAACAAATAAATCTATTATTAACATATCTGATGTTAATCAGATATTCCAAACACAGAGGTACCATATATTACCTTATATAGATGACAGATTTTCTAGATTCAGAATAAATAAACGAACCAATTCTCTAGATAATATGACATTTTAATTATTCATTGATTTGGAAGCATTTTAATACTTTGTAATACTTTAGATCTTGATTCTGAATGTAAAATGATTTCATCTGTTAAATAGAGGAAAGCTGTGGAGATTTTATCCAACCTTCCAATTCAGAACTCATTCTTCATACCCTGTTACTCCTGGTGATATGTTACTTTGTAGAGCAGTCTATTCTATTGGGTGACTACTAGAATAGTTAGAAAGATTTTCTTTATCTTTTTAATTTTTATATTTTTGTTTATATCTAATTCTCCCCTCCACAGTTTCCCCTATTATTAACATCTTACATTAGCATGCTGCATTTGTTGCAATTAATGAACCAATATTGGTGCATTATTAATTACAGTCCATAGTTTATTCAGGTTTCCTTAGTTTTTACTGAGGTCCATTTTCTGCTCCAGGATCCCATCCAGGATACCACGTTACGTTTAGTTGTCATGTCTCCCTAGGCTCTGTGAACTGTGACAATTTCTCCGATTTTCCCAGTTTGATGACTTTGACAGTTTGGGGAGTACTGGTCAGGCCTTTCATAACATGCCTCTCTGTTGGAATGTTCCTGATGCTTTTCTCATGATTAGACTGGGGTTATGGGTTTTTGAGAGGAAACTCACAAAGATAAAGTGTCACTTTTATCACATCATATCCAGGGCACCTACTTTCTACATGATTTATGACTGTTGATGTTGACCTTGATCGCTTGGCTGAAGTAATGTAGGTTTCCCCACTGTAACGTTGCTCTGTTGTCTCCCTGTTCATAATGTACCCTTTGGAAGGAAGTCACTATGCACAGTACACAGTTGAGGAGTGGGGAGTTAATTTACTTGGAATTATTTTGCATAGGAGATTTTATTTATTTTGTTACTCAAATTATTCTAGATTTGGTCATTGGAAACTCTTTCAGTAGGCTTCTGTGCCCCTTTGACATATGCCATCTGTGTGTAGTTCTGGTACTTTAAGATGTTCCAGGCTAATTTTGTATATCCTGAGCCAGTCCTAGAATCACCCATTTCTCTAGGAGCCCTGGTTGTTTTATTGGAGAATGGTATTAGAAGCCAAGATCTGAGTGCTAGGTATGCTCTTTACTACTGGGGTTTCATTTCTTCTAGGCTCTCTTAACTGACAGAGCAAAGAAATATATGAACCTGTATACCTGTATGTGTAAATATTTTCATGTTTACCATCTGAATCTGTATGTTAAACATGAATTCTTACTGATGTTTCCAACTCTAATCCATTATCACGTGGATCATTCCGGCCTTCTCCCCTTGCTCATCTGTACATCCCCAATCCAACAGTGAGGAACCTGACTCCCAACATCTGCCATCTCTTTACTTACTTGTTTAATTCCAGTATACAGGTATAGCTGTATCAGAGTTGTTAATTGGTACTCTGTGGGAAACAACGTAATATTAACTAGAGTACAGTGCTTTTGTGCAGTTCCTTTTGCCTTAATCTTACAAAAATCTATTCATTGCCAAAGTTATTTAGGTCAGCGCCATTTTTTCACCCTCTTCAGTAAGATTATTTCATCTATTTGCAGTACAGCTGTATTCTCTTGTCACCCTCTGCATTCTTTCCTGGGATCCCCTGTCCTCCTAAATGTTTTTTTTTGTTTTTTGCTTTGCATACATTAAGGTTCACTCTTTGTGCTGTTAAGTTCTATGGGTTTTGACAAATGAATTATCATACAGAATAGTTTAACTGCCCTAAAAATCCCCCAGGCTTCACCCATTCATCCTCTCTTCAAGCCCCTGGCATCCACTGATCTTTTTACTGTCTCTAGTTTCGCTTTTTCCAGGATATCATGTACTTGGAATCATACAGTATGTAGCCTTTTCAGACTAGCTTCTTTCCCTTAGGAACATGCATTTAAGGCTCTTCGGAGTCTTTTCGTGGCGAGTCACATCTTCTTAATCCCCTTCATCTGGAGCAGCCCCCACCTTCATTTATCTGTCATCACACTGATTTTTTTAAAGGAAAATCCAGGGCTGTGTTTTATAGAATGCCCCACAACATGGATTTGTCTGATTGTTTTCTTATGATTAGATTCAGATTAAACATTTTTGGCAGGATTACCATGTAGCTTGCAGATCTACAAACCACGACCTGTGGGGTCAATCTGACCTGCCACCTGTTTTTGTAAACAAAGTTTATTGAAACACAGCCACACCCATTTGTCTACATATTATATGTACTGCTTTTGTGTTTCAGTGACACTTACACAGTTGTGACAGACTGTATCACTCACAAAAAACTAAAATATTTATTACTGGTCTTTACAGAAATAGTTTGCTGATCCCTGATGTTGGTGATTCCTCCTAGTTGCATCTCATCAGGAAGCACTTGGTATTGCTTTGTCCTATTATTGGCGGTATTTATTTATTTATTTAACAAACTGGATCGCCAGTTTATTACAAAAGGATAAAACTCAGGAACGGCCAGGTGGAAAATATGCATAGGACAAAGCATGGGGAAAGGGTGCAGAGCTTCCATGCCCTCTCGGAGTGTGCCATTCTCCCTGGTATCTCCGTGTGTTCACCGACCTGGAAGCTCTGGTGATACATATTTAGGTCATTTGGTTAAGGTGCTGCCTACCAGATTTCTCTGTTGTAAAGGTATCTTTCTAACTAATAAGTAGTGTGTGGCGCAATAAACATTGAGACGATATGCATGTGTTGTTTCCAATAGTTTTAGTGTCTATTGATGATCCTTACCTGAATCACTGGTGGTTGCAGAAATTGGGATTTTTTTCTAACTCTGTGACTACTTCTGCGTTTATTATCTGGCATTTTTCTGTAAAGAAGCACTCCCTTGGTGCCCCTCCTATTTAGAAAGGAACAGGATAATTTTGTAGCAAATTCGTAGCACATTATCGCCTTATCACAAAAGGGCCATTCCTTCAATACAGTGTTGAGGTGATGGTCTCTTGTTTGTAGTAGAAAATGTACTGTAGATTCTTTAGTTTAAATACTTAACTCTATAAATTTGAAACGCAAAATAATACTCTATCTTTTGTGGCTATGACAACAGAATGAAAATATAACGATGAAGAAGGTATGCTAACTTAAGGATAGTTAGTGCTTACCTTTGGGAAGGGAGGTTAATGGGACTACAGAAGGACATAGAAAAGGTTTCAACTGTATCCATAATGTTTTATTTAACAAAAAAATAGTAAAGATCTGAAGTAGTTATGACAGTATGTTAACATTTGTTAAATTTGGTTGATGGGTTAAATGAACTTTTGTTCTATTCTCCATACTTTTTAATGTTTAGATTATTTCATGATTAAAGTAAAAAGCATCTTGATATAGCTTAACTTTGAAGTCTTACTATAATACCTGATAGAACCCTTCATCAGGGTAGAATGTTGGCACAGTGTTCTGATTAATGTTAGGTCTTTGGTATTCTTGCCTATACAGATTAGTCATTGAATTAGTCAGTTTCGTTTTTTTCCCTTAGGTGTTTGTGCTTTCCTAAAAATCTTTAAATGTAGGTCCAGCATCTAATAAAAAATTACAAATTATACCACTTCTATTTTTAGAGCCTTTACTATGAGGTAAAGAATTATTTTGTTGTCCATTGGTACTTTAATAATTTTCCAGACTTTGTTGATTTTTATATTGAAACGTGTTTTAACATCTCAGACTCCTTTGTGGCATCCTAAATGCCAGCAGTATATTAATTATGTTGCCTTATTTTTCTCATAATTAATTTTTCTGTGGATGCCTTTTATGGGGACCTGAATGAATGAGTAAAATTACTGGTTAACTTCTACTGAACTTTCCAATAATGAAATACTAAGTGGGTTTTTGCAGAATTTTGCAATCCTGAACTCTTCTGTAAAAGTTCATTAGATTCCAAAGTTAATAAGTTCAAAGGTGGGAAAACATAAAGTGAAAGAAAAACTTAGTACAAAGTAGGAAATAATTTTCAGAATATAATAGATATGTTACAGGCTTTTGCTTTCAGCCAAGGTGGAGTAACAGGGACTGAACTTTTTCTTTTAATTGAAACAACTGAAAAACTGTGCAAAATACATAAAACAATGATGTTCAGATATTGGATATCATATAGCACAAGATGGGATAGCAGAAACAAAGAAGGTGGCCCCTATGATTGTGCCATCTTACTGCGGGAGAGAGCATGTAGGCCACAGAGCAGGGTGGGGGAATCCAGGCAGAGGCTGGAGAATTCTATGAGTTTATGAGTCACAGATGGCATCCTGAAGTGGAGTCTGGACAGAGTTCACAGGGCTGAGTACTGGAATGGAACGAGCTGTACAAAGTGAGAGCTCTAAAGATTTGCAGAGCCTGAATCTTCAGTTGAATACGATCAGCATGTGTGTGTAAGGAAGCCAGGTAGAGAACCGCCTGATGGTAGCAGAAGGCAAAATACTCAGAGCTCATGCAGGGCTGGGAACAGTTTGTAGTTACACCAGTCAGGATGGAAAACCTTGTAATTAATAGGGTATTGGGTGGAGTATCTAGAAAGGTATTGCTGCAATAGTAGGGCAAAATTAACCCTTGGCTAAATTCTGCTCTGCTCTTACCTAACAAAGCTTGAAAGTAAGACTCAAAAGGATGTTTCCAAGTAATTTCACTGTGTTCCAGAACAAAGCTCAGGATGTTTATAGGAATACAAATATATCCAGTACTCAACAAGATAAAACCCACAATGTCCTGCATCAAATCAGAACTTACCAATCATGCAAAGAAACAAGAAAATATAAATCATAATTAGGAGAGAAATCAATCATTTGAAACCAAACCAGAAATGCTGTGGATGGTAGAATTAGCAGACAATGACAGTTAAAACAGTTATTATGACTATATTGCAAATGTTCAAGAAAGTAGCAGAAAGATTGAGCATGTGACAGATGGAAGATATGAAAAAAAAAAAAGAAGAAAAGACCCAGATTGTCCAGATTGAACTGCAGATGAAAAATACCATGTCTGAGATGTATATGCACTGATTAGGGTTAACATGTAGATCAGATGGGCAGAAGAAAAGATAAGGAAACTTGAAAGCACAGCAACAAAAACTATCTAAAATAAAGCACAAAGAGGTTAAAAGACTGAGAGAAAAATAAATAGAGCAGTAGGGGGGTATGGGGTAACTTCCAGTAGCCAAATATACATGTAATTGGAGGCCATGAGGAGAGGAGCTGGGACAGGGGAGGGAAGACCTATTTGAAGAAATAATGATTGAAATTTTACAAGTGTGATGAAAGCTATAAGCCTACATATCCAAGTAGTTCAACAGATCCCAAGGAAAAGAAACATGAAGAAAGCTATACCATGGCATAGCATAATCAAATTCCTTACATCTGGTAATAAAGGTAAAACATTAAAAACAGCCAGAGTAAAAAGGACACATTACATAAAAGGAATAAGGATGAAAACAACAACAGCCTTCTCATCAGAATCAATGCATGCCAGGAGACAGTGGAGTATCATCTTTAAAGTATTGAAGGAAAAAAAGTCAACCTAGGATTCTGTTCCCGTTTTTCAGAAATGAAGCCTTGTCAGACATACAAAAGCAGAAAGAGTCTAGCATCAGGAGATTGAACTATAAGAAATGCTAAAGGATCTTCTTCCAGCTGAAGGAAAATAATACCAGATGGAAATCTGGATGCACACAAAGAAGTAGTACTAAAAATTCGTAAATGAAGGTAAACAGAAAATGCTTTTTTTCCTTATTTTAAAAATATTTTTTAAAAGATATTTGACTATTTAAAGAAAAACAATAATGTGCTATGGGGTTTATGGAAAATATATGGCAGCAATAGCACAAAGGCCAACAAGGGAGAAATGGAAACATGCGGATATAAGATTCTTTTACTATATATGAAGTGTTACAGTATCTCTTGGAGGTAGACTGATAAGTTAAAGATATTTACTAAAAACCTTAAAGCAAATACACACACACACACACACACACACACACACACACACACACATGAATTAAAGAATTACAGCTAATAAGCCAACAAAAGGGGGATAGAGTAGAATCATAAAAAACTGTCAAATAGTCAATTTAAAAGGAGGTAAAAGAAGCAACAAGCATATATTGTACAGCACAGAGAAATATAGGCATTATTTTATAATAACTTTAAATGGAATATAATCTGTAAAAATATTGAATCAGTATGTTGTACACCCGAAACTAATATTTCAAATTAACTATACTTCAAAAAAAAAGAAAAAAGAAAAGGGAGATGATAGTTCCGTTCTTTTCTAATCTGTCATGGAAACAGTTTGGAGATTCCTCAAAAAACTAGAACTAGAACAGCCATATGATCCAGCAGTTCCACTCCTGGGCATATATCCCAAGTAGATGAAAATGCTAATTCAGAAAGATACATGCACCTCAGTGCTCATTGCAGCATTATTTACAAAAGCCTAGACATGGAAGCGCAACCCAAGTGCCTATCATCTGCCTTTTCTTAAAAACGTAATTCTTTTCATACAACTTAATTTAAAATTATTCTTGGTTGCTTCATATTGTGTCTATGATCTCTTAAATCCTTAGGTTTTGTTTTTGTATCCTGATTGCTACTGTTAAGCCATGTCTCCCAAAAGAAATTTCGGGAGGTAGTTGGGTTTTGGACTTAGGCAAAGGACATTCTCTTCCTCTCCCAGTCACACTGTCTTTCTCTCCCCTCCTAACTGATTTCTCCTTGGTCTCTCCCCTGTGCTACAGACTCAGTTTCGCCTGCTAAACTAACAACTTCTTTTGTGTTTCTACTTGGTACCTACAACATCACATTTTGTAATGATTGCTCACCAGCTGTCCATGTGCTCATTTAGATAGAACTCCTGACCAATATGCTGGAGGAGAAAGTAATAGATGTCAGTTCTAGAGCATCTAAGATCTGACGTCTGGTCCTCCTGCTTACCCCTATCCAAGAGACCATGGATGCCTTGTCTTTCAGAAGGTGCAGAAGTTTTGAACACTGTTTATGTGGTTAAATTTCTCATCATTTAAATAGTTTTATGTGCCTATAGTCAAATACATTAAAATGCTTTATATTGAAAAAAATAAAGTGGAAGAGGAAATTAAGAATAGATGGACAAATAAAAAACAAATAGCAAAATGGTAGGTTTAAACCCAACTATATCAGTAATCACGTTAATTGTAAGTGGTTTAAACACCTCAACTAAAATGCAGACATATAACAGGAAGTCTCAATTACAAATTGTTTGCAAAAAATGTATTTTCTTGTATATAAAGATAAAGATCAGTTAAAGGTAAAAGTTATACTATGCTAATACTAATCTAAAGAAAGCTGGAGTGACTGCTAATTTCAGAATAAAGAATATTACAGGGATAAAGGCTCTCAATTTATTATGATAAGGCATCAATTAGTCAAGAGAACATAATGATCCTAAATGTTTATGCACCTAACAACAGAGCCTCAAAATACATGAAGTCAAAACTAGTAGAACTACAAGGAAAGTTAGGTGAAGCTGCAATTATTGTGAGATATTTCAGCACCCCTCTCTCAGTAATTGATGGAACAAGTAGAAAATTAGTAAGGATATAGAAAACTTGAATACTATCAACCTAAATTGACCAAGTTGATGTTTTAAAAACACTCTACCCAACAATAGCAGAATATACATTCCTTTCAAGTGTTCAGAGAACATTTACCGAGAGATCATATTCTGAGCCATAAAAACAAATCTTGATAAATTTGAAAGGATTTGAGTCATGCAATGGTGTTTTCTTTTTTTTTTTCTGGGTTTATGTTTTAATATGCATCTTCTGATGTAACTTTTTTTTTAAATAATGGGTTTATTGAGATGTAATCCACATATAAAATTCACATGTTCAAAGTGTAAAATTTAGTGGTTTATAGTACATTCACAAAGTTGTGCGATCATTGCCACTGTCTAATTCCAGAACATTTTCATCGTGCCAAAAAGAAACCCTGTACCCACTAGCAGTCATTCCCCAATCTCCCCTTCCCCTAGCCTCTGGCAACCACTAATTTACTCTCTGTCTCTGTAGATTTTCCTATTCTGGATTATGTTTAACTTTTTGAAGTGGAAAAAAGAATTCTTTTTTTTTTTTTTTTACCACCCCAACCCCGCCGCTTTCCCCCCTTGGTGTCCATATGTTTGTTCTCTTACATCTCTGTCTCAATTTCTGCCCTGCAAACCGGTTCATCTGTACCATTTACTAGGTTCCACATATATGTGTTAATATATGATATTTGTTTTCTGACTTACTTCACTCTGTATGACAGTCTCTAGATCCATCCACGTCTCAACAAATGACTCAATTTTGTTCCTTTTTATGGCTGAGTAATATTCCATTGTATAGATGTACCACATCTTCTTTATCCATTCATCTGTCGATGGGCATTTAGGTTGCTTCCATGACCTGGCTATTGTAAATAGTGCTGCAATGAACATTGGGGTGCATGCGTCTTTTTAAATTATGGTTTTCTCAGGGTATGTGCCCAGTAGTGGGATTGCTGGATTATATGGTAATTCTATTCTTAGTTTTGAAGGAACCTCCATACTGTTCTCCATAGTGGCTGTATCAATTTACATTCCCACCAACAGTGCAAGAGGGTTCCCTTTTCTCCACACCTTCTCCAGCATTTATTGTTTGTAGATTTTCTGATGATGCCCATTCTCACTGGTGTGAGGTGATACCTCATTGTAGTTTTGATTTTCATTTCTCTAATAATTAGTGATGTTGAGCAGCTTTTCATGTGCTTCTTGGCCATCTGTATGTCTTCTTTGGAGAAATGTCTGTTTAGGTCTTCTGCCCATTTTTGGATTGGGGTGTTTGTTCTTTTTTAATATTGAGTTGCATGAGCTGTTTATATATCTTGGAGATTAACCCTTTGTTCGTTGATTCGTTTGCAAATATTTTCTCCCATTCTGAGGGTTGTCTTTTTGCCTTGTTTATGGTTTCCTTTGCTGTGTAAAAGCTTTGAAGTTTCATTAGGTCCCATTTGTTTATTTTTATTTTTATTTCCATTACTCTAGGAGGTGGATCAAAACAGATCTTGCTGTGATTTATGTCAAGAGTGTTCTTCCTCTAAGAGTTTTATAGTGTCCAGTCTTACATGTAGGTCTCTAATGCATTTTGAGTTTATTTTTGTGTATGGTGTTAGGGAGTGTTCTAATTTCATTCTTTTACCTATAGCTGTCCAGTTTTCCCAGCACCACTTATTGAAGAGACTATCTTTTCTCCATTGTATATGTTTGCCTCTTTTGTCATCGATTACTTGACCATAGGTGCGTGGGCTTATCGCTGGGCTTTCTATCTTGTTCCATTGATCTATAGTTCTGTTTTTGTGCCAGTACCATATTGTCTTGATTACTGTAGCTTTGTAGTATAATCTGAAGTCAGGGAGTCTGATTCCTCCCGCTCCATTTTTTTCCCTCAAGACTGCTTTGGCTATTCGGTGTCTTTGGTGTCTCCACAGAAACTTTAAGATATTTTGTTCTAGTTCTGTAAAAAATGCCATTGGTAATTTGATAGGGATTGCATTGAATCTGTAGATTGCTTTAGGTAGTATAGTCATTTTCACAATATTGATTCTTCTAATCCAAGAATATCGTATATCTCTCCATCTGTTGGTATCATCTTTAATTTCTTTCATCAGTGTCTTATAGTTTTCTGCATACAGGTCTTTTGTCTCCCTAGGTAGGTTTATTCCTAGGTATTTTATTCTTTTTGTGGCAGTGGTAAGTGGGAGTGTTTCCTTAATTTCTCTTTCAGATTTTTCATCATTAGTATATAGGAATGCCAGAGATTTCTGTGCATTAATTTTGTATCCTGCTACTTTACCAAATTCACTGATTAGCTCTAGTAGTTTTCTGGTGGCATCTTTACAATGCTCTGTGTATAGTATCATGTCATGTGCAAAGAGTGACAGTTTTACTTCTTTTTTTCAATTTGTATTCCTTTTATTTCTTTCTCTTCTCTGATTGCCGTGGCTAGGACTTCCAAAACTATGTTGAATAATAGTGGTGAGAGTGGACATCCTTGTCCTGTTCCTGATCTTAGAGGAAGTGCTTTCAGTTTTTCACCATTGAGAATGATGTTTGCTGTGGGTTTGTTGTTATGGCCTTTATTATGTTGAGGTAGGTTCCCTGTATGCCCACTTTCTGGAGAGTTTTTATCATAAATGGGTGTTGAATTTTGTCAAAAGCTTTTTCTGCATCTATTGAGATGATCATATGTTTTTTCTTCCTCAGTTTGTTAATATGGTGTATCACATTGATTGATTTGCGTATACTGAAAAATCCTTGCATCCTTGGGATAAATCCCACTTGATCATGGTGTATGATCCTTTTAATGTGCTGTTGGATTCTGTTTGCTAGTATATTGTTGAGGATTTTTGCATCTATATTCATCAGTGATATTCGTCTGTAATTTTCTTCTTTTGTAGTATCTTTGTCTGGTTTTGGTATCAGGGTGACGATGGCCTCATAGAATGAGTTTGGGAGTGTTCCTTCCTCTGCAATTTTTTTGGAAGAGTTTGAGAAGGATGGGTGTTAGCTCTTCTCTAAATGTTTGATAGAATTCACCTGTGAAGCCATCTGGTCCTGGACTTCTGTTTGTTGGAAGATTTTAAATCACAGTTTCAATTTCATTACTTGTGATTGGTCTGTTCATATTTTCTGTTTCCTCCTGGTTCAGTCTTGGAAGGTTATACCCTTCTAAAAATTTGTTCATTTCTTCCAGGTTGTCCATTTTATTGGCATAGAGTTGCTTGTAGTAGTCTCTTAGGACGTTTTGTATTTCTGCTGTGTCTGTTGTAACTTCTCCTTTTTCATTTCTAATTTTATTGATTTGAGTCCTCTCCCTCTTTTTCTTCCTGAGTCTGGCTAATGGTTTGTTAATTTTGTTTATCTTCTCAAAGAACCAGCTTTTAGTTTTATTGATCTTTGCTATTGTTTTCTTTGTTTCTACTTCATTTATTTCTGCTCTGATCTTTATGATTTCTTTCCATCTGCTAACTTTGGGTTTTGTTTTTTCTTCTTTCTCTAGTTCCTTTAGGTGTAAGTTTAGATTGTGTATTTGAGATTTTTCTTGTTTCTTGAGGTAGGCTTGTATAGCTTTAAACTTCCCTCTTAAGACTGCTTTTGCTGCATCCCATAGGTTTTGGTTCGTTGTGTTTACATTATCATT
The DNA here is from genome assembly GCF_000442215.2 of Lipotes vexillifer. NCBI lineage: Eukaryota > Metazoa > Chordata > Mammalia > Artiodactyla > Lipotidae > Lipotes > Lipotes vexillifer. The sequence goes on along the minus strand of NW_006783631.1, from coordinate 3,685,316 downwards.
TGTCTCTAGGTAGTTTTTGATTTCCTCTTTGATTTCTGCAGTGATCTCTTGGTTATTTAGTAACATATTGTTTAGCCTCCATGTGTTTGTGTTTTTTACATTTTGTTACCCCCTGTAATTGATTTGTAATCTCATAGCATTGTGGTCAGAAAAGATGCTTGATATGATTTCAGTTTTCTTAAATTTACTGAGGGTTGATTTGTGACCCAAGATGTGATCTATCCTGGAGCATGTTTCATGCGCACTTGAGAAAAACGTGTAATCTGCTGTTTTTGGATGGAATGTCCTACAAATATCAATTAAATCTATGGTCTGTTGTGTCATTTAATGCTTGTGTTTCCTTATTTATTTTCATTTTGGATGATCTGTCCATTGATGTAAGTGAGGTGTTAAAGTCACCCACTATTATTGTGTTACTGTCGATTTCCTCTTTTATAGCTGTTAGCTGTTGCGTTATGTATTGAGGTGCTCCTATGTTGGGTGCATATTTATTTATAATTGTTATATCTTCTTCTTGGATCGATCCCTTGATCATTATGTAGTGTCCTTCCTTGTCTCTTGTAACATTCTTTATTTTAAAGTCTATTTTACCTGATATGAGTTTTGATACTCCAGGTTTCTTTTGATTTCCATTTGCATGGAATATCTTTTTCCATCCCCTCACTTTCAGTCTGTATGTGTCCCTAGGTCTGAAGTGGGTCTCTTGTAGGCAGCATATATATGGGTCTTGTTTTTGTATCCATTCAGCAAGCCTGTGTCTGTTGGTTGGAGCATTTAATCCATTCACATTTAAGGTAATTATCGATATGTATGTTCCTATGACTATTTTCTTAATTGTTTTGGGTTTGTTTTTGTAGGTCCTTTTCTTCCCTTGTGTTTCCCACTTAGAGAAATTCCTTTAGCATTTGTTGTAGAGCTGGTTTGGTGGTGCTGAATTCTCTTAGCTTTTGCTTGTCTGTAAAGCTTTTGATTTCTCCATCGAATCTGAATGAGATCGTTGCCGGGTAGAGTAATCTTGGTTGTACGTTCTTCCCTTTCATCACCTTAAGTATATCATGTCTCTCCCTTCTGGCTTGTAGAGTTTCTGCTGAGAAATCAGCTGTTAACCTTACAGGAGTTCCCTTGTATGTTATTTGTCGTTTTTTCTCTTGCTGCTTTCAGTAATTTTTCTTTGTCTTTAATTTTTGCCAGTTTGATTACTATGTATCTCGGCGTGTTTCTCCTTGGGTTTATCCTGTATGGGACTCTCTGTGCTTCCTGAACTTCGGTAGCTATTTCCTTTCCCATGTTAGGGAAGTTTTCGACTATAATCTCTTTAAATATTTTGTCTGTTCCTTTCTCTCTCTCTTTTCCTTCCTGGACCCCTATAATGGGAATGTTGTTTCATTTAGTGTTGTCCTAGAGGTCTCTTAGGCTGTCTTCATTTCTTTTCATTCTTTTTTCTTTATTCTGTTCCACAGCTGTGAGTTCCACCATTCTGTCTTCCAGGTTACTTATCCGTTCTTGTGCGCCTCAGTTATTCTGCTATTGATTCCTTCTAGTGTAGTTTTCATTTCAGTTATTGTATTGTTCATCTCTGTTTGTTTGTTCTTTAATTCTTGTAGATGTTTGTTAAACATTTCTTGCATCTTCTAGATCTTTGCCTCCATTCTTTTTCTGAGGCCCTGGATTATCTTCACTATCATTATTCTGAATTCTTTTTCTGGAAGGTTGCCTATCTACAGTTCATTTAATTGTTTTTCTGGGGTTTTATCTTGTTCCTTCATCTGGTACATAGCCCTCTGCCTTTTCATCTTGTCTGTCTTTCTGTGAATGTGATTTTTGTTCCACAGGCTGCAGGATTGTAGTTCTTCTTGCTTCTGCTGTCTGCCCTCTGGTGGATGAGGCTGTCTAAGAGACTTGTGCAAGTTTCCTGATGGGAGGGACTGGTGGAAGCTAGAGCTGGCTGTTGCTCTGGTGGGCAGAGCTCAGTAAAACTTTAATCAGCTTGTCTGCTGATGGGTGGGGCTGGGTCCCCTCCCTGTTGGTTGTTTGGCCTGAGGCGACTGGAGCCTACTCTGGGCTCTTTGTTGGGGCTAATGGCGGACTCTGCTAGGGCTCACACCAAGGACTACTTCCCAGAACTTCTGCTGCTGCTCTCCTTGTCCTCACGGTGAGGCAAAGCCACCCCCCAACTCTGCAGGAGACCCTCCAACACTAGTAGGTAGGTCTGGTTCAGTCTCCCCTGGAGTCACTGCTCCTTCCCCTGGGTCTTGATGCACACACTACTTTGTGTGTGCCCTCCAAGAGTGGAGTCTCTGTTTCCCCCAGTCCTATCAAAGTCCTGCAATCAATTCCCACTAGGTTCCAAAGTCTGTTTCTCTAGGAATTCCTCCTCCTGTTGCCAGACCCCCAGGTTGGGAAGCCTGATATGGGGCTCAGATCCTTCACTCCAGTGGGTGGACTTCTGTGGTATAAGTGTTCTCCTGTTTGTGAGTCACCCACCCAGCAGTTATGGGATTTGATTTTATTGTGATTGTGCCCCTCCTACTGTCTCACTGTGGTTTCTCCTTTGTCTTTGGATGTGGGGTATCTTTTTTGGTGAGTTCCAGTGTCTTCCTCTGTACTGTTGTTTTCTGACCACAGTGGAATTAGGTTAGAAATCAGTAACAGATACATCTCTGTAAAATCCCCAGGTATTTGGAAACTGAATAACACAGTTCTAAATAACCTATGGATAAAAGCAGAGAAAAGGGAAACTATTTTGAACTGAATAAAAATGTATACACAATTTTTCAAAATTTGTGGGAATCTGGTGAAACAGTACTAGGGGAAAATTTATGGTACTAAAAATGCCTAATGTGAAAAAGAGAAGAGGTCTTAAATCAGTGATTTCAGCCCTTATGTTAAGGAAATAGAAAAATAAAAGCAAATTAAACCCAAAGTAAGCAGAATAAAAGAAATAAAAAAGATCATAGCAGAAAATAGAAAAACTATAGGGAAAATCAATAACAGCCAAAGCTGATCTTTGAGATTAATAAAATTGATAAAGTGCTAGCCAGCCTAATCAGGAAAAAAATAAGAGAAAGAGAAGACACAGGCTATCAGTATTAGGAGTGAGAGTTGTTATAGCACTACAGTTCTCTACAGAGTTTGCAAGAATAATACAGGAATATTTTGAACAACTTTGTGCCATAAATATGTTATCCTAGGTACATGGAAAAATTCCTTGAAAGACAACCCAAACTACCAAATCTCACTAAACAGGAACAAACAACCTGAATAATTCTGTATTTTAAAATGAACAGTAACTAAAATACATTTTCACAAAGAAAACTCCAGTCCCAGATGGCTTCACTGGTAAATTCTACTGTACATTTAAGGAAGAAATAATCTCAATTCTACAGAAACTCTTCCAGAAAATAAAAGAAAAGGAATTATTATTATTATCTCATTCTCTGAGGTCATCCTTATCCTGATACCAAAATCAGAGAAAGCAATTAGGAAGGAAAAAAAAAAAAGCTGGCAACCAATAACTTTCATGCATAAAGATGTAAAAATTCTTAATAAAATTTTAGCAAGTCAAGTCCAACAATATTTAAAAAGGAATAATACGTTATGCCTATGTGGGGTTTATCTTAGGAATGCAAGGATGGTTTACCATTCAAAAATCATTCAGTGTAACTCATCATATTATAGATTAAGAAAGGAAAACCATGTAATTATTTCAATAGATGAAGACAAAATGCTGCATCCACTTCTGTTAGAAACTTTCAGTAAAGTAGGAATAGAAGGGAACTTTCTCTACCTGATTAAGGATATTTATGAAAAACTGACACCCTACATCATACTTAATGGTGAAAAACTGAGGGCTTTTCTCCTAAAATAAGGAAACAGGCATGGTGTTTTTTAGAAATCACTTCTATTCAACACTGCATTGGAGGTTCTAGCCAGTTCAGTAAGACAAGAAAGAGAAATAAATGGCATCCAAATTAGAAAGAAAGAAAATGTCATTATTCACTGGTGATATGATTATCTATGTAGAAAATCCTATGGAGTCTATAAAAACAGTACTGGAACTAGTAAGTTGAGCTTAGCAAGGTTGAAGGATATAAATCAATATACAAAAATTAATAGTGTTATTAGCAATATATAGTTGGAAACTGAAAAAGAGTAATAGCATCAAAAAATATGAAATACTTAGTATATATTCGAGAGCTGTAAGAACTTTACACTGGAAACTCCAAAACATCACTGAGAGAAATGTAGAAAGACCTAAGTAAATGGAGAGATAGACTGTGTTCATGGATCAGAAAACTCGATATGGTTAAGACACCATGACTCCTCAAAATAATGTGTGGATTCCAATGCCAATGAAAATCTCAACAGACTTTCTTTTTTCCTTCAGGTAATGTCAAACTTATCCTAAAGTTTGTAAACAAGTTATTCTAACTTGTTCAGAAATTATAAGGAAAATAAAAAAAGACCTATAATATATAAATAAATAAATATATAAATAAGTCACAAAAAGTTGAAAGACTTAACGCTATCTGGTTTCATGACTTATTACTGTAATGCTATATCAGGCAAGATAGTGCGTGTGGTATTGATATATAGATGACATATATATCAATGAAAAATAGTCCAGAAATAGTCCTACACATATATGTTTAATTGGTTTTTGAGCGAGGTATTTTGGGGGGAAGAGGTCATCTTTCTAAAAAGGTGTTGGAACAACTGGATATCCATATGCAAATAAATGAACTCTACTCTTACCTCCTACCATACACAAAAACAATTTTTGTTCAAGACCTGAATTTGAAAGCTGAAACCATAAAACTTCTGAAAGAGAAGATCTTAGGGACTGATTTTGGTAAAATTTCTTAATACAGCACAATAAATGAAAAAGAAAAAACTTAGGCTTCATCAAAATTTAAAAGTTTTGCTTTTTAAAATACACTTAAGAAAATGAAGAGGCAAACCACAGACTTGGAAAGACTTTGTAAAACATATAAACAAGGGATTTGTATCTAGAATAATAACTAGAAAAGAAACCAAGCTGTTACCACTCAGTAATAAGACATACAACCCAATTAAAAATGGGCAAAATATTTGAACACAAACTTCATCAATGAAAATGTATGGATGACAAATAAGCATATTCAGTGATACTCATCATCACTGGTCTTTAGTGAAATGCAAATTAAAACCATAGTGAGAGCATAACACACCCACTAACATGACTAAAATCAAAAAATTTTAGAAATTAAAAACTAGTTTTCAGCTAGGATGTGGAAGAACTGGAACTCCTTATATGTTGCTAGTGGGAATGTTAAAAAGGTACCACTTTGGAAGATGATTTGGCAAATTTTTAACAAGTTAAACATACACCTACCATACAATCCAGCCAATTCCACTTGTAGGTGAAATGAAAATGTCTGTCCACGTATGAATACTCATAGCCTTATTCGTAGTGGTGCAAAATGGGAAACACCCTTTTTCATAAGGAAGTGTTTGTTCTTTTTCTCCTCCTCTTCAAGCATTTTTATATGTAAAGCCTTTTTCTCACCATAATGTGTTTAACGTCTAATCTTTTCTTTTGCCACCACGGAAGATACCAGCTTTATTGTACCCTTCTTAGTGCAGCAGATGGGAGTTGGGAGGGCTGGATTCTAGTCCTGGTTCTTGATGCTTTGTGCTGACCACCTGCCTTCCTGAGACCTCAGGGTTCTTACCTGCTGATTAAAGGGATTAAACGATACATATTCACTCATGCATATTTTTGAGCACCTGCCATGTGCCAGGCACTCTTTTAGGTACTGGCAACATGATGAAGAAAATAGGCTGTAGTACCTGCCCTCACTGGAACCAGTATTCATTAACCTATAATGTGCCAGGCACTGTTGTAGGTTTTGGGAAGACAGGCCACTGTGTCTTAATCTCCAGGAATTTATGAGTTAGTAGGAAAGAGAGACCAAACTAAGTAAACAGACAAAACTATAATTGTAAAAAATGTTATGAAGGGAAGAATATGAGAGAAGACCCCTGTTTTAGTAGGGTTGTCAGGGGAGGCCTCTTTGTGGAGGTGACAGTTGAGCTGACATCTAAAGAGAGAAAGAGAAAAGGGGCTCCTGTTCGCTTCTGTCATCGTCTCTCCTCTCAGAATTCTAGACCAAATGTAAGGCAGTGATTTGGTGTCTTGACTGTAGACATATCTAAGTGAAAATAGTTTCGTTGAGCTATCTGTTCTGTACCTCAGCCCTTTCTTCAGGGGTTTTCGCTGTCTAGCTCAGGGAATATACATGGCAATAAATTAAATTTAATTCTCCTTTCCGATGTTTAGTCAATACTTCTTTGGCCCAGAATTCATAAGTAAGTGAGAAACAAAAGATAAAATGAACGTCTGTGCTCTGCTAAGCCTAAGACAGACATTTCAGATGGGGGTCAGGCAGGCAAATTTGGACTTCAGACAGGTTTCCTTTGGCCTACAGTATTTTCAAGTCAGAAAAATTCACCTGATCCCCCAGACTTTAGCGTTTCCATTTAAAACTTTAGGCAACAGATTAGAATGTATGGGCTGCAGCCCCCTTTAACGGGATGCTTGCTCATACCTCAGAGTCCCCTCCTGTTTGCCCGGCCTCATTTACTCCTGTCATCTGGTTGGCCTCCTGTGATTTTGTTTGTCAAAGAATCATCTCAACAGGTTTTTGTCTTGTGTTTAAACATGCTTGGGACTGGCCTGCTGTGAGTCTGATCTACTGGTGCAGCGGGCTGGGTGATTCTAATGTCGGCTGGTGAGACCATAGCCCTGGCTGTGAACATACTGGGTTGGCCAAAGAGTGCCTTTGGTTTTTAAGTAAAAATAAAAGACACATTTTTCAGTTACACCAAGAACTTTATTGAACAACGTATTCACCATTTTGTTCCACTACCTTCTGCCATTTTTCAGGCAACTTCATGATTCCATCTTCCCCAAACTTTTTATCTTTTTGAGCAAAGAACTGTTTTCATTTAATTGTTTTTCTGGGGTTTTATCTTGTTCCTTCATCTGGTACATAGCCCTCTGCCTTTTCATCTTGTCTGTCTTTCTGTGAATGTGATTTTTGTTCCACAGGCTGCAGGATTGTAGTTCTTCTTGCTTCTGCTGTCTGCCCTCTGGTGGATGAGGCTGTCTAAGAGACTTGTGCAAGTTTCCTGATGGGAGGGACTGGTGGAAGCTAGAGCTGGCTGTTGCTCTGGTGGGCAGAGCTCAGTAAAACTTTAATCAGCTTGTCTGCTGATGGGTGGGGCTGGGTCCCCTCCCTGTTGGTTGTTTGGCCTGAGGCGACTGGAGCCTACTCTGGGCTCTTTGTTGGGGCTAATGGCGGACTCTGCTAGGGCTCACACCAAGGACTACTTCCCAGAACTTCTGCTGCTGCTCTCCTTGTCCTCACGGTGAGGCAAAGCCACCCCCCAACTCTGCAGGAGACCCTCCAACACTAGTAGGTAGGTCTGGTTCAGTCTCCCCTGGAGTCACTGCTCCTTCCCCTGGGTCTTGATGCACACACTACTTTGTGTGTGCCCTCCAAGAGTGGAGTCTCTGTTTCCCCCAGTCCTATCAAAGTCCTGCAATCAATTCCCACTAGGTTTCAAAGTCTGATTCTCTAGGAATTCCTCCTCCTGTTGCCAGACCCCCAGGTTGGGAAGCCTGATATGGGGCTCAGATCCTTCACTCCAGTGGGTGGACTTCTGTGGTATAAGTGTTCTCCTGTTTGTGAGTCACCCACCCAGCAGTTATGGGATTTGATTTTATTGTGATTGTGCCCCTCCTACTGTCTCACTGTGGTTTCTCCTTTGTCTTTGGATGTGGGGTATCTTTTTTGGTGAGTTCCAGTGTCTTCCTCTGTACTGTTGTTTTCTGACCACAGTGGAATTAGGTTAGAAATCAGTAACAGATACATCTCTGTAAAATCCCCAGGTATTTGGAAACTGAATAACACAGTTCTAAATAACCTATGGATAAAAGCAGAGAAAAGGGAAACTATTTTGAACTGAATAAAAATGTATACACAATTTTTCAAAATTTGTGGGAATCTGGTGAAACAGTACTAGGGGAAAATTTATGGTACTAAAAATGCCTAATGTGAAAAAGAGAAGAGGTCTTAAATCAGTGATTTCAGCCCTTATGTTAAGGAAATAGAAAAATAAAAGCAAATTAAACCCAAAGTAAGCAGAATAAAAGAAATAAAAAAGATCATAGCAGAAAATAGAAAAACTATAGGGAAAATCAATAACAGCCAAAGCTGATCTTTGAGATTAATAAAATTGATAAAGTGCTAGCCAGCCTAATCAGGAAAAAAATAAGAGAAAGAGAAGACACAGGCTATCAGTATTAGGAGTGAGAGTTGTTATAGCACTACAGTTCTCTACAGAGTTTGCAAGAATAATACAGGAATATTTTGAACAACTTTGTGCCATAAATATGTTATCCTAGGTACATGGAAAAATTCCTTGAAAGACAACCCAAACTACCAAATCTCACTAAACAGGAACAAACAACCTGAATAATTCTGTATTTTAAAATGAACAGTAACTAAAATACATTTTCACAAAGAAAACTCCAGTCCCAGATGGCTTCACTGGTAAATTCTACTGTACATTTAAGGAAGAAATAATCTCAATTCTACAGAAACTCTTCCAGAAAATAAAAGAAAAGGAATTATTATTATTATCTCATTCTCTGAGGTCATCCTTATCCTGATACCAAAATCAGAGAAAGCAATTAGGAAGGAAAAAAAAAAAAGCTGGCAACCAATAACTTTCATGCATAAAGATGTAAAAATTCTTAATAAAATTTTAGCAAGTCAAGTCCAACAATATTTAAAAAGGAATAATACGTTATGCCTATGTGGGGTTTATCTTAGGAATGCAAGGATGGTTTACCATTCAAAAATCATTCAGTGTAACTCATCATATTATAGATTAAGAAAGGAAAACCATGTAATTATTTCAATAGATGAAGACAAAATGCTGCATCCACTTCTGTTAGAAACTTTCAGTAAAGTAGGAATAGAAGGGAACTTTCTCTACCTGATTAAGGATATTTATGAAAAACTGACACCCTACATCATACTTAATGGTGAAAAACTGAGGGCTTTTCTCCTAAAATAAGGAAACAGGCATGGTGTTTTTTAGAAATCACTTCTATTCAACACTGCATTGGAGGTTCTAGCCAGTTCAGTAAGACAAGAAAGAGAAATAAATGGCATCCAAATTAGAAAGAAAGAAAATGTCATTATTCACTGGTGATATGATTATCTATGTAGAAAATCCTATGGAGTCTATAAAAACAGTACTGGAACTAGTAAGTTGAGCTTAGCAAGGTTGAAGGATATAAATCAATATACAAAAATTAATAGTGTTATTAGCAATATATAGTTGGAAACTGAAAAAGAGTAATAGCATCAAAAAATATGAAATACTTAGTATATATTCGAGAGCTGTAAGAACTTTACACTGGAAACTCCAAAACATCACTGAGAGAAATGTAGAAAGACCTAAGTAAATGGAGAGATAGACTGTGTTCATGGATCAGAAAACTCGATATGGTTAAGACACCATGACTCCTCAAAATAATGTGTGGATTCCAATGCCAATGAAAATCTCAACAGACTTTCTTTTTTCCTTCAGGTAATGTCAAACTTATCCTAAAGTTTGTAAACAAGTTATTCTAACTTGTTCAGAAATTATAAGGAAAATAAAAAAAGACCTATAATATATAAATAAATAAATATATAAATAAGTCACAAAAAGTTGAAAGACTTAACGCTATCTGGTTTCATGACTTATTACTGTAATGCTATATCAGGCAAGATAGTGCGTGTGGTATTGATATATAGATGACATATATATCAATGAAAAATAGTCCAGAAATAGTCCTACACATATATGTTTAATTGGTTTTTGAGCGAGGTATTTTGGGGGGAAGAGGTCATCTTTCTAAAAAGGTGTTGGAACAACTGGATATCCATATGCAAATAAATGAACTCTACTCTTACCTCCTACCATACACAAAAACAATTTTTGTTCAAGACCTGAATTTGAAAGCTGAAACCATAAAACTTCTGAAAGAGAAGATCTTAGGGACTGATTTTGGTAAAATTTCTTAATACAGCACAATAAATGAAAAAGAAAAAACTTAGGCTTCATCAAAATTTAAAAGTTTTGCTTTTTAAAATACACTTAAGAAAATGAAGAGGCAAACCACAGACTTGGAAAGACTTTGTAAAACATATAAACAAGGGATTTGTATCTAGAATAATAACTAGAAAAGAAACCAAGCTGTTACCACTCAGTAATAAGACATACAACCCAATTAAAAATGGGCAAAATATTTGAACACAAACTTCATCAATGAAAATGTATGGATGACAAATAAGCATATTCAGTGATACTCATCATCACTGGTCTTTAGTGAAATGCAAATTAAAACCATAGTGAGAGCATAACACACCCACTAACATGACTAAAATCAAAAAATTTTAGAAATTAAAAACTAGTTTTCAGCTAGGATGTGGAAGAACTGGAACTCCTTATATGTTGCTAGTGGGAATGTTAAAAAGGTACCACTTTGGAAGATGATTTGGCAAATTTTTAACAAGTTAAACATACACCTACCATACAATCCAGCCAATTCCACTTGTAGGTGAAATGAAAATGTCTGTCCACGTATGAATACTCATAGCCTTATTCGTAGTGGTGCAAAATGGGAAACACCCTTTTTCATAAGGAAGTGTTTGTTCTTTTTCTCCTCCTCTTCAAGCATTTTTATATGTAAAGCCTTTTTCTCACCATAATGTGTTTAACGTCTAATCTTTTCTTTTGCCACCACGGAAGATACCAGCTTTATTGTACCCTTCTTAGTGCAGCAGATGGGAGTTGGGAGGGCTGGATTCTAGTCCTGGTTCTTGATGCTTTGTGCTGACCACCTGCCTTCCTGAGACCTCAGGGTTCTTACCTGCTGATTAAAGGGATTAAACGATACATATTCACTCATGCATATTTTTGAGCACCTGCCATGTGCCAGGCACTCTTTTAGGTACTGGCAACATGATGAAGAAAATAGGCTGTAGTACCTGCCCTCACTGGAACCAGTATTCATTAACCTATAATGTGCCAGGCACTGTTGTAGGTTTTGGGAAGACAGGCCACTGTGTCTTAATCTCCAGGAATTTATGAGTTAGTAGGAAAGAGAGACCAAACTAAGTAAACAGACAAAACTATAATTGTAAAAAATGTTATGAAGGGAAGAATATGAGAGAAGACCCCTGTTTTAGTAGGGTTGTCAGGGGAGGCCTCTTTGTGGAGGTGACAGTTGAGCTGACATCTAAAGAGAGAAAGAGAAAAGGGGCTCCTGTTCGCTTCTGTCATCGTCTCTCCTCTCAGAATTCTAGACCAAATGTAAGGCAGTGATTTGGTGTCTTGACTGTAGACATATCTAAGTGAAAATAGTTTCGTTGAGCTATCTGTTCTGTACCTCAGCCCTTTCTTCAGGGGTTTTCGCTGTCTAGCTCAGGGAATATACATGGCAATAAATTAAATTTAATTCTCCTTTCCGATGTTTAGTCAATACTTCTTTGGCCCAGAATTCATAAGTAAGTGAGAAACAAAAGATAAAATGAACGTCTGTGCTCTGCTAAGCCTAAGACAGACATTTCAGATGGGGGTCAGGCAGGCAAATTTGGACTTCAGACAGGTTTCCTTTGGCCTACAGTATTTTCAAGTCAGAAAAATTCACCTGATCCCCCAGACTTTAGCGTTTCCATTTAAAACTTTAGGCAACAGATTAGAATGTATGGGCTGCAGCCCCCTTTAACGGGATGCTTGCTCATACCTCAGAGTCCCCTCCTGTTTGCCCGGCCTCATTTACTCCTGTCATCTGGTTGGCCTCCTGTGATTTTGTTTGTCAAAGAATCATCTCAACAGGTTTTTGTCTTGTGTTTAAACATGCTTGGGACTGGCCTGCTGTGAGTCTGATCTACTGGTGCAGCGGGCTGGGTGATTCTAATGTCGGCTGGTGAGACCATAGCCCTGGCTGTGAACATACTGGGTTGGCCAAAGAGTGCCTTTGGTTTTTAAGTAAAAATAAAAGACACATTTTTCAGTTACACCAAGAACTTTATTGAACAACGTATTCACCATTTTGTTCCACTACCTTCTGCCATTTTTCAGGCAACTTCATGATTCCATCTTCCCCAAACTTTTTATCTTTTTGAGCAAAGAACTGTTCCTGGTGCCTTTTACAGTCTTCCAAGGAACTGACATTTCTTCCATTAAGTGAATTTTGTAAAGACTGAAATAAATGGAAATCCGAAGGTGCAATGTCTGGGTGAATACGGCGGATGAATCAGAACTTCCCAGCCAAGCTATAACAGTTTTTGCCTGGTCATCAAAGAAAAAACATGCAGTCCTGCGTTATCCTGATGGAAGATTATGCATTTTCTGTTGACTAGTTCTGGATGCTTTTCATCGAGTGCTGCTTTCAGTTGGTCTAGTTGGGAGCAGTACTTGTTGGAATTAATCGTTTGGTTTTCTGGAAGAAGCTCATAATAGAGGACTCCCTTCTAATCTTAACCATATACGCAACATCACCTTCTTTGGATGAAGACCAGCCTTTGGTGTGGTTAGTGGTGGTTCATCTCGCTTGCCCCAAGATCTCTTCCGTTCCACATTGTTCTACAGTATCCACTTTTCATCGCCCGTCACAATTTGTTTTAAAAACGGAACATTTTCATTACGTTTAAGTAGAGAATCACATGTGGAAATATGGTCAAGAAGGTCTTTTTCGCTTAACTTATGTGGAACCCAAACATCAAAGCAATGAACAAAACCAAGCTGGTGCAAATGATTTTCAGCGCTTGATTTGGATATTTTAAGTATGTCGTCTGTCTCCTGTGTGGTATAACATTGATTGTTCTCAGTTAATGTCTTGATTTGATCGCTATCAACCTCAGCTGGTTTACCCGACCATGGAGCATCATCCAGCGAGAAATCTCCAGCACAAAACTCCACAAACCACTTCTGGCAAGTTCGATCAGTCACAGCACCTTCTCCATACACTGCACAAATCTTTTTTTTGCGTTTCAGTTGCATTTTTACCTTTCTTGAAATAGTAAATCATAATTTGCTGAAAATGTTTTTTTCTTCCATCTTCAATATTAAAATGGTTACACAAAAATTCACCAATTTTGATGTTTTTTTAAAAATGCACTCTGATATGACAGCTGTCACAATACAATCTAACAGAATTGTTTTGAATGAAGTTAAACACAACTAAGTGCTACTAGAGCCATCTTACAGAAAAAACCGAAAGAACCTTTTGGCCAACTCAGTACCTTTTTACAGGATTCACAGGGAGCATGTGCTCTCAAGAGTGGTGACTTGGTAACTTCTTATTTACCCTGTATCTGGAATACTTGGTAGTAGGTAGTTTAAATGCATATAACATAAATGAGTAAATTATATTTTAATTTTGGTATTTATTTGACCTTTAAAAGGTAAATGTACTTAAACAGTTTTCCTGTTCAGATGTGTGGGATTTTTTAGAGTTTTCTTTGATAACACATTCCTGTGGTTTTGAGATCAAAATATAAAAAGGAATAGAGTGAGAAGTCTCCTTGCCACTTCTTTTTTTTTTTTTTTTTTTTAAATTTTCATTTTCCTTCCTTCTTTTTTTTTTTTTTTTTTTTTAAATATTCAGCTATCCTACTTCCTTTTTCTTTTATTTATTTATTTATGGCCGTGTTGGGTGTTCGTTTCTGTGCGAGGGCTTTCTCTAGTTGCGGCAAGTGGGGGCCACTCTTCATTGTGGTGCGTGGGCCTCTCACTATCGTGGCTTCTCTTGTTGTGGAGCACAGGCTCCAGACACGCAGGCTCAGTAATTGTGGCTTACGGGCCTAGTTGCTCCGCGGCATGTGGGATCTTCCCAGAGCAGGGCTCAAACTCGTGTCCCCTGCATTGGCAGGCAGATTCTCAACCACTGTGCCACCAGGGAGGCCCCTCTCCTTGCCACTTCTGTTCTCTATCTGACCAGTGCATCATGCTCCCTCCCATGAAAATATAAGCAAATGCAAACATATATTCTTATTTTTACCCCCTTTTACTTAAAAGGTGGCTTACTAAAATTAAGGCTCTGCCTTATGCCTCCTTTATTCTTGACATATCTTGAAGATCTTATCATATTAGTAGAGAGCTTCTTCCTCATCCTTTTTTGTTTTTTACAGTTGAAAAATATGTTTAATTGTTTGGGCATATTATAGTTTATTTAGCAAGTACCCCCATTGAAGGATATTTGGATTTTTCCAGGCATTGCGAACAGTGCTACGGTTAGTACCTTTGTATGTATGGTCGTTTCATACACACACACACGAGTGTGCAAAGTATATACCTCTATGGTAAATTCTCCAGGTGGAATTGCTAGGTCAAAAGGTATATGCATATGTAATTTTGATATATGTTACTTAATTGCCCTCTGTAGGGGTTGTAGTTTAATTATTATTTAAAACTAATTCTAGTATTTGGGACACTGTTTAAAAAATTTTTTTACTTTGTTTTTGTTCTGTTTTCTTTGCTGAGTTAGAGTTGTTACATGGTAGGTTATCTGAAATTTGGTGAGAGTATTAAGATCGTTCTAGATCATTGGTTTCCACTACTAACTTAACCCCCCCAAGGGGTTCTCAGATTCATGTGCTAAATGAACATCAACTATATAATAATGTCTCCCACATACATACTGTATATTTCAAATGTATAAGATGCTATTGTATAATAAAATGCTAATTCATTTAATACTGTGTCTATCTGAATATTTTATAATAAAAATAATCTTTCTCTTACAGATATCCCTTTGAGGACCAGCCTGCCACCACCATTCAGAAACTATAAATATGGTAACCAATTTTTCTTAGTCTTTTAAGATATATATTAATATAATTTCACATTAGTTTTATATTGATGTGAGTTTTAAATTTGGTTTTCAAAAATGAATTTACTTTGTGTATATAAAAACCACTATGGAAGTTATTTAGAAATATAGGAATTCTAGTATATCATTAAATTGTAATTGTGTAAGGAAGTGTATGAATTGTATATTTCTCCTATTTGTGAGGAATAGCATGTTTGGCAAACTGTTTAAAATGAATTTCTTTGTCAGGTAATCAGAAAAGAAGAAATGATTAAAGACTAGGAATTATAAGAAGAGGTTTAACATTTTAGATGCCAGTAACTTGAGCATGTTACATAGCAATTTTATATGTTGCAATTATTGATTTTAAAATGTAGTAATAAGGCAAGAAGCTGGGTTTCATTATTTATTATAAAGAAGGTACAGTTATTAACTTTCAGCGTAGTGCCACTCACCAAACTTTGAATTTGAGACTTCACTTGAGAATTACAATGCATCTAATAAATATTTCTGTTAATTGGTGCAGACATTTTTAAAGCATAAATTTTTTATTACCCTAGATCATTTTTGGAGTGGTTTTTAATTCTGCTGCCATTTGGTAGAGCAACTTATGACCTAAAATACTTTTGAAGTCACAATCTTCACCGTGTGTATGCATTTTAATATCCAGAGACTAATTGTGAGGTCACAAGGGGTAGTCAAGCAGAAGTTAAAGGCACTGAGTGGAAAGTACTTTGATTTATTGGACTTAAAGAATTTACATACTAAATATTGAATAAGAGAAAGGAATAAAAAGCATGATTAATTAAATATGAAACTTCTCCAGTTTCAGCTTTCATGGCTTTCAAAGTATCATGCCTTGAAATATAACCTTAAACTTGAATCAGCCTGCAGATGCCACTTAAAGTTAGCATAGCTACATATAGTTTCCCTTTTTGCATGGTGTGGGTGTGTATTCAAACTTGTGTTCCATGTAAGTTATTTTAAAAGATCAATTTTAGATCATGAAATCATCAAAATATCTGACTGTTCATCATCACAGTGGTAAATAATATATTCCCATCAATTTCTTCCCTTTATGTATGTTAGTATTTGTTTTGTGTTTTTACGTGCTTCTATATTGTGTGCTATATGTTTTTAAAAATTAATTAATTAATTTATTTATTTGCCTGCATTGGCTCTTTGTTGCAGTGTGCAGGCTTCTCTCCCGTGGCGTGCGGGCTCAGTAGGTGGGGCGCAGGCTGTAGAGCACATGGGCTTAGTTGACCCGCAGCATGTGGTATCTTAGTTCCCTGACCAGGGATCGAACCCGTGTCCCTTGCATTGGAAGGCAGATTCTTAACCACTGGACCACCAGGGAAGTCCCGGGTGCATATATGTTAATGAGTGTAATCCTCTTCTTGTATTGAGCCTTTTATCATTATACAGTGTCCTTTCTTTCTTTATGGCCTTTGTTATAAAGTCTATTTTGTCTGATATAAGTATTTCCACCTCTGCTTTCTTGCCCTTTTCATTTGCCTGAAGTAGCTTTAAAAAATTTTTTGTTTGTTTTATTTGTTTATTTTTTAATTGAAGTATAGTTGATTTACAATGTTATGTTAATTTCTGCTGTGCAGCAGAGTGACTCAGTTATACATATATATACATTCTTTTTATATTCTTTTCCATTATGGTTTATCCCAGTACATTGAATATAGTTCCCTGTGTTATATAGTAGGACCTTGTTGCCCATCCATTCTATACGTAATAGTTTGCATCTACTAACTCCAAAACTCTCAGTCCATCCCTTCCCCACACTGCTCCCCCTTGGCAACCACAAGTCTGTTCTCTATGTCTGTGAGTCTGTTTCTGCTTTGTAGATAGGGTTCATTTGTGTCATATTTTAGATTCCACATATAAGTGATATCATATGGTGTTTGTCTTTCTCTTTCTGACTTACTTAGTGTGATAATCTCTAGTTGCATCCATGTTGCTGCAAATGGCATTGTTTTGTTCTTTTTTATGGCTGAGTAGTATCCCATTGTATACATGTACCATGTCTTCTTTATCCATTCCTCTGTCAGTAGACATTTAGGTTGTTTCCATGTCTTGGCTATTGTGAATAGTGCTGCTATGAACATAGGGGTGAATGTATCTTTTTGAATTGTAGTTTTGTCTGGATATATGCCCAGGAGTGGGATTGTTGGATCATACGGTAGTTCTATTTTTTAGTTTTTTGAGGAACCTCCATACTGTTTTCCATAGTGGCTGCACCAACTTACATTCCCACCAACAGTGTAGGAGGGTTCCCCTTTCTTCACACCCTCTCCAGCATTTGTTATTTATAGACTTTTTAATGATGACCATTCTGACCGGTGTGAGGTGGTACTAGTTGTAGTTTTGATTTACATTTCTCTAATAATTAGTGATGTTGAGCATCTTTTCATGTGCCTGTTGGCCATCTGTATGTCTTCTTTGGAGAAATGTCTATTTAGGTCTTCTGCCCAATTTTTGATTGGGTTGTTTGGTTTTTTATTGTTGAGTTGTATGAGCTGTTTGTATATTTTGGAAATTAAGCCCTTGTTGGTCGCATCATTTGCAAATATTTTCTCCCATTCTGTAGATTGTCTTTTCGTTTTGTTTATGGTTTCCCTTGCTGTGCAAAAGCTTGCAAGTTTGATTAGGTCCCATTTGTTTATTTTTCTATTGCCTATTGCCTTGGGAGACTGACCTAAGAAAACACTGGTATGATTTATGTCAGAGAATGTTTTCTTCTAGGAGTTTTATGGTGTATTGTCTTATGTTTAAGTCTTTAAGCCATTTTGAGTTTATTTTTGTACATGGTGTGAGGGTGTGTTCTAACTTCATTGATTAACATGCAGCTATCCAACTTTCCCAGTGCCACTTGCTGAAGAGACTTTTTCCCATTTTGTATTCTTGCCTACTTTGTCAATGATTAATTGACTGTAGGTGTGTGGGTTTATTTCTTGGCTCTCTATTTTGTTCCATTGATCCATATGTCTGTTTTTGTGCCAGTATCACACCATTTTGATTACTGTAACTTTGTAGTATTGTCTGAAGTCTAGAAGGGTTATGCCTCCTGCTTTGTTCCTTTTCCTCAGGATTGCTTTGGCAGTTCTGGGTCTTTTATGGTTCCATGCATGAAATATCTTTTTCCATTCCCTCACTTTCAATCTCTGTGTGTCCTTCACCCTAAAGTGGGTCCCTTGTAGGCAGCATACTGTAGGCTCTTGTTTTATTATCCAGCCTTTCACTCTATGTCGTTTGATTGGAGCATTTAGTCCATTGACATTTAAGGTAATTATCGATAGACAGATATTTATTGCCATTTTAAACATTGTTTTCCAGTTGATTTTGTAGTTCTTCCTTGTTCCTTTTTGTTTTTCCATGGTAGTGGATAATGTACCTCTCATATTATTCCACCTTATTAACATTCTCTTGTTCTGTTATTTCTATACTACGCAGATGAATTGACAGGAAAAATGATACATTTATCTGTGAAGAAATTAGAGAACTGCCATGGCTTTGATAGATTTCAACTGACTGTCTTTATTTGGCTCTTTAACAATCTGCCACTTTGTGTTTGACAAGAAAGGCTGAAGTGTTACTTTCTCACCTGTCCTTGTCCTGCAGTATTGCTACACTCTATGGGATTGAACACACTGGGTGTTGGGGAGTGGAAAGGGCACAGACTCAGATTTCATTTTTGTTAGTTGCCATTTCTGTGCCCTTGGACAAAGGTCCAGTTCTCTCTGCCAGGCCACCAAGAGTCAGATTTCTCAGAGCCCTTCCTCCCATTTAATTGGCATCTACATCTATTACTGATTTATCCTGGCCAGTGTGTTCATAAAGCACAGGGGATGTTGTTTTATTTCTAAATCCTTATCGTGCATATGTGCAGTAAATGTTAGTTATGCAGTGTGGGGCTGCTAATCCTGTTTGTTTCTAAGGCTGTGTGAGATTAGATTAAACAATGCACGTGTGAACACATTAAATACTCCACAAACATAAGATCTTGTTTTTATTTTTATGAGGTTGCTTTCCTCAAGGAATTTGCATTAAGGAAACAATATCCACAGAAGTTGTTTCTGTTGATAATGAAGATTATTTTTTTAAGAGGGAAAAACAAGTGAAAGAGATGATTTAACAAAGAAAGAGACATTAATACAACATCTTTTGCTAGCTTGTCATTTCTCCTTTCTTACCTTCTTCCCAAGTCTTACCAATTTCTGTTGGAGAGAAAAATCTGGTGAAAATTTCTGTTCAAAGCATTTCTTTTTCTACTTAAAAATGTGGCCTCCTTCTTGTGGAGTTCTAGAACCTATCAGAACAAAGATATTTCTAATTTAAAGACTTGTTAGCAAAATATATAGAACATGATTAACATTTGGCAAGGTCAAACTACAGTTTTGCAAGTTGATTGCAAGGTCCTTTTGTTTAAAAAAAAACTACTGTTGGCTTCTTTAGTCTCCAGTAACAAACCGATATATATTTGCAGTGAGAAAAAGAGTGTAATAAGTAACTCATTATAATAGATAATTCACAAGTCACATTTGTTTATTTTCTTGTGTACATTGTAAGCTTATTTTTAGCAGTTGTGGCATATTTACATCCTAAGTGTGTGTATTTCACTTAGGTTAGATTTATTTTTATTTCTTAACAATACATATAGTCCAGGGATTAGGCTGACCTTATGTTAAAAATTGCAATAGGTAATTGAAAGTTGACTATTTAAAATAATGGGTAATTCAGGGTGCTCGTTCTTAACTGAATAGGTACCCTGTTCTTCTGTATTATTAGAACATAGTTAAATCAAGGCTTTTTTTTTTAAACAGATACATGTTTTTTATTCAAACAGAAAGTCACAAAAATTACAATCATCCTCATCAGTTCACTCAGTCCCATGTAATTAATTTTTTTTTATCTTGATCTTTTGTTAGCACTTTTATGAATTCATCAGTTTTCCATTAGAGTTCTGAAAATGCTTATTCATTCAGTTCAGCAGTGTAGTCAGTTACCAGAAACCTGTGCTTGTCAGAGTCTTTTCTATGAATTCCTTGAAGATGAAACCCTTTTATAGGAACATTTTTGCAAAAGCATCAGAGTACACCCAGAACTGTCTGTAAATGGCAAGACTTTAAAAATGACCACGGTTAAAGATTTGATGAAAGTTCATAATAATGCATTTGACAAGGAAATTTAGTTATTTCTGAGATATACATTTAAAAATAATAACTAGAATTATAACTTATAACATTATACAAGAACATATAAGATTTTTAGGAATTTCATGTAATGTCTGAAACATTTATATTAACATATTTCCATATAAATAACCCAAAGAAAGTTTAGTATTGTTTTTTGTTAATTTTTGAATTTTATTTTATTTATTTTTTTATACAGCAGGTTCTTATTAGTCATCAGCTTTATACACATCAGTGTATACATGTCAATCACAATGGCCCAATTCAGCACACCACCATCCCCACCCCTCCTGCCGCTTTCCCATCTTGGTGTCCATACGTTTGTTCTCTACATCTGTATCTGAACTTCTACCCTGCAAACCGGTTCATCTGTACCATTTTTCTAGGTTCCACATGCAGGCGTTAATATACGATATTTATTTTTCTCTTTCTGACTTACTTCACTCTGTATGACAGTCTCTAGGTCCATCCACGTCTCAACAAATGACCCAATTTCGTTCCTTTTTATGGCTGAGTAATATTCCATTGTATATATGTACCACAACTTCTATATCCATTCATCTGTTGATGGGCATTTAGGTTGCTTCCATGACCTGCTATTGTAAATAGTGCTGCAATGAATATTGGGGTGCATGCATCTTTTTGAATTATGGTTTTCTTTGGGTATATGCCCAGTAGTGGGATTGCTGGATCATACGGTAATTCTATTTTTAGTTTTGAAGGAACCTCCATACTGTTCTCCATAGCAGCTGTATCAATTTACATTCCCACCAACAGTGCAAGAAGGTTCCCTTTTCTCCACACCCTCTTCAGCATTTGTTGTTTGTAGATTTTCTGATGATGGCCATTCTGACCGGTGTGAGGTGATACCTCATTGTAGTTTTGATTTTCATTTCTCTAATAATTAGTGATGTTGAGCAGCTTTTCATGTGCTTCTTGGCCATCTGTATGTCTTCTTTGGAGAAATGTCTACTTAGGTCTTCTGCCCATTTTCAGATTGGGTTGTTTCTTTCTTTAATATTGAGCTGCATGAGCTGTTTATATATTTTGGAGATTAAGCCTTTGTCTGTTGAATCATTTGCAAATATTTTATCCCTTTCTGAGGGTTGTTTTTTTGTCTTATTTATGGTTTCCTTTACTGTGCAAAAGCATTGAAGTTTCATTTGGTCCCATTTGTTTATTTTTGTTTTTATTTCCATTACTCTAGGAAGTGGATGAAACGATCTTGCTGTGATTTTTGTAAAAGAGTGTTCTTCCTATGTTTTCCTCTAAGTGTTTTATAGAGTCCGGTCTAACATGTAGGTCTCAAATCCATTTTGAGTATATTTTTGTGTATGGTGTTAGGGAGTGTTCTAATTTCATTCTTTTACCTGTAGCTGTCCAGTTTTCCCAGCACCACTTATTGAAGAGACTGTCTTTTCTCCATTGTATATCCTTGCTTCCTTTGTCATAGATTACTTGACCATAGGTGCGTGGGTTTATCTCTTGGGTTTCTATCTTGTTCCATTGATCTATGTTTCTGTTTTTGTGCCAGTACCATATTGTCTTGATTACTGTAGCTTTTTAGTATAGTCTGAAGTCAGGGAGTCTGATTCCTCCCGCTCCATTTTTTTCCCTCCATTTTTTTTGCTTTGGCTTTTCGGGGTCTTTGGTGTCTCCATAGAAATTTTAAGATATTTTGTTCTATTTCTGTAAAAAGTGCCATTGGTAATTTGATAGGGATTGCATTGAATCTGTAGATTGCTTTGGGTAGTATAGTCATTTTCACAATATTGATTCTTCCAATCCAAGAACATGGTGTATCTCTCCATCTGTTGATATCATCTTTAATTTCTTTCATCAGTGTCTTATAATTTTCTGCATACAGGTCTTTTGTCTCCCTAGGTAGGTTTATTCCTAGGTATTTTATTCTTTTTGTGGCAGTAGTCAATGGGATTGCTTCCTTAATTTCTCTTTCAGATTTTTCATCATTAGTGTATAGGAATGCAAGAGATTTCTGTGCATTTATTTTGTATCCTGCAACTTTACCAAATTCATTGATTAGCTCTAGTAGTTTTCTGGTGGCATATTTACGATTCTCTGTGTATAGTATCATGTCATCTGCAAACAGTGACAGTTTTACTTCTTCTTTTCCAATTTGTATTCCTTTTATTTCTTTTTCTTCTCTGATTGCCATGACTAGGACTTCCAAAACTATGTTGAGTAATAGTGGTGAGAGTAGACATCCTTGTCTCGTTCCCAATCTTAGAGGAATTGCTTTCAGTTTTTCCACCATTAATAATGATGTTTCCTGTAGGTTTGTCATATATGGCCTTTATTATGTTGAGGTAGGTTCCCTGTATGCCCACTTTCTGGAGAGTTTTTATCATAAATGGGTGTTGAATTTTGTCAAAAGCTTTTTCTGCATCTGTTGAGATGATCGTATGGTTTTTCTTGCCTCAATTTGTTAATATGGTGTATCACATTGATCGATTTGCGTATACTGAAGAATCCTTGCATCCCTGGGATAAATCCCACTTGATCATGGTGTATGATCCTTTTAATGTGCTGTTGGATTCTGTTTGCTAGTATATTGTTGAGGATTTTTGCATCTATATTCATCCGTGATATTCGTCTGTAATTTTCTTCTTTTGTAGTATCTTTGTCTGGTTTTGGTATCAGGGTGATGGTGGCCTCATAGAATGAGTTTGGGAGTGTTCCTTCCTCTGCAATTTTTTGGAAGAGTTTGAGAAGGATGGGTGTTAGCTCTTCTCTAAATGTTTGATAGAATTCACCTGTGAAGCCATCTGGTCCTGGACTTTTGTTTGTTGGAAGATTTTAAATCACAGTTTCAATTTCATTACTTGTGATTGGTCTGTTCATATTTTCTGTTTCCTCCTGGTTCAGTCTTGGAAGTTATACCTTTCTAAGAATTGGTGCATTTCTTCCAGGTTGTCTATTTTATTGGCATAGAGTTGCTTGTAGTAGTCTCTTAGGATGCTTTGTATTTCTGCTGTGTCTGTTGTAACTTCTCCTTTTTCATTTCTAATTTTATTGATTTGAGTCCTCTCCCTCTTTTTCTTCCTGAGTCTGGCTAATGGTTTATCAATTTTGTTTATCTTCTCAAAGAACCAGCCTTTAATTTTATTGATCTTTGCTATTGTTTTCTTTGTTTCGATTTCATTTATTTCTGCTCTGATCTTTATGATTTCTTTCCATCTGCTAACTTAGGGTTTTGTTTCTTCTTCTTTCTCTAGTTCCTTTAGGTGTAAGTTTAGATTGTGTATTTGATATTTTTCTTGTTTCTTGAGGTAGGCTTGTATAGCTATAAACTTCCCTCTTAAGACTGCTTTTGCTGCATCCCATAGGTTTTGGATCATCGTGTTTACATTGTCATTTGTCTCTAGGTATTTTTTGATTTCCTCTTTGAGTTCTTCAGTATCCCTTGGTTATTTAGTAACGAATTGTTTAGCCTCCATGTGTTTGTGGTTTTTACATTTTTTTCCCCTGTAATTGATTTCTAATCTCATAGCATTGTGGTCAGAAAAGATGCTTGATATGATTTCAGTTTTCTTAAATTTACTGAGGCTTGATTTGTGACCCAAGATGGGATCTGTCCTGGAGCATGTTTCATGCACACTTGAGAAGAAGGTATAATCTGCTGTTTTGGGATGGAATGTCCTATAAATATCAATTAAATCTATCTGGTCTGTTGTGTCATTTAAAGATTCTGTTTCCTTATTTAATTTCATTTTGGATGATCTGTCCATTGGTGTAAGTGAGGTGTTAAAGTCACCCACTATTATTGTGTTACTGTCGATTTCCTCTTTTATAGCTGTTAGCAGTTGCCTTATGTATGAGGTGCTCCTATGTTGGATGCATATATATTTATAATTGTTGTATCTTCTTCTTGGATTGATCCATTGATCATTATGTAGTGTCCTTCCTTGTCTCTTGTAACATTCTTTGTTTTAAAGTCTATTTTATCTGATATGAGTATTGCTCCAGCTTTTTTTTTTGATTTCCATTTGCATGGAATATCTTTTTCCATCCCCTCACTTTCAGTCTGTATGTGTCCCTAGGTCTGAAGTGGGTCTCTTGTAGACAGCATATATATGGGTCTTGTTTTTGTATCCATTCAGCAAACCTGTGTCTTTTGGTTGGAACATTTACTCCATAAGGTAATTATCAATATGTATGTTCCTATGACCATTTTCTTAATTGTTTTGGGTTTGTCTTTTTAGGTCCTTTTCTTCTCTTGTGTTTCCCACTTAGAGAAGTTCCTTTAGCATTTGTTGTAGAGCTGGTTTGGTGGTGCTGAATTCTCTTAGCTTTTGCTTGTCTGTAAAGCTTTTGATTTCTCCATCGAATCTGAATGAGATCCTTGCCGGGTAGAGTAATCTTGGTTGTAGGTTCTTCCCTTTCATCACTTTAAGTATATCATGCCACTCTCTTCTGGCTTGTAGAGTTTCTGCTGAGAAATCAGCTGTTAACCTTATGGGAGTTCCCTTGTATGTTATTTGTCATTTTTCCCTTGCTGCTTTCAGTAATTTTTCTTTGTCTTTAATTTTTGCCGGTTTGATTACTATGTGTCTCGGCGTGTTTCTCCTTGGGTTTATCCTGTATGGGACTCTCTGTGCTTCCTGGACTTGGGTGGCTATTTCCTTTCCCATGTTAGGGAATTTTTTGACTATAATCTCTTGAAATATTTTCTCTGGTCCTTTGTGTCTCTCTTCTCCTCTGGGACCCCTATAATATGAATGTTGTCATGTTTAATGTCCTTGAGGTCTCTTAGGCTTTCTTCATTTCTTTTCATTCTATTTTCTTCATTCTGTTCCACAGCTGTGAATTCCACCATTCTGTCTTCCAGGTCACTTATCCATTCTTCTGCCTCAGTTATTCTGCTATTGATTCCTTCTAGTGTAGTTTTCATTTCAGTTATTGTATTGTTCATCTCTGTTTGTTTGTTCTTTAATTCTTGTAGATGTTTGTTAAACATTTCTTGCATCTTCTCGATCTTTGCCTCCATTCTTTTTCCAAGGTCCTGGGTCATCTTCACTATCATTATTCTGAATTCTTTTTCTGGCAGGTTGCCTATATACACTTCAGTTAGTTGTTTTTCTGGGGTTTTATCTTGTTCCTTCATCTGGTACATAGCTGTCTGCCTTTTCATCTTGTCTATCTTTCTGTGAATGTGATTTTTGTTCCACAGGCTGCAGGATTGTAGTTCTTCTTACTTCTGCTATCTGCCCTCTGGTGGATGATGCTCTCTAAGAGGCTTGATGGGAGGGACTGGTGGAAGGTAGAGCTGGCTGTTGCTCTGGTGGGCAGAGCTCAGTAAAACTTTAATCCACTTGACTGTTGATCAGTGGGGCTGGGTTCCCTCTCTGTTGGTTGTTTGGCCTGAGGCAAGCCAACACTGGAGCCTACCTGGGCTCTTTGGTGGGGCTAATGACAGACTCTGGGAGAGCTCATGCCAAGGATTACTTCCCAGAACTTCTGCTGTCAGTGTCCTTGTCCCCACAGTGAGCCACAGCCACCCCCTTCCACCTCTGCAGGGGACCCCCCAACAATAGCGGTAGGTCTGGTTCAGTCTCCTATGGGGTCACTGCTCCTTCCCCTGGGTCCTGATGTGCACACTACTTTGTGTGTTCTCTCCAAAAGTGGAGTCTTAGTTTCACCCAGTCCTGTTGAAGTCCTGCAGTCAATTCCCACTAGGCTTCAAAGTCTGATTCTCTAGGAATTCGTCCTCCTGTTGCCAGACCCCCAGGTTGGGACGCCTGACGTTGTGCTCAGAACCTTCACTCCAGTGGGTGGACTTCTGTGGTATAAGTGTTCTCCAGTCTGTGAGTCACCCACCCACCAGTTATGGGATTTGACTTTACTGTGATTGTGCCCCTCCTACCGTCTCATTGTGGCTTCTCCTTTGTCTTTGGATGTGGGGTATCTTTTTTGGTGAGTTCCAGTGTCTTCCTGTCGATGATTGTTCAGCAGCTAGTTGTGATTCTGGTGTTCTTGCAAGAGGGAGTGAGAGCACATCCTTCTACTTCGCCATCTTGGTTCCTCCCTTTTGTGGGGTTTTATCTTGATCCTTTTTTGTCTTGTTTCATTTCATTTCACTGAATTCCTTGTTGAATCAAATAGCATGATTGATAGAAATGAATTTTAGTTTAAGGTTAAGAGTTTATTCAGACATAATATCACATGTAATCATAATACATTAATTGAATGATTAGATAAAACTGAGTGGAGAATTGGATACTTTCTGAATTGAGTAAAGCAGATTAGATGGTGTGAGCCTGTGTAGTATTTCAAAACCAGGAAACAGTAGTAGTCTTTGGGTATTAGCAGCCTTGCTCAGATTACCAGTGATCCTTGATGGTGTTTGAATTCTGAGAGTGGTAACAACTTGTTGATATGATTTGACCTCCTGTCACTGATCTATTCTGAGAGATTAATAGATTAGTAATAGTGACAGACTGTTTTTTTTTTAAACCTGATTTGCTAATCTTAGCATTTAGCAACTCTAACAAACAGGGTAGAATAATGTCATTCACCTGTCTTCTAAGGGAAACCGTGCTGAGTTGACTTCAGGTTATGGAACAAACAGTTGTGTGTGTCAAAGGCCAGTGCTTTAAAATATCTTTATACAGTGATCTTTAATTTTAATGATATGCAAATGTAATTTTTACTTTACTGTGTACTAGAGGTTTAAGTGAACCTGATCATAAGGCAAAGACTCAGATTTCTCAATTTCATAGCTGCCACCTTCCCCCCATCTCACTTTAATAGTTTGAAATGAAGTTTTAGAATAGTTTTAGTAAAAAGACAACTTGTTTTTTTTTTTTTTCTTTCAGATAAACTAAAGATTGTTCATCAAGCACATAAATCAAAGGTATGTTTTGTATGTACAGTATCTGGCACACACATAACAAGTAATCAATTTTGGTTGACTTAGTGAATAAATGAATGAACACATGTACTTCTAAAATATTTTCCATTATAACAGCATTTTTAATTTTGTAGCTACCCTTTCTATAGCCTTACTTTTCCATTAAAGGAAAAAAAACAAAGACCTCTAAGTCATATTCCTGTTAGTAGATCCTTTAAAAGAAAGTGTTAATTTAAAAAAAGCAATGTTATATATCAAGCAAATGTGTAACATAAAATAAGCATAAAACGTGGTAAAATTAATTCAGGTCACATATAAAGGAAGTCAAGTATTATCTGTCAGTCCAATTTCTTTCATTTTCTTATTTCTGTACCAGAAGAAGAGAGCCAAAAGCAGATGAAAATAACATGTTTTTTTCTGATTTGACTCTTCCGGTGTATAAGAGAAGGCCCCGGACTGTGGCTCTTGGGAGCAGACCTATTAGTTCCACAGAGGACGTGGCCTTCCCCAAAAGAGGACTGATTAGTTATGTGTTTATAGTATATTTCCGTTTCTGTTTTCTTACCTTTTTAGAGTGATGTCTTTATGTTTGCTTCTCATACAGATAGACCAGAGTGATCTTTTTTCTTGAATCTCAGTGACCTTCTGTAGACTTCTCATTAAAGTAATAACCTTCTCTATTATACAGACTACTCAAGGACAAGGGACTGTATCTTATTCTTCATATCTCCAATACGTAGCACAATGCCTCATTCATAGGAGTGTTTCCATGACAATTTTTGAAGGAAGTATTTTATGAATTCATTTAATTTCATTCACTTCTCTAGTCATAGATGCCCTCCATAAACTCAATCAGCTTTGAAATAAACATATAACAAAAGATCATAAAGAAGTTGGCTTGAGGGTACGTCTGTTGACTATGAATTAGTAACTCAAAAACATTTTTTTTCTGATGGCTTAAAACAAAACATTTTCTGATGGCTTAAAACAAAACATTTATTCTCTTATAGTTCTGGAGGTCAGAAATCTGAAATCAGTTTCCCTGGGCTAAAATCAAACTGGGTCTTTCCAGTAACTTTATTTTTTTATACCAAGGATTATATATACAAATTTGACAGTATCCATTGTCAAGCACTTTAAAATTTAGTGCTTGTGTGTGTCTGGGACTGTGGTGTGGGATCTGTACTTTGTATCGATGCTAGAATTGTATCTGTCCACAGACTCCATCCACTTTCTCTTCTCCAAGCCAGGACCCTTTACAACCTTGTCCCTAAAACGTGGAGAGTAGGAAGCTTGGTCTGATTGTAGAAGGGAAATATATAAAATGAAGTAAAAATGAAACAGTATGCTCTTTGAAAAGGTTGTCATTCTCCATTTAGTGTTGCATTTTTACATCATGGAGCTCATGTTCCCTAAAAGGAATAATAAGTAAATTATTCCTTTATCCTTAATGAAGACCTAGTTCATAATATTCAAACAATCAGTATTATTACATTTTTTAAAAATCAGGAAATTTTCCTGCTATAGTTGGAAATACCTTAGAATTGTTTCTTATATTTAAAACATATGTTCCATCTTGGCATGTTAGAGTTGAAAAATTAGGGCCTATTTTTTAGTTGAACAATGTATTTACTTAAAGAAAGAGTCCCAGAACAAATTAAGTCACTTAGAATGTTTCTGGAATCTGGCTTTATAAACTTTCATCTAAACCATAATCATTCTAGTTAAGTACAGACTATATACCCCAGAGATGGTTCTTCAAATTTCCTCATTAACTTGTGTAAGGAAGAAGTCAATATATTTTTACAGATATGGTTTTAAGACTTAAAAATTTTACCCACACGTCCTCATTTGTGCCTTTTCCAACTACCAGACATTTTTCTCATTTTTCCATGTGCATTCTACTCCTAATTTGCAGGGCCTATAAGCATCACTGGCCCAGACTGTCAGTTTTCCAACCCATCTGTAATTTTAATCTCCTTCCTTAGCTAAAGGGAAAGACTTCCAAATAACTCCTGTATCTTAATGAACTTGTTCACGAAAGGCATTTTCCCCATCTCCCAAATTTTCTAGGTCCAAAGACTTTCTTAATTACAATTACCAGGTACACACAGAAATTTCTTGCCATCACAATAAAAAGGTGACTGGATACCTTCCCACCAGAGCCTCCTGTTTGGATGAGGAGCTCAGTGTTTATTGAATGAATCAATAGTTACAAATAATTACCATAATATGATTTATTTTTTATCAAGAAAATGTATTTGTGTGTCTGTGTGTATATTTTGATTATAATCAGTAGGCTACTTGTAAAGTCATAATTCCTATCAAAAAGATTTGAAAGAAAAACCATAATTTCTATCTTATATTTAGTGAGTTTGGAAACCAGATAGCTATCCTTGTTAAAAGTTTATGAAAAGAAGAAGTCACGCTCTGGAATAAACTTAGTAAGAAATATGCAAGATCTTTAAGAAGACTTTAAAATGCCAGTGAAGGCATTCAGTTGTCCAGACTCATTGAGCTGAACTTCTCTTAAGATCTATGCATTTTCTTTATGTGAAATTCTACCTCAACTTAACAAAAAAGTAAGGCATGTAAAGAGGGGTACAAGATGAGACTTAAGTGGAAATATTAGGATATTTGGATGGGAAGATGCAACAGCAAGAAGATGTCAGTTCTCTCATAGTTAATTTACAAATTTAATGCCACCCAAATAAAATTCTACAGTTGTGTGTATATATGTATCTGTATATATATATATGTGTGTGTGTGTGTGTGTACATATGTATATATATATATGAGCTAAAGAAACTGATTATAAAACTAACATGCAAAAAATAAATAATGAAGAATAGTCAGAAAAAAGAGAAATGAAAGTGACTAACCCTGGCACATATTAAGACATTTTATAAAACTATACTAGTTAAAATGGTGTGGTACTGTCACATGAACTGTTAGTTCAATGGCACAGAATTAGAAGCCCAAAAATAGACCTAATTATATATAGGAATTTAATATATATTAAATATTGCATTTCAAATTTATGGAGAAAATATGGAGGATTCAGTAAATGTTATTGGAAGAACTAGGTAGACATCTAGAAAACAGTTAAATTGAATCCATATCCTTCTCTTTATGCCAAAATAAATACTCATTGGGTTAATGACATAAATCTAAGATGAAACCCACAGGTGAGGGTAGAAATGAAATAGATTAACATGAGTGGATAATTTGTTCAGGCCACGTGATGGGTACAGGAGGGTTCATTGTACTATTCTGTATACATTGTATGTTTGAAATCTCTATGATTAAAAGTTTAAAAGATGAAATTAATTAAAATATTTGAAGTAAACATGGAATTTTAAAAGTAATCTTAGACTGAAGATACAAATATGATAGGAAAATAAAAGATTGATACATATTACTTTATTCATTAATTTATTCAACAGACATTCAGCACCTTCTTTTTTAAAAAAGACACTATAAGAAAAATGAAGGAACAACTGAAAAACTGAGAGAAAGTTTTCTAACTTATATTACAGAAAAGGCCTAATTTTAACAATTCCATTTAAAAAATTATCCTACAAGTTTCTTAAAAAATAGAAAATATTCAAATCTTTACTTAAAATAAATACAAATTAAGACTATACTTAATTTATATCTGCTGGATTGGCAGAGATCAAAAGATTTTGATAATACACTGTGTTGGTGAGGGTGTGGGAAACAGGGACTCTCAGTGATGGGTAGCATTGGTATAAATGGGTACTGCTTCTTTGGAGAGTAATTTGGCACGTATCTGTCAGAATAAAAATTGCCCTTACTCTCTGACTCAACAGTTGTACTTCTAGGAATTTATCTTACACATAAAACTTATGCAAAATAATATATGTACAAGGATATTTGTTGCAGGATTGTGTATGGTAGGAAGAGATAGGAAACAACCTGAATGTCCGTCAATAGGGACAGAGAGGGAGAGTTAATACTTTCATTGGAATATGCTGCAACCTTGATAAATTATGAGGCAGCTCTTACACTGATTTTGAATGACTTTAAGATATTTTAAGAGAAAAAAGTAAGGTGTTAGAACACAGCATATAATATGCCATTATTTGTGTGAAAAAGTTTACATGCACATCTTCACCTGCATGTACACATACAGGGACAGTCTCTGGAAGGATACATAGGAATTAGTACAAATTCTCTGCAGAAGAACTAGTTGGATGGGGCTGGGAGGAGACTACTTCTCACTCTGTCCATATGTACTTAGAAAATTTTGTACTGTATGTATTACCTATTCTAAAATAATTTTTTTAGAGTCCGCACTCCTAATGCAGGAGGCCTGGGTTCAATCCCTGGTCAGGGAACTAGATCCCACATGCTGCAAAACTGAAGACCCCGCAGCCTGCAACGAAGATGCCACGTGCAGCATGGAGCGTCCTGTGTGCTGCAACTAAGACCTGGTGCAGCCAAATAAATAAATATTTAATTAATTAATGATTTCTTTAGTGAAGTTTTTTTTCCCCCTTTTAATCTGTGTGTTTTGGAGTTTAAGCCCTTGTGCTCTCTAGTGAGTGAAGCTTCAGAGCATGGCTTCTGGGTCAGCTCTTTTGGCTGCTGAGAGGCCTTATTGTTGAGCCTCCCTCTCAGCCATATTCTAGAAAGAGAATCCGTCACTAAACAGCTGCGTTTTGGTTGACAGGTGGTACTGTGTGCCCAATTAGTGCTCACTACTAGGTGCTGTTTAGGGGCAGATAGCAATCCTCCTGTATTTATGATGTTTAACTGAATTTGTGAATAGCATTGGAGAGCAATCTCATCTATCCCCACCCCAAATCACACGAGAAATGTTAGTTAACATGACATGGGACCAAGTGTTTGTTAGCAAGGTGTTTAGATATGTGGACTTTCAGCAGAGGCAAATTTGCTTCTCTCAGAAGTCAGATTGTTTTTGTTTTTGCAAAAACAGAAATATAGATCAATGGATCAGGATAGAAAGCCCAGAGATAAACCCACGCACCTATGGTCAACTAATCTATGACAAAGGAGGCAAGGATATACAATGGAGAAAAGACAGCCGCCTCTTCAATAAGTGGTGCTGGGGAAACTGGACAGCTACAGGTAAAAGAATGAAATTAGAACACTCCCTAACACCATACACAAAAATAAACTCAAAATGGATTAGATACCTAAATGTAAGACTGGATACTATAAAACTCTTAGAGGAAAACATAGGAAGAACACTCTTTGACAGAAATCACAGCAAGCTCTTTTTTCATCCACCTCCTAGAGTAACGGAAATAAAAACAAAAATAAACAAATGGGACCAAATGAAACTTCAAAGCTTTTGCAATGCAAACTACAAACAAGATGAAAAGACAACCCTCAGAATGGAAGAAAATATTTGCAAACGCATCAACAAAGGATTAATCTCCAAAATATATAAACAGCTCATGCAGCTCAATATTAAAAAAAACAAACAACCCAATCAAATAATGGGCAGAAGACCTAAGTAGACATTTCTCCGAAGAAGACATACAGATGGGCAAGAGGCACATGAAAAGCTGCTCAGCATCACTAATTATTAGAGAAATGCAAGTCAAAACTACAATGAGGTATCACCTCACACCAGTCAGAATGGCATCTACAAACAACAAATACTGGAGAGGGTGTGGAGAAAAGGGAACCCTCTTGCACTGTTGGTGGGAATGTAAATTGATACAGCCACT
This sequence comes from Lipotes vexillifer, assembly GCF_000442215.2. Lineage (NCBI taxonomy): Eukaryota > Metazoa > Chordata > Mammalia > Artiodactyla > Lipotidae > Lipotes > Lipotes vexillifer. Next base: position 3,652,598 of record NW_006783631.1, on the reverse strand, counting down.
ATGGAGAACAGTATGGACGTTCCTTAAAAAATGAAAAATAGAATTACCGTATGACCCAGCAATCCCACTACTGGGCACATACCCTGAGAAAATCATAATTCAAAAAGACACATGCACCCCAATATTCATTGCAGCACTATTTACAATAGCCAGGTCATGGAAACAACCTAAATGCCCATCAACAGATGAATGGATAAAGAAGTTATGGTACATATATACAACGGAATATTACTCAGCCATAAAAAGGAATGAAATTGAGTCATTTGTAGAGACGTGGATGAATCTAGAGACTGTCATACAGAGTGAAGTAAGTCAGAAAGAGAAAAACAAATATCGCGTATTAACGCATATATGTGGAACCTAGAAAAATGGTACAGATGAACCAGTTTGCAAGGCAGAAGTTGAGACACAGATGTAGAGAACAAACATATGGACACCAAGCGGGGAAAGCTGTGGGGGACGGTGGTGGTGTGATGAATTGGGAGATTGGGATTGACATGTATACACTGATGTGTATAAAGCTGATGACTAATAAGAGTCTGCTGTATAAAAAAATAAATAAAATTCAAAAAAAAAAAAAGACTGGTCAAAGCTGGAACCTCAGCCCCCTGGCTGACTAGCCACATACTCTGGGCCTATATCTTAACCTCTCTGATTCCTCCTGGATTATTGTGAGGATGTGATGATGATGATGATAACAGAACAGTGACAGCTAACAGTACTCCCTGTGTGGCTGACACTGTCCTGAGGGTTTTATATGCTTCATCTCTTTTCATCCTCTCCACAGGGTAGTAAGAAGATACATTTTTTGTTTTTTAACAGATGAGCACATAAGAGCACCTCTAAGAGAGGTTTGTTTGTTGAGACCTTTAAGAGGTGGTTGTTGAGACCACGCAGCTGGACATTGGTGGAACCTGAATCTTAACCCATCTCCAAAGCTCTGTGTTCTAGCACTGTCTCCCCAGTGCTTTATGGAGTGTGTGCATTTAGCAGGTACTCACTGTGTATCTGTTCACTTCTCTCCCTACAGTGATGAGAGCAGAATGTAAATTATTGCTGTGACCCAAAGTAATAATTCAATTGTCTTTGAGGAATCTTACCAAGTATGAAACACATATAAGTACTGGTAAAATGCAGATTTTCTTTCTTTCTAGACAAATGAACTTGTGTTGAGTTTGGCAGATGATGACAGACTCCTGTTAAAAGAAGACAGCACCCTAGCTGGAATCGGTGATAAAGAGTGTGTGTGCCATGTAGAGTTGGAGGGGGCCCTGGCTTTCCTGGCCTGGCTGATTATATTTGGATAACTTAATGCAATGTAAATGGTACCCTTGGTGCTCTTTACACTACCGTATAATTATTCAGATGAGGAGGACAAGAATGATGTAGATTCAGATCATTTGACTCAGGGAGGTAGATATCTGCTCTCCAAACATTCAGAATGCAAATAGTTCTTTCCATACGGTATGCTCAGAATTCTGCAGAGGGTTATTTTAAGTGAATGACAGGTTATTACTCACTTAATAACCTACTTACTCATATCAGCATCATTTGAACAGATAGTTTAAGAGAATAGGGCCTGGTAGAACTCATGTGGAATAATGAAGTGAGATGTTGTCTGTGTAACATGCAGCATAGTTTCTGTTAGTCATCCAGATCACTCTGGGCCGACCAAGTCATGGAATTTCAAATAGGAGCCTAGTGTGTACAGTTGAAAAATTGCCTGATTTAGCCTTTCAACTTGGAATATGCATGTAGTTTTAGTTTAAAGAAGTGCTGTGTGACATGTTTTATGACCATTAGATGTCGCTATAATTCTACTTATGTGTACACTTAAAAATGATGTGGCAGTTGGATGAAGTTTGTGAGAGAGATGTGAGCAGTTGAAGGCATTATGCCTCTGACATGCCTTTGTGGTCAGTGACTCTAGTGAAACAGCACAAATCATACTTACTTTCTAATTATTTTATATGCACTGGTTAAGGAGCACTCTAAAGTTCATGAAGTCCATGTTAGGAAGCCTTACATTTTTTTGACAGGTGTTTTATTGAGTTATTTTAGTCACATCTGTCAGGAATTTTTTTTTTTTTTTTTTTTTTTTTTTTTTTGTGGTACGCCGGCCTCTCACTGCTGTGGCCTCTCTCGTTGTGGAGCACAGGCTCCAGACGCGCAGGCTCAGCGGCCATGGCTCACGGGCCCAGCTGCTCTGCGGCATGTGGGATCTTCCCGGACCGGGGCACGAACCCGCGTCCCCTGCATCGGCAGGCGGACTCTCAACCACTGCGCCACCAGGGAAGCCCAGGAATTCATTTTTAAATGACACATGTGGCTAAAGTGGGTTCCTGACATATCTTCCAATTTAAATATGATTTTAAATACCATGTTGTATAACCTCAGACTTGTTTACTGTGTTTAAGTCTACACTATAGGCTAGATTCAGTGTCTTTCCTTATTGTGAATACATAAGATTGATTGCTATTATTTGGAAAAACAATTTTCAATTTGGCATTTATTTCTTCAATTGCTATTATATTATTATAGCAGGTGGCACTTAACAACTGCTTGTTGTTAAGCATAAAACTATAATTAGTATAATAGACTGGTATTGATATAGGAATTGACAGATAGCTCCATGGAAAAGACTGGAAAATCAAAATCCAACTAAAAGAAAATTTCACAGTATAACAAAATTTTGACATCTCAGATAAGTGGGGGAAAGAATGAATTTGCCAGAAAACGTTGGGCCCATTACCAAAACATTTGGGAAAATCAAATTTAAATTCTTAGTCTTCATTCCAAAATAAATTCTCTATAGGTTAAATGTGATAATGTAAAAAAATTTTCTTAAATGTAGGTCAGTAGTTTCATAATCTTGGGGAGAAGGGCATGCCCTTAGAAAGGGCATGCCTTTGAAGCCAGAAGCCATAAAGCCAGGAGAAATGATAGGTTTAACCACATAGAGTTAAACGAGAAGCAGTAAACTGTGAAAAAATATTTGCAGCATATATGACAAAGAAAAAGTTATTAGCCTGACTTTATAAAGAGGTCTTATAATTAGTATAAAAAGGAGAAATAAATTCTACTGATAGAAGAAATAGCTAACATAAAAAATAGTACAGCCTTACTAGAAATGAGAGAAATGCACATGAAAATAGATACTGTTTTATGTAGTTTTCTACTCTAGTGGTTAAGAATTAGAGGCTGGAGTCAGAGTGCTTGGGTTCACAGCTTGACTCTGCCACTTACTGTCTGGGTGACCTTCAACCAGCAGTGATTATAAGACTAGCAGACGTGAAGAACAGTGGTAGTATCTGAGGGAGTGTTAGGAAATGAATGTTCTCTCGTACTATTGTTCGGAAGCTGTATTACCTCTAACTTTCTGTAGGTCAGTTTGACCAATAAGACTTTCTCAAACTTAATTTTCTGTCATATCTATTACCAAGCCAACAGAAGTGCTTCCTCAACTCTGTGACTCCCCCCAGGTTGTGATATGCCTTCTGAGGTGTTATCTCTCACCTTCTCTGTTTGGGATTCATTGATGTAGAGCTTTGTTTATTGAATGGAAATAGACTATATTGTGTGATACCATTATTATTTTAAAATGTATGTGTTTACATGTCTGTATATGTATATGGAGAAAAGATCATATGCTAAAATTATAGAAATGGTTTCTCTGGGTGGTGGCATTGCCAGTAATTAATCTTTTTCCCTTTATTCTCCACATTATCTAATTGTTCTTGCATTGATAATTTAAACTTTTTTCTACTATTTACATGTATTACTTGTAAAGTGAGGACCCAACTTTAAGGAATAAACTCCTAAATTTGGAGAAAATTGGTTTGAATGCAGGCTCCACATTTTGCTTGCTTTGTGACCTGGAAGCCATTTAGCCTCTCTGAACTTTTCCTTTGATTTCTGTAAGACGAAACGGAAATAATTAAACCTATTTCAGAGGGCTGTCAGGGGTTGAGTAAAAGAATGTATATGAAAGCATCTAGAGCAATGCATGTGAAGGCCCTCAAAAATACTTAGTTTATTTGGAAGCCATTTTGGAGAAAGCAATTGGCAAATGTTTTGAATTTGTTAAAACATCAAGTTGTTGGTTTAGTTGTTACTAATTTCAGACTTAAGTAATGAACCACTTATAAAGGTGTAAATCAAATCCCTCTTTTTGTCATTCTTGTTTTAAGGCCATAGATCTTAGATCAGCCTCAGATCCTTTTTGTGGGTTCTCCACTGGTTTCAGGGTGGTGCTTCAAACTGCTCTCCTGCCATGGCAAGCCTGCCGCCCTGCTTGAGGGTGACTTTGGTCCCTGTGGGGAGTGATCCCCTCTGCTGCATGTTCCCCTTTGTTGCCTAGAGCAGTGCAAAAAATTCTAAGTGCAAGTAGATGGTAAAAGTGATACTTGAAGTGTGTGATTTTTCTAGGGAATTTTCCCTCCCTTGGTGCCATGCCTGGTTAGGGTTTTAAGAGGTTTAAGAGAAAAATTCTAAGTCATCACTCTCTCCCTTTTTACCACTTGATCTTGCTGTAGAGCTGTCACTCTGCTATCATAGCCAATTGCCATGGGAATAATGCCAATGTAACAAATGTATCATTAGGACTTTTCTGTAAAAACCATGAAAGGAAAAGAAAGACTGTGAGGGGAGAAATTAGGGGAACAAACTGGTTTGAAGATTTCTTTTCTCACCGAGAAATTCTCTGGCCTTTTATCTACATTGCAGATCCCAACTGTATATTCTGCCTACGCTTGATGTCAGGGGAAGTTTTTGCTTGTGGATTTAGTTCTAAAATACATAAATAAAAAGATTTGCTTTGTGGAAGGAAGAAGAAGGCCTTACCTAGAATTGCTATTTGTAATTTAAAGATTTTCATCTTGTTATTAACAATTGTGGTTTTATGGACTAATTCCCCTAAGTAATAAATTTGCATGTTAAATATTTGGGGGGTTATATTTTATCTCTTTCATTTCGCTACATTCTACTGCTGCTATCTTTTGAATCTTCTCTGGTTTAGGAAAGAAACTGGGGTAGGGTAACTATTCTAAAGTCAGTTATGTTGTTTTTTTTGTTTTGTTTTGTTTTGTTTTTTGTTTTTGCGGTACGTGGGCCTCTCACTGTTGTGGCCTCTCCCGTTGCGGAGCACAGGCTCCGGAGGCGCAGGCTCAGCAGCCATGGCTCATGGGCCCAGCCGCTCCACGGCATGTGGGATCTTCCTGGACCGGGGCACGAACCCGTGTCCCCTGCATCTGCAGGCGGACTCTCAACCACTGCACCACCAGGGAAGCCCCAGTTATGTTTTATTGGAAATATTTTAAAACAAGATACAGGCGGCCAAACCATAAGTGCTCATCTGTGGGAAGAGTTTGCATCAAGCCAGATCTTGTAATAATTCCCAAACTCCCTTGTGGTTTGTTTTCATCTTATGTGTCACTCCTGTTGTCTGCCCACAACCAGAACCCAGTCTTTGTGCCTAGCACCTCTGGGTGATCTTGGATAAGCAGCTCATATTATAGGATTCCTTGGCTCCCACTTCTTTATCAGGATCATATTTGATTTGTGTTTCCTGAAGGTTTGGGTCCCTTTCCCATTCTCTTTTCGGTAGTAATATCTTGGGGCATACGTGCTTTTCTCCTTTGACAGCGTGTTAAACTGGCTGTTCACGTTAACATCATAACAGCAATGGTCTCGTACTCGATTAAGTAGGTGGTGGGACCAGGGAATTTGAGATCCCAGAGCAAGAGGGTCAGAAGGAACCTCCCAGACATGTTTCTTCCCATTTTGCCCTCCCCTCGCTGTTGTGGAAATCACAGTGTCCAGTCTATCAAAGGTCAGATTCATTTTACTATTTGTTTTCTTCAAACTAGTTTGAAATCTTCTCTGCCAGCTTGAAAACAGATGCTCAAGCAGCTATGAAATAAAAGACACAGTAGTTTGGAACTATCTGTTGGATTGTTGATCTCCTTTGGTGAAAAGTTAAAAATATAACTCAGCAGAGAGCATAGTTTTGAATGATTTGTAGATTAGGATTTTGTGAAACTTGCAAGGATGGGGTATAGTCCTGGACCAGGGGAGAGGGTGAAACTTTGTCCTTGTGGTCTCAAATTGCTGCAGAAATCACACCTGGCCCTTCATGGTTTTTTTGTTTCTGTTCTTGTTTTTGCCAATAATCTGCAGTTATTTTCACATTACAGCCTGCCCGATGATAGTCTGCCCTGATCATTAATTATCTGTACTGCAGTCAGGATGCACGTCTCAGTCTCTTTCCTCAGATGACAGTTGCTGTGCTGCGCACAGCTTTGGTACTGACTAGTACAAGCCTAGAGATTTAGAAACTATACACTAAATCCTTGTTGGTAGGCGAGTTTATTGAAATAAGTTAGTTGAGGAGTTTAAGTACATTGCACTTAATTTTTCTTGAGATTTTACATTTAAAATTGGTTTTTCTTATATTTAAAAAATTTGAAGTCATTATTTTCCTGTTCAAGATGTATATATGTGTATTTTATAATGGAAACTTTATAAAATTCTTAATTTCGTATCCAACATGTGATGTCCTAGCTTGCATTCATTTTATTAAACTTGAAAGTCAGTATTAAAATCAACCACAAATGTATTTGGAGAGTTCTTACTTGATTTCATTTGATAGTAAGACAAAGGGATGAGCTGGAGTGTATTTATTGGATTTGAGAATGCACATTCATTTCAGATTCACACGCCAAAGCACTGTGCATCTGAGTGCACTGCCGCCTGCAGCACATTTAATTTAAAATCAGGTGCCCTAGGGGACTGGCATGTGGTAGACTTCCCGAGGGTTCTTCTGGAGCCATTTTAAATAGAATTTGGGAAGCAGGAATTTAAGGGATAATGGTGGAAAGGGTAGTATGTAGATGTCTTGAAAATCGTTCGTTATTTGTTTTCATTTTAATTGGCAAGTAAATTTGCAGTCTAAATACGTGAAATCATTCAGACATTTTCAACAGAGTTCTGTAGATTTAAAAAAAACAATTATATTCTATTTCTGTTTGAGGACCACATTACTAAAGTTTAAAATCCATTTTATGTCTTTCTTTTGAATGTTCAGAGCAACTAACTCTTAATTTGTGTGTTATTCTCCAATTTGTTAAGGGTGAAAAATTTTATCAGCCTGGACCATTTGAGTTTTTAACCCATTTGTCAATCTAGTTTTCCTGAAAAAAATTCATTCATCTGAAAATAAAATCTTTACCTAGATGATCTCATTTTGAGTCTGTATTATATGTATTATGTAGATAATGGATTGATCTGTAAGTTAATTAGAACGAAGAGAACCTATATGTCAAAACAAAAATGCTTTGTCAGTTCTTTCTTTTTATCCGCTTAATTCTAAACCTGTTATTGGCGTCCTGAAGAGTCATACGATATATTGGTTTCTCAGAAGGGGTATAGAGATAAATGTCAACTGCAGTAAGTAAAATTGCAATTACAGTTAGTGTGTATTGAGCAAAGTGCTGTGTGGGCAAAGCACGATGTAAAGTTCTGTATGTAAATAGCACATCATGGATGAAACCTTGCATTGTGATTATTAAGGACAGGGGGCTTTTGCTCATTCTCCATTAGGAGGAGGATATTAGAATCACTTGCAAATTATGTAGTGTACCTTTGGGCTTGCTTCTCTTCAAAAAGGGAAACCCCAGGAGCTTTTTATATGAAGGATAGATCTCAAAATATCTTCTCTTTGAATGTTGAATTTTTTGAAGCCCCTTGATTCCAAGTGTAGAGCTCTTAGCCGTTCTTTTAAATGCTATTTTCTTGTAAAATTTCACTGTACATTAACTTACTGTTTGCCCAGGACGCATTTGTTTACAGCCCCTCTCATTGACTCCCAGCTTCTTTCTTCTGTGTCTCCCCATCCCCTACACCCTCCACGCACATCCAGGCTTATTGTGACAAGAGCTTGTAATCTGATTTTTATCAAGATTAGATCTTCATCTAATCTTGAAGATACAGTAGGACTGGAATGAGGATCTGAGACTATGGGTGATTTTATTTTCCTCTTTCAGTATTTCTATATTTTCTGTAAAGAGCACGGTAATTTAGGTTTGAGAAACTTTAAATTTGGTATTCTTAAAAGCAGCAAAAACATTTTTAATGAAATGTCATGCTAAGTTCTTTAATTTCGTTCTTCTGTGATAAATTCTAATGAGATGAGAGCTGTAAACTAGGAGACCAGTGGTAATCCTTGGCATCCTTCCTTATTCTATTTATTTGGCTTGAAGAGTTTCACTTGTCAGTTTTAGGAGGATATGTTAATTGTGTGATCAGTATTCCTTACAAATAATCTTGTCTGTTTTCTTGTCAAGATTCTGAAGGCCCTTTTGCTCTTTCTGTAAAAGCTAAGCAGACTGTATTAACTTCTGGTTTAATTTAAAAAACAAATGTGGAACTTGTTGGCGTGACGCCTTAAAGAATCGCATGTTTAATAATTGGAAGGCTTTCTATCAGGTTTGTCTCCAGTCTGAATTAATAATGTTGCTGACTTATTGTTTCAGAAGACAGAGTCCTTGACCTGTTAAGTTGAAAGAATTGTGACTGCTCTGAACCTTTGTGGGTCCTTTAGCTGTGCCATATCCCCTGTGAATAATTAGAGGTATTTGAAGGTATTGCGGTAGAAGCCAATTTGTGTCTTTCACTTTACATATTGTTGAAGCCTCATGAATTAATCATAAGCAGGCAAAAAATTAACTTCTTCAGACACATATTTTGATGGGTCATGAGGGAGAATGTAAAGTGATCTGTAAAATATTCTACTGATCCTCTGAGTATTAAATTATTATACCTACAGGCCAATTTCAGAGGGGGAAAAAGAAGTGTTTTCCTCCTTCAGTAACTGAGTAGCAAATTTGAAAAAAATAAAGACTTATTATTTCTAGGACTGTTAAGAGGACTATAAATGAGCAATTTTATGATTTCCTGAAAACCAGATTCATGTATTAATTCTTGTTTTTAATGTTTTTGGTTATTTTTCTTTTAAATCAGTTGAATTCTAGAGTCTTATAACTACAATTTATACTTCTTGTTGATTTTGTGAAATGTGAAACCAAACAAGTAACTCATCTTTCTAACTTTAGGCAACTAAAGCACTGAATCAAAGAAATGGATTTCCATACTTGTTTAAAATCTAGTTTTACATTCAATTTTTGTTTCCCATTTTCTATTTTTCTTTTTTTTTCAGCCAATGAAACTGAAATTGCATTCTTCTGTGAAGATGACTATAAGAACTACAAAGCTAATCCCCTTTCATCCTGGTGAAAACTTCACAGGGCTTCCTTTTTGCATACTTGTATTAAGCTCTTTATTCTACTGGTGAGTTTTTTAAATTGACAAATAAACTTGAAAAAATTAATCCCAAGCTCTGCCATTTGAGGTAAAATCTGCGGTGTGTTCTCTCTTCTGCAGGTCTCATTTTTTTCTTTCTTGTTGTAAAATAATATATTTATTTATGGGGAAAACATGTGATTTTTTTAAGTGAAAGAAATAGTTATTCAAAAATCACCATGGAGTTTTGGTTCTTTAGTTATAATTTGTTTTTCTGAAATTAGAGGTCATTTTGGTGACTTGCATGTTGGATTCTTTAAAAAGAGTATGAGACTTAAGGTCATTCTGTTTATTTTGTGTTTTCTCCGTAGTTTCTAATTAGACCCCGGTTACTATCTTTGGCTAGCAGGCATTGTAAGAGTCTCTTATGACCATGAATGCCATCTTTTCACTTACCATGTTACACACCACCACACATGAAATTGAATTGGGTATGTTTTAGGGAGGTTTTCTGATGTTAGAGGGCTTTTCTTTCTTTTTGTATTAAGCCCACACAAATAACATTGCTGAAATGTTTTTTTCTGAGCTGTGTTTCCTGACTTCAGGAGCAAACTATAATAGAATCAAACTCATTTATTTGGAGAGAGAAGATAGCAGGATGATTGCACTTCTGGAAGAAAATTGTTCATTGAGAACAAGTCTAAGTCATGGATGATACATTCTTTCAAAATAACATAATACTTTAATGACGGACTACCAGCACCCGAAGAGTAGTGAGTTCAAGGGGGCCTTTCAGCCAGCATGCATCTAATCGGAACTCTGAGAGAGGTTAGTTGGCTCTAGAATTATTCCATGAAGCCTTAAAACTGCTAGAAGGGCAAATTGGTTTCATTGTGGTATAGGCTAATTTAAGAAAACCTATTCTGCTTAAAAAATCAAACTTGAAAGTCTGGTTACCATAACCAGAAGATGTGTTGCTTTGTTTAAAGACAAAGCACTTGGAGTAGAGGAAGATAAGGGCAGAAGGTCTGTTGAGCTAGGCCTTATAAGCTATGCTGAGGAGTTGGAAATTTTATCTAGTAGGTAGTTGGGAGCCAGTGAAATGATTTAAACAGATAAATTACATGATTAGATTTGTATTTTAGAACGTAAGCTTTGGCAGCAATGTCCAGATGGCAGAAAGACTAGAGGTCAGTTGTCATAGACCAGAGGAAGATTGGAAGGACTCCCCTAGGACTTGACAGAGGGGAGGAATGGAGAAGAGGAGACCTTGTTGACATAGTGCTAACATTGGTTATGCATTAGATGGCAGGCATTGTGTTAGGTACCTACATGTGTTATTTAATTTTTACCACAACTCTCTAGTCTTGATAGTATCTTATCTATCTATGGCTGAGGAAATTGGGGCCCAGAGAGGTACAGTAACTTACCCAAGGCAATGCAGTAATTTGCACTGGGAGTGGAGCCAGGTCTTTCTTAAATTCCTGACCTTGCACATTTCATACTGTGGCCTCCCAGGAGAGGTATGAGGTAGGATCTTTGGGACTAGGTGAATGGCTGGTGTGGAAGGTGTAGGAGGAGGAGTGGAGACTTCACTGATTCTTCCTGGAGCGAGTGACTGGATCGATGGTGACAGCATCAACCCAAATAGGGAATTTAGTAAGTAGAAGAACAGGTTAAAGCATACTCCATTTGATTATTTTGCAGACATTCAATTTACACACACTTTGTTTCTTTTATAAGAAAAATTAAGCATACCTTTACCTGTATGTTTTCTTTTTAACAAATAATGCAAAAATATGTACATATGTCTAATCCTTTGTTTTGGTGTGTATTTATTTTCCTTATTAGAAAGTTACATATAGGCTTTTTTCACTTGTAAACACAGATGTAAAAATCAGAAACTAAAATACATTACGACTAAAAAGGGCTTTTAACCAAGAGTGAAAGATTGGTTCAAAACATAGAAAACTTATCAATGTACATAATTCTCAAAATATATAAAGAAGGGCTTCCCTGGTGGCTCAGTGGTTGAGAGTCCGCCTGCCGATGCAGGGGACACAGGTTCGTGCCCCGGTCCGGGAAGATCCCACATGCCGTGGAGCGGCTGGGCCTGTGAGCCGTGGCCAAAAAAAAAAAAAAAAAAAAAATATATATATATATATATATATATATATATAAAGAAGAAAGAAATTGTGCTATCTCAGTGTTGCCCCAAAGAAGCATCTGATGATGGGCAACCCCATGAGTGAATAGAAATAGAATAGAACAGAATCCCCTTAACCTGATGAAGGTTACCCACAGAAAACCTACTAATGGAGAAGTGCTTAAGCAAACCTATTAGATGAATAGGACAGGGAGGACACTATTACCAGTGCTATTCATAATTGTTCTGCCTCTTATTGTAGCCAGTGCAATAAGAAAAGAAAAGTAGTGAGAACCACAGACATTGGAAAGGAGACTACACATTCATTTACAGACAATATGATTGCAAGAGAATCAACTGACAAGTTATAAGAACTAATAAGAGACTTTATGAGTACCTGATAATGAACTTAAATTGTGCACAAAGGCTATAAAATGTTAACTAGAGTATACAGAAGATGTAAATAGAGAGATACTACATCTTTATAGATGGAAGTTTTGATGTAGTAAAGATGTTGATTTATACCTAATCTGTACTTCAGTGCAACCTCAATCAAAATCCCAGGATTTATATTGGGATTTGACAAACTGATTTTAAGGTTCATTTGGAAAAGCAAATGTATAACAATAGCCAGGATCAATTTGGAAAAACAAAAAGGAGGGGGGATTGCCAGCAGATGTCAAAATATATTTTAAAGCTGTAGTAATTAAAACATCTTGGGGCTTCCCTGGTGGCGCAGTGGTTGAGAGTCCGCCTGCCGATGCAGGGGACACGGGTTCGTGCCCCGGTCCGGGAAGATCCCACATGCCGTGGAGCGGCTGGGACCATGAGCCATGGCCGCTGAGCCTGCGCGTCCGGAGCCTGTGCTCCGCAGCGGGAGAGGCCACAACAGTGAGAGGGCCGTGTACCGCAAAAAAAAAAAAAAAAAGTAAAACATCTTGGTTGTGATACAGAAGTAGACCAAAAAATCAATGAATAGAAACTGACTGCTGTATATGGAAACTTAGTATATAATAAACGTAGTATTTGTAATCAGTGAAGAAAGATGGATATTTATCCCTTGCCTAGACATTAAAAAAATGATTAAGAACCCTACCTCCTACCATTCACTAAAATTTCAGATGTATTAAATAAGCATGAAAAACAAGATGATGAATTTATTAGAAAAAAATGGATTATTTTTATGACCTTGGGGGTAGAGATGGCCTTCTTAAAACACAAAATGTGCAAGGGCCATAATTTGCTGAGTTTGATGCATCTATATGAGAAACTAGATTCCCCCTCCCCCCAGAAAAATTATAAATGAGTTGAAAGGCTAGTAAAGACTGGGAAAAACTACTTGCACTTACAAGATAGACAGAGGATTAGTTTCCAGAATATATGAATATATGACTTGTAAAATACAAGTCAATGAGAAAAGGACGAACCTGCAACAGAAAAATGGACACATTTTGTAAAGAAGAAATTTGTAAAAATAAAGGAAAGATATATGGCCTATAAAGATGTGAAAAGATGCACATCCTGTTATTCAAGGAAATTAAAACAACAACAGTATCATTTCTATTCATCAAGATGGCAAAAAGTAAAGGGTTTGATAACAAGTATTGGCAGTGATGTGTGCCTACGCTGCCAGTGGGAGTATAAAGTCATGTGCAGTCACTTGGTCAAGCAATTTGATGTGCTATCTATTGAAATAACAAATGTACGTCTTCTATTGACCCTGCAGTTCCACTTCTTAAAATTTGTCCCAAAGAAACCCTCTCATGCCTGCAGGAGGAGGCATTTATAAGGGAATTCACTGCAGTGTTATTTATAGTAGAAAAACACTGTAAACAACCTAAATGCTGTGAGTATCTAAATGACGTTTGGTATATCTATACTCTGGGTTACTACTTAATCTAAAACAATGGGGGACATTCATATTACTTACTGACATGGGACAATCTTTGAGACATCTTGATGGATAAAACTGCAGAGAGACTCATAAACTGATATCGTTTGTTTAAAAAAGGCAGAAAATGATAATATATATATAATGTGTATATATAATACGTGTGTGTATATGAATATACACATTGTATACACATATATACATATACACAAAAGAATATACACCAAATTGATAACATCGATTACCTCTGGGGAGGGGCCTAGAATTGGGAGGTGAAGGTGGTAAAAGCCTGTATCTGTATATTTAAGGAGAATGTATTTGTGTTAAGAATTAGTAAAAACTAATGCATGTGTAGAAATTAAAAGAAGCAGGAAAAAAATCGATCAGGCAATTTCCATTAATATTTCGGCATATTCCATCTAGGTTATTTTTTTCTATGTATTTTTTTAATGTTTCTGATCTTTTGAGTGTATTTTAAGTTATACAAGTAATATATGCTTGTTGAAAACAACTCAGGTAAAAAGTAAAAATCCCCTTCAAAGGTCACTTTTTTGCATAACTTCGTTTTTATACTTTAGGAGCTTTTTTTCTGCACACATATCATTATTTAAATGTGCATTTTAAAGCTTTATCATTTGATTATTTTAAAATATCATTCTCTTATATATAGAAGTCTCATTTTCTTTTTGAATCATCACTGTATACCAGATACTGCATGTGTTTTATCCATTATTCAAGTCCTCGAGTTGGGTAGAGCTGTGAGTAGCCCCATCTGTGAAGTGGAGATGATGATGCACCTCACAGAGTCTTGGGGATCAAGTGAGACACTGCCTACATGGGACTTGGTAGGCAGGGCCTGGCATGAGGTAAGTGCTCATCAGATGTCTTATGATACTCATTATGAGCAGTGCAGCATCATCAACTTCAATTTGGAGCCAAAAACCCTGATGCTCTCAGATATTAAGCCACTTGCCCAAGGCCTAAAATCTGGAAAGTCAAAGAACGTTCTGCCACTCACTGAAAACAAGAGGTGTCGGGCACTTGGAGAAACATGGTATGAAGGTTGTCAACCACGGGCCAAGAGACTGTGTCCAATTTTTGTTGATTGTCACCCCTTCTCCAAGCATTTTTGCCGTTCTCAGTTGAACTTACTTTCTCTTCTTTTGCCAAAGGAACATACAGGCCCTAGCCCCACTTAATAATCACCTAGTTTTATGGGAATCTGAGGAGCTTTTTGCCACAGCAAAGGTGTTTCATTCCCTTCTCTTTCTGCCTGTTCCAGATGCATGCAGGAGAGGTGGTGATGCTCCTGCCTATGCGGGACACTCAGAGAGATGGCCTGGCCTGGGCCCCTTGGGAAAACTGCTGCTCACTGCTGAGGAGGGCAGGCGAGGGGAGAGTGAGGCTTTCCCACTTCCTGCACGTGGCGGCAGGGGCTGGAGGAGCCTGAGGTTGCTGAGCTACATCTCTGGAGCACAGAGAAGTCCAAGTATGACGGTGTCCAAGGATCCAGACTCTGGTCCTCTTTTCTTCGCTGTGTGGGCATGCATGTGTGTTGGGGGAGGGGCTCTGAGTATTGGTTACAGGTTGCTTCCCTTTATTTTACTCTTAAAAGGCTCTCATGGTTAATCAGATTAGCAAAGGTAACTGAAGTACGTGGCATAATTTCTTACTTGGTTTGAGGTGAACATTTTGAACTCCACTGTCTCAGTGGGGGGGTCTTGGGTGTCTGTGGCCCTGGAAAGTACCCATCTCTCATGTTGAACCCCCAGCATGAAGCTCATGGTCACTATCGACCTTTTCCCTCTGCACCTCCAGCATTTATGGGAAGTGAGAACGTGGTAGAGGAGAGCACGGCTTTTGTCATTTCCCTCCATCAAAGTAGATGTATTTATTCAATGAATCGGACCTGAGACCAGTTCCTCCATCCCCAAGTGTGCATTTTGGGTTATAATACTAACACTGATTTTGGATAATGGCCTTTGGAGACTCATTTTTTGGTTGTTAGTGAGAGGATCATATAATGTCTAATGATTTAAAAGAAACATACGGGGCTTCCCTGGTGGTTGAGACTCTGTGCTTCCACTGCCAGGGGCACAGGTTCGATCCCTGGTTGGCATAGTTCCTTTTAAAGGAACTTCTCTGGGCGGGAAACACAAGAGAAGAAAAAGACCTACAAAAACAAACCCAAAACAGGGACTTCCCTGTGGAGGTCCAGTGGTTAAGACTTCACCTTCCAATGCAGGGGGTGGGTTCAATCCCTGGTTGGGGAGCTAATATCCCCCATGCCTTGTGGCCAAAAAACATAAAATGGAAGCAATACTGTAAGAAGTTCAGTAAAGACTTTAAAAATGGTCCACATAAAAAAATCTTAAAAAAAAAACAAACCCAAAACAATTAAGAAAGTGGCAGTAGGAACATACATATCGATAGTTACCTTAAATGTAAATGGATTAAATGCTCCAACCAACAGACACAGGCTGGCTGAATGGATACAAAAACAAGACCCGTGTATATGCTGTCTACAAGAGATCACTTCAGACCTAGGGACACATACAGACTAAGAGTGAGGGAATGGAAAAAGATATTCCACACAAATGGAAATCAAAAGAAAGCTGGAGTAGCAATACTCATATCAGACAAAAAAAAAAAAAAATAGACTTTAAAGACTGTTCCAAGAGACAAGCACACTACATGATGATCAATGGATCAATCCAAGAAGAAAACATAACAATTGTAAATATATATGCACCCAACATAGGTGCATCTCAACATACAAGGTAAATGTTAACAGCCATAAAAGGGGAAATCGACAGTAACACAATAATAGTGGGGGACTTTAACACCCCACTTACACCAATGGATAGATCATCCAGACAGAAAATTAATAAGGGAACGCAAGCCTTAAATAACACATTAGACCAGATAGACTTAATTGATACTTAATGGACATTCCATCTGAAAGCAGCAGAATACACTTTCTTCTCCAGTGCACGTGGAGCATTCTCCAAGATAGATCACAACTTGGGTCACAAATCAAGCCTAGGTAAATTTAAGAAAATTGAAATCATATCAAGCATCTTTTCCAACCACAATGTTACGAGATTAGAAATCAATTACAGGGCTTCCCTGGTGGCGCAGTGGTTGAGAATCTGCCTGCCAATGCAGGGGACACGGGTTCGAGCCCTGGTCTGGGAAGATCCCACATGCCGCGGAGCAACTGGGCCCGTGAGCCACAACTACTGAGCCTGCGCGTCTGGAGCCTGTGCTCTGCAACAAGAGAGGCCGCGACAGTGAGAGTCCCGCGCACCGCGATGAAGAGTGGCCCCCACTTGCCACAACTAGAGAAAGCCCTCGCACAGAAATGAAGACCCAACACAGCCAAAAATAAATAAATAAATAAATTTAAAAAAAAAAAAAAAAGAAATCAATTACAGGAAAAAAAACTGTAAAAAACACAAACACATGGAGGCTAAACAGTATGTGACTAAATAATCAATGGATCACTGAAAAAATCAAAGAGGAAATTAAGCAATACCTAGAGAAAAGTGACAATGAAAACACAACAATCCGAAACCTATGGGACACAGCAAAAGCAGTTCTAAGAGGGAAGTTTATAGCAATACAATCCTACCTCAAGAAACAAGGAAAATCTCAACCTATCCTTACACCTAAAGCAACTAGAGAGAGAAGAACAAACAAAACCCAAAGTTAGTAGAAGGAAAGAAATTGTAAAAATCAGAGCAGAAATAAATAGAGACGAAGAAAATAGCAAAGATCAATGAATCTAAAAGCTGGTTCTTTGAGAAGATAAACAAAATTGATAAACCTGTAGCCAGACTCATCAAGAAAAAAAGGGAGAAGACTCAAATCTATAGAATTAGAAATGAAAAAGGAGAAGTAACAATGGACACCACAGAAATGCAAAGGATCATAAGAGATTACTACAAGCAACTTTACATCAATAAAATGGACAACGTAGAAGAAATGGACAAATTCTTTGAAAGATGCAACCTTCCAAGACTGAGCCAGGAAGAAATAGAAAATATGAACAGCTCAGTCACAAGTACTGAAGTTGAAACTGTGATTAAAAATCTTCCAACAGGGACCTCCCTGGTGGTGCAGGGAGGTTAAGAATCTGCCTGCCAATGCAGGGGACATGGGTTTGATCCCTGGTCCAGGAAGATCCCACATGCCACCGAGCAACTAAGCCCATGTGCCACAACTACTGAGCCCGTGTGCTGCAACTACTGAAGCCCATGCACATAGAGCCCATGCTCCGTGGCAAGAGAAGCCACTGCAATGAGAAAGCCCATGCACAGCAATGAAGAGTAGCCCCTACTCTCCGCAAATAGAGCAATCCTGCGTGCAGCAATGAAGACACAACGCAGCCAAAAAAATTTTTTTAAATCAATAAAAAAATAAAAATCTTCCAACAAACAGAAGTCCAGGGCCAGATCGTTTCACAGGTGAATTCTATCAAACATTTAGAGAAGAGTTAATACCTACCCTTCTGAAACTCTTCCAAAGAATTACAGAGGAAGGAAGACTCCCAAACTCATTCTACAAGGCCACCATTGCCCTGATACCAAAACCAGACAAAGATATCACGAAAAAAGAAAACTACAGGCCAATATCACTGATGAACATAGACGCAAAAATCCTCAACAAAATACTAGCAAACCAAATCCAACAATACATTATAAGCATCATACACCATGATCAAGTGGGATTTATCCCAGGGATATAAGGATTCTTCAATATACGCAAATCAATCAATGTGATACACCACATTAACAAACTGAAGAATAAAAACTGTATGATCATCTCAATAGATGCAGAAAAAGCTTTTGACAAAGTTCAACACCCATTTATGATAAAATCTATGTCCAGAAAGTGGGCATAGAGGGAACCTACCTCAACATAATAAAGGCCATATAGGACAAACCTACAGCAAACGTCAAAATAAGCAAATGGGACCTAATTAAACTAAAAAGCTTTTGCACAGCAAAGGAAAACATAAAGAAAATGAAAAGACAGCCCTCAGAATGGGAGGTTTATGCAAGTGAAGCAACCAACAAGGGATTAATCTCCAAAATATACAAACAGCTCATGCAGCTCAATATCAAAAAAACAACAAAAAAACCAACCCAATCAAAAAATAGGCAGAAGACCTAAATAGACATTTCTCCAAAGAAGATGTACAGATGGCCAACAAACACATGAAAGGATGCTTAATATCACTAATTATTAGAGAAATGCAAATCAAAACTACAATGAGGTATCACCTCACACTGGTCAGAATGGCCATAATCAAAAAAATCTACAAACAATAAATGCTGGAGAGGGTGCACTGTTGGTGGGAATGTAAATTGATTGTAAATGTAAATTGATACAGCCACTATGGAGAACAGTATGGAGGGTCCTTAAAAAATGAAAAGTAGAGCTACCATATGACCCAGAAATCCCACTCCTAGGCATATATGCAGAGAAAACCATAATTCAAAAAGATGCTTGCACCCCAGTGTTCATTGCAGCACTATTTACAACAGCCAGGACATGGAAGCAACCTAAATGTCCATTGACAGAGGAATGGATAAAGAAGATGTGGTACATATATACAATGGAATATTACTCAGCCATATAAAGGAATAAAATAGTGCCCTTTGCAGACACGTGGATGGACCTAGACATTGTCATACAGAGTGAAGTAAGAAAGAGAAAAACAAGTATCATATAATATCGCTTATATGTGGAATCTAGAAAAATGGTACAAATGAACTTATTTGCAAAGCAGAAATAGAGTCACAGAGGTAGAGAACAAATTTATGGTTACTAAGGGGAGAAGAGGGGGTGGGATGAATTGGGAGATTGGGATTGACATATATACACTACTATGTATAGCATAGGTAACTAATGAGAACCTGCTGTATAGCACAGGGTACTCTACTCAGTGCTCTGTGGTGACCTAAATGGGAAGGAAATCTAAAAAAAGAGTGAATATATGTATATGTATAACATTCACTTAGCTGTACAGCAGAAACTAAGACAACGTTGTAAAGCAACTATACTCCAATAAAAATTAAGAAATAAAAATAAAAGGAATATGCAGGTTGTGTGTCATGCTGCTCTACAATGTGGGTTTTTAGAGGGCAGTGACCCGACTCTATTCTGTGCTTCTGGCTCTTCACATGAGTATTCAGTAAGTAATATCATTCATAGGCAGTGAGATTTAAGATGGAGAAAATCCATTTCAGGTCCCAGGTGATGTCACACGACTCCTCAAATATGTGAAGGCAAACCGTTTGGAAAATGCTGGGAATGTTGCCTTAGAGATTCAAAGCTTTGGTTTTAGCCTCATTCCTATTAAGTCCAACACACAGGAAAAATGCATCCCCCAATAATCATATTCTTGTGGTCCATGAGTGAGCAGAGTACGCTTGAGGCTCTGATTCTTTAACAAGACTAAGGCAAGTGATAAGGATAAGACTGTGGGTGCTTCTTCCCCCCATTTCTCACTTCTTGGGAAATGAGAGCCAGAAAGATCAAGGACTGTCATGTTCAATCCGTTTGTTGTTAAATCCTATTTAGTGAAATACAAGAATCCCATTTAATTTCCTGATCATTGCCCCTTCCTCCCCCACGTAACCCCCGTTTTGTGCCTTATGCCATCAGACTGTACATCGCCTGCATCCCCACCCCCTTGTTGTAGGGCCAGTGCCAGTCCCCCTTGTTCCTTGCAAACTCCTGGCTCATGCCAATACTACTCCTGGCGTCATTTGGTATAGGCAAGCCTTCCAGTACCAGGGGCCTCGCAGTCACTGGCCAGCTCAGCGGTCTCAGCCACCTGCTACTACAGTCAAACTTTAACCATAGTTATCATCAGTAACCACATCCTCGTCCACAACTTCGTCTCAGCATCATGCCTCTCATTCATCAACCACTGCCTACTGCCGTTCCCTTTCTCTCCCTCTGGTGCCCTCTCCCACAGCCCTTCAACCTCACAAGACTCCACCATCGTTGACTCCACTGTCTTCTCACTGTCCCTCCCCTAACCTAATTGAGATTTTCTGGTCCTCCATTATCATGGCTTTGTAGGACCTTCACTTACCACCCCCAAGCCCCCAGGTTTAATTCCACGCTCTGCCTTCTCCACACCCGCCCTGAATAGCTGCATGGCTGCCTAAGAACATGTTGACTGACAAAGCTTTAGTTCATGACTACTAAGCTCAAGTGAGTTCCTAATGCTGCCCTGTGGTTCTTACACTTCCCTGGTTCCATCACTGTCCTTGGCCCTCAGTTCTAACACCTCCTCTCTTTCTAACTCTGAGCTATTATCCTTGCTTCCTATTTCACTGAGAAAACAGTGGTCATCAGAAGATAGCTTCCTTCTGTTCCACCAAAATGATGGTGGTGAATGAGCAGTGCTCCTTTCTGAGTCTGTCCTCTACTCATGCATCCATCCCGCCTCTCGAGCTCCACCATAGCAGTCAGCCTCTCCCTCTTCTGTGTCGTCTCACCTCTCCTCTCCACTGGATCATTCCCAGCAGCATGTAAACATGCTGTAACGTCTCCCATCTTGACCATCCCACAGCAGTGGTCCCATTTTCCCTTTACAGCAAAGTTCCTTAACAGGGTTATACATACCCTCTTTTTTTTTCTGCTTTCTCTCTTCCCATTTTCCCTTGAACTCTCTCCAGTTGGGCTTCCATCCCCATTATTCTACTGAAATAGGTCTGGTCAGGATCACCAATGGTTTCCCTGTTGCCAAAGGAATATGATTCTCTGTCTTCAAATCACTTAACCTATCAGAAACATCTGACACAGAGATTGACTTGGCACTCTCCTACTTGCAAACACGGTTTCATTTAGCTTCCTCATTAACCCCTGGCAACTCATCCTGATTTCCTTTGCTGGTCCTTCCTCATCTTCTCAACCTTTCTACTCCCTCGATGATCTCATGCATCTCACAACTTTAAATGACTACTAGATGCTGTGGACTCCTGACTTTATACAACGGCCCAGATCTTGCCCATGAATCCTGCATGTGTACATCTAACTGGCTACTCTCCATTAAGATGGTTAATAGGCATCAACTAATAGATATCTCAGACTTTAACATGTCAGAAACCAAGCTTCTGAGCTTTCTCCCCAAACCTGGTCCCTCCTCAGTCTTCCCCAGCAAAGGAAAGAACTCTAGCTGTCCATGTGTTCGGGCCAAAAACTTTGGAGTCATCTCTCTTTTTCTTTTTCCTCTTATACTCCACATCCAGTCCATCAGCCAGCCCTGTTTGTTCCACCTTCGAGGTATATCCAGTGTCCAGTCTCACAGTAGTAGCCTTTTTGTTTTTTTGGCTTTTTTTTGAGGTATGCGGGCCTCTCACTGCTGTGGCCTCTCCCATTGCGGAGCACAGACTCCGGATGCGCAGGCTCAGTGGCCATGGCTCACGGGCCCAGCCGCTCCACGGCATGTGGGATCTTCCCGGACCAGGGCACGAACCCGTGTCTCCTGCATCGGCAGGCGGACTCTCAACCACTGTGCCACCAGGGAAGCCCAGTAGTAGCCTTTTTCACTACTACCACCTGGTCCGAGGCACCAGCATCCCTCACCTGGATTATTGCAGTAGCCATCTAACTGGGTTCCCTGTTCCCACTCTTACCCCACTACAATTCTCCACTCCGGAGTCACAGTGATTCTTCTAGAACATAAGTCAAATCCTGTCATGCTTCAGCTTAAAACCCTCACTCAGAGA
>NW_006783631.1:3618557-3630474 GCF_000442215.2 Lipotes vexillifer | reverse complement strand
TCCTGCTGAGGCATACAAGGCCCTAAGTGATCAGCCCCTGCCACCTCTGTGGCTTTATCTAACATCTCCCCTTATTCTGCAATAGCCACCTTGGTCTTGGTTCTCTTCCTGATACATGCCAAACATACACCTCAGGGCCTTTGCACTTGCTCTTCCCACTGCTTGCAATGCCTTTTCTTCCAGTTATTTTTATGGGCTGCCTCCTCATTTTTGTCAGATATCTGCTCAAATGCCATTAAAGAAGCCTTCCCTGCTCACCCTGTATAAAATAGCAAACGCCTGCCCCCTGCAGCACTCCCTGTCTCTCTAACTCTACTCTTAAAAAATCTTTTTCTAGTCAGTCTCCTGACAGGCTATCTGCAGTATGTAGAATTGTGCTGATGCTCAATAGGCCAGCACAAATATTTCTTGAATGAAAGAATGACTTCAGGATTATATTTGAATCTTAAAGCAAAACTTTATAGATTCTTGAAGCTTATGCCTTAGCAAAGTAGACCGGATAAATTCTAGATGCTTTTTTACTTGAAGGACAGTCATCTAGATTTGTATACTAATATGGACTGGGCCCTGCGGTAATCGGCCAGCAGTCCTGAATGCATATGTGCTTCAAATGCAGTTAAGGAAATGAGATTAAAAATCTTGTTACAGTTGGTGTTTATTCGTCTGAAGCTGGCTGCTGCCACACCTGCCTAGGCATGCAGCAGTGCAGTCCCTGTGTGTGCCTGGAGGCCATTGTGTACCTTGTGTGACGGCTTTTTTACCAGCTGGAAAAAAATGCGGTGGTGGGTATTCGCAATAGGCAAGATAAGTGTCCTAGATTGTCATCTGTTTCTGTTTGAACTGTCCCTGGAAAGCTGAGTAGAAAACTGCACAGCGAATTCTACAACTGTACAAATTACAGCAGGGCTTTTTCCCCACTTGCCTTAAAACAAAGTTACTTGTTTTAAAAGTGATTTAGAAGTGAACTTGTGACATTTAAAATTACACAAATTGAAAAGAGCAAATGGTGCACTTTTGCCTGCATTGGAATTATTTATCTTTCAATGTTTGCTTTAGGAAAGCATGAGGAGGAGGAAAGAGCATTGGCTCTGAAGTCAGACAGCCCTGGGTTGGAAGGACACACCCACACTGTCACTGGCGTGGAGGTGTAACCTTGGGCAAGCGGTTCGGCCTCTCCGGGTCTCAGTCTCTTGTCCTGTTAAATGGGGATAATAACAGGATTGCTCTGAGCTTCGTTAAGATGGCCTAGCTCTGTGCCTGGCACACACATACTCTATTTTGGGAAGAACTATTGTGTTGCTATTTTCACAAAGGAGACTATTCGTCCCAGTTAGGGACAATCTAGACAGATGAGATTATCCTGCATCAAATGTTGGGCAGTAGAGCCAAGGCTTTACAAGCCAGCTATTTCCTGCTGCTTGCCAATTCTCTCTGCTTGACCTGTTGGTTCCAACAACACAGCCCAGCAATGTTCTTGGACCCAGGGAAGAATTCATTTTTCTTTTTCCAAGAAATCTTCTCATCCCATTTCCTTTCCTGAGGAGCGTTGTCCCCGGATGCAGCTCACCCTTTGCACATTACCTGTCAAGTGTTTCGTGTGCATGTCCCCTTTCTTCTGGTTGGCATTGTTCCCAATTAGGACTGAGTTAATTAACAACAGCAGAACAATTTTTTTTTTTTTTTAATGATTAAGCAAGTAACCCCTAAATAAATGATCCAAAGTTGTTTTTATTTATTTATTTATTTATTTTTGGCTGTGTTGGGTCTTCGTTTTCTGTGCGTGGGCTTTCTCTAGTTGCGGCGAGTGGGGGCCACTCCTCATCGCGGTGCGCGGGCCTCTCACTGTTGCGGCTTCTCTTGTTGTGGAGCACAGGCTCCAGATGCGCAGGCTCAGTAGTTGTGGCTCACGGGCCCAGTTGCTCGGTGGCATGTGGGATCTTCCCAGACCAGGGCTCGAACCCGTGTCCCCTGCACTGGCAGGCAGATTCCCAGCCACTGCGCCACGAGGGAAGCCCCAACAGCAGAACAATTTAAATTCCCTTTTTAAAAGAATAAGGCCAGCCCTTTCTCTATTCTCTGGGTATAACTTGCTTAAAATGGGGAGGAGATCGGGGTGGTAGAATGAATGGGTTCCACAGAGGTGGATATGGATGTTTTTCAAACAAATATCATGTTTGGGAAGAGCAATTTTGCAAAAGCCGGTTTCACCATTTGAATTTTCTAGATACATGCCTGGGCTTCGTTATTGGTGCTGATTAATACCTGGCCATTAATACGAAGATCTTATAGAGCAGCTCTCCCTCTAATATAACACCTTTCCTGCTGTTTTAGCTAATATCCACTACACAGACCAGACAGAAGTCCAGGCAGCAGGTCAGGAGGAGGAAACTCTGCTATGGACACCAGCAGGTGTCAGCAGAGGCTGCTGGGCCTCAGAGCCACCGGGGCAGAGAGGGCTGAGGCGTCCGTCAATGACTGTGCTTAGTGGGGAGGTTTGTACACCTGTTAAGTCGGCCCTGCAGTCCGTCAGCTGAAAGTCAAAGCCTTCGACCAGTAAATGGTATGTTGTACTCATGTACAAAGTGACTGTGTGGTTTCTACTGCCTAAAATTTTGATTTGTTTCAGAAACCAGTGCCTCAAAGCCAATGTCTTACTTTTAGTCAGCTATACCTTTATAATCTTGTTTATTTCTACAACGAATACCAATAATGTGTTAACGTTTCAGAAAATGCTCTTACTTATTTGTTGAGGAGGATTATTTTTTAAAGCTAAGGACTGAAAGGTGGCAAGCAAGTTTTAATAGAGGCTTTGTTAAAAGCTTCCCAGTACAGCAAGTCCCTCACATGCGAACGAGTTCCATTCTGAGAGCACATTCGTAAGTCCAACAAAGTTAGCCTAGGTACCCAACTAACACAATCGGCTGTATAGTACTATACTGTAATAGGTTTATAATACTTTTCACACAAATAATACATAAAAAACAAACACCAAAAATAAAAAAAATCTTAATCTTACAGTACAGTACCTTGAAAAGTATAGTAGGACAGCTGGCATACAGGGGCTGGCACTGAGTCAACAGGCAGGAAAAGTTACTGACTGGAGGAGGGAGAGGAGGGGGGAGATGGTAGAGCTGAAGGATCTTCAGCAATAGGAGACGGAGGGCAGGCTGCAATGTCACTCATGCCTGACGCTGATGACACAGGTCCTGGTTCCTTGCTGGATTCAATTCTATCTACCCTCTTGAAACAACGATCCAGTGATGTCTAGGTAGTAGCTCTTTTTTTCTCGGCACAGATGACAGGGTAGCACTGGATTGCATTCTGAACGGCTGTTGCAAACTTCGTGTACCGTTCTGCATTCAGGTCCTGTGCCTCAAAAACTAACAGGGCCTCCTCAAATAAAGAAAATCCCCTGCCATTTCCTGCATCTTGAGTCTCTTCGGTTCTTCAGTTACTTCTTCCTCTTGTCTCTCTTCGTCCTTCCTCTGGGCCTCCAATCCCTGCTGCTTCTTAGCAGTACCAGCTACATCACCGCTGCTTTTACGCCTGCTTCAGGACATCCTGGACTTGAAATAAAGATACTGTACTACTGTACTCTATACAGTACTGTACAGTAAAGTACACAAAAGCACAACCACTTGTAGAGGATGCACGCACGTGACAATGTACGCCAGACATGTTACCTAACTTACGTGATTTGACAAGCGCACGCACTTTCTCATCTTTGAAAGTTTGCAACTTGAAGGTTCGTATGTAGGGGACTTACTGTATACTGCATTATATACAACTTCCTTTGTTTGGCTGAGGTGAGATACTTGAACCAACTCCTTCCCAAACCAGTGATGTTTGTGCATACATTCCACTTGGTGGAAGGCCTTGGAAGCTCTCTTTTTGCAAGCTTTAAAGCAGTGCCCACAGCTCTGGGAGCAAAGACTCCCACCTCAAGGACACAGGAATTACTTTGCACAAGGGAGGTGGTGTCTCTCTTCCCTTCTGAAGGCTGGATGTTCTCACATGTGATTAGGCAATGCCATCAACCCTGAATAGTTTACAAAAAACCCTGTGTTTTTTTTCTGAATTATTTAAAAACTTTAAAACATCACTTTAAGTTAGTGAACAGAATTAAAATCCAATCTGCTGTGGTGCAGAATTGCCTCCGTGGGTTCTCTTCATGGTTTAGCTTCAGTCTGGCTATTAGAAGAAAACTTTTGGGGCAGACAGAGGACTGAGGTGGTGCGAGGAGTGGGGCCTGAGAGTAGGTTTGAGGTAGCAGGGTCTATTTACACCTTTGGGGACTCTGTTGATGTCTAATTTCAGCCCCCGTGCTGTCAATGCCACTCAGCTCTTTAATGCATGTACCACAGCTGGTAGATGCTTCCAGACTAAGATGCTGATCAAAGACTTGGTCAAGTGTAAGATGAAACACGGAGTCTGGAAAGGGGGAGAAGATTTGATGTCGGAGCTATAGTCTAACACTTCCCCAGCTCTCCCTTTTCCAAATTCTTACAGCCCTGGGCTGAATGGGACTCCCCAGCTCTCCCTTTTCCAAACTCTTACAGCCCTGGGCTGAATGGGACTCCCCAGCTCTCCCTTTTCCAAACTCTTACAACCCTGGGCTGAATGGGACTCCCCAGCTCTCCCTTTTCCAAACTCTTACAGCCCTGGGCTGAATGGGACTCCCCAGCTCTCCCTTTTCCAAATTCTTACAGCCCTGGGCTGAATGGGACTCCCCAGCTCTCCCTTTTCCAAATTCTTACAGCCCTGGGCTGAATGGGACTCCCCAGCTCTCCCTTTTCCAAATTCTTACAGCCCTGGGCTGAATGGGACTCCCCTGACCCAGTGAGCATTCTACGGTCTTAGGTCTCCCATATTTGATGGAAATATGTTGGGACCTGTTGTGCAAAGGCATGGTGACTAGCCTTCCTCAGAGTCTCCAGCTCAAGAGGACAGAGCAGTATAGAGACAGGGATTTGTGAGTGGTCCTCTGTATTCTTCCCTCCACTCATTCCAAGGTAGTCGGACTCGTTGGTGTCCTAGCCCAGGGGTGCTTGAAGGGTTGAAAGCAGAAGCAAATTGAAGATAAATTCTTTAAGTCTTCCCTGAAAGCCTTAGCCGGTCAGGCAGATTTTGGAAGGGAGGGTGGGTGAGACTGGGGAGCTGGAGTGATTCCCCAAGGCAGGCGAGGATGGAGGCCTGTGGGTTCTACCATAAACAGGTGTCTGCATTCTCGCGGGGGTCTGGCCTCAGAGGCAAAGAGCTAGCCCTAAGCAGGGGCAGCACTCCAACTCCACCCAAGATCCCGGGCCTCCACTCTTCATGTGAGCAGCCAGGTTGCTCAGCCTTTCAGAACCACAGGGATTGAGACAACAGGCATTTCTGGGAAAGCCGCTGTGAACTGAAGACTAAGAGTCTCTGGAATGCTTGGCCCCAGGACCTCTGCATACCCTCAGGCAGAGAATAAGGAAGCTCAATAATGACTGAGGTTGAATTTCAAACCAGATAGGGACTTGGAATCGGACTTCAGAAAATCAAAAAAATATGAAATTTCTTTTACACATGTTTGCAACTGCAGATTCATACACACTATACCAAGTTGGCCCAACCTAATATTTAAGGAAGGGCAATGTAGCCTCTTGGTTACCAACTAAAATGATAATTTAATAAAAATGGAGAACAGAATTAAATTCTACTCCCAAATTATCAAAAGAAACACCTCTCTTTTTTGGAGAATTAAAAAATATATTTATTTTATTTTTACCAAGTTAAAAAAATGTCCAGTGGTACTGAAAGCCTTATACTAGCTTTCTGACCTAACTCCTCTCCCTAGTCTCAAAACCCAAGAGCAACTATTTTAAACTCTTGTATTAGTTCCTTCTGCTGTCTGTCTCCACAGTTCATCTTATATGCTCCTATTCCTTTCCTTGATTTGTCCATTTGTGGAAGAATCTATTGACTCACCTATTATAGGTAGGTGAGGATTTAACTCTTTTATGCTACTTTCACATTTCTGCTCCCTGTTTTCACACTGTATTTGAACAGTTTTTAGTTAGATCAACATTCGGTGTTTACACTGTTATGATTGTATACCATGATTGTGCCTTTACTTGGGAATTTGTAAATGCTTTCCACTTTCACATGTGTAGTTGTCTATATACACATACATACGTTTCCGCATCAGATTGGTCTAAGCCTTTTGTAGTTTTTCCCAACTATTGAAGCACATCAGATAACCTCTTCTCCCTGGCCTGCTGCTTTCTGAGACCTCTGTCCTGCTCCAACCAGGATGGGCTGCTCCTTGGGTCTGCTGTAAAAATATTACAGGGGGCTTCCCACTGTCATCATCTGGGACTCCCCTCCCTTGCTTTCCTGTCCTCTTTGTTCCCTGAATACTTTACTGTTTTCTTGTCTCACTTGTTGTGCTGTAGCACAGCTTCTAGTAGTTTCCTAAAAATGAGCACACAGAAGGTCCATGTTTTGAAATGTTTGAAAATGTCTTTGTTTTTCTCTCAGACACTGTTTGTGGGTATTGAAATCTAGGCTGAAACACTGATGCTCAGAAATCTGAAGGTGCCATCCCATTGCTTTTAGCTTATAGGAAGCCATTGAGAGGACCCATGCCATTCTAAGTCTTATTTTTTTGTAGGTAAACCATTTTTTTCTCTCTAAAAGCTTTTAGAACATTCTCTTTATCCCAGGTGTGATAAAATCTCGCAAGCTGGTGCTTGTGTTTTAAGGCTTTGGGTTGGGCATTTGGTGGATCATTTTAATCTAGAAACTTGTGTCTTTCAGTTCGGGGAAGTTTTCTTGTATAGGTTGATGATTTCTTTTTTTCTCTGTCTTCTCTGCTTCCTGGATTTCTCCTCTAAAGTCTTTATCTTTTGTCTTCTGATTTGCCTTTCTGGGAAATTTACGAAATTTCCTACTTTTCTATTGATTTTTAAAGATTTCTGCTCTCATATTTTTGATTTTCAATTTTTAGTTTTCTATTTCCTTTCTATAGTGTCCTTTTCTTATTTTATGGGTGCAATATCTTCTCTTTTCTCTCTAAAGATGTTAGGTGTAGTTTGATTGAAATGTTTTATTCTGTTCCTTACATTGTTTCTGTTTCCTCTGAGTTCCTTTTCCCAGTGTGCTTTAGTTTCTTTCTTGTGTGGTAGAGGTATTCCTCAAATGTCTGTCCATTTATATTAAGCTTGAGGTGCTAAACAACTTCTTAAAAGCGCTCTGTGGGTGGATGGGACCTGCTGAATGGTGCTGCAGGACCCAGAGTCCAGAGGATAAATTTCCAGTCTCCTGCCTGGGAACAGCCCGAGGTTCCCAGGGTCCAGGCAGGTAGTAAGCCAGCTTCTTATCACTTTCTGTGAGCACTTTACTCAGAGTTTCTTCATTCTGGCAATTCCTACTCCTCTATTCACTGTCCATCCTCAAAAATTGGATGAACTTTCTTAATCTCTTTGTCTTCATGGGCTTATACCTATGCTATTCCTTTGTCCTCATTTTATTGGAGTTTCCAGAGATGATATAATGAATATGGTCGGTCTATCATGTTTAACTGGAAATCTGCTTGCATGCTCTTTCCCTGTTTCGCTTTTAAAAACTGAAGTATAATTTACATATAGTAAAATGCAAAGACCTTAAGTGTACAGTTCCATGAGGTGTGACAAATGTGCAATCTATATCCCTACCTGTATCTTTACAGAACGTGCCCATCCCCCAGCAAGTTCCTTCATGCCCCTTTTCAGTTCCCTCCCTGCCTTTCCACCATCAAAAGCCACTGTTCTGATTTCTGTCACTATAGATAAGTTTGGGATCCTCATTTTTGAATGTTTGAGGGAAGTATTTATATGGTACAAGTCACTCTCCCAACTTATCTAACTGAAGAACAACTCTATTATTATTATTATTATTATTATTATTTTTTGCGGTACGCGGGCCTCTCACTGCTGTGGCCTCTCCTGCACAGGCTCCGGACGCGCAGGCTCAGCGGCCGTGGCTCACGGGCCCAGCCGCTCCGCGGTACGTGGGATCCTCCCGGACCGGGGCACGAACCCGCGTCCCCTGCATCGGCAGGCGGACTCTGAACCACTGCGCCACCAGGGAAGCCCAGAACAACTCTATTATTATAAGAAATCCAAATTTAAGTGAGAGCAATTCTGTTTTATTTGAAAAAAAAAAAAAAAAAAAAGCACAGAATTTTGTCCAAATCTAACGTCCTTCTTCAGGAGTGAAGAGAGATTTACTGTTACCTAGAAAGGCTTTTGAGGAAATCAGTTTCCTCCATAACCAACAGAACTTCATATCACATGTTTAGTTAAAAACTCAAGTAGTCAAAAAAACGATCCTTAATATCTTTGAACAAACATCATGCCCTCTTTCTCGATCTTCAAGGTCACACTCCCCTTTGTTCTTCTAAACAAAACCCAAGATTCCCCTTGTTTCCAAATGGATATCTGACCTCTTATCAAAACATATATGATTAGCCATCCTTTCAAATACCTTCTGAAGTGTGTGCACTTGTGGCACAAGGCCCTCAGGGCACGGGTGGCAGGGAGGGTGGATCTTGGGTGGTGCTGTGTATGTAGAGGGGACCTGTGATAAGGACTTCTGTGTTCTAATTGCCTAGCTTCTGCCTGGTGGTTGTTCCCTTCATGTAGACCTTCCATGAATGACAAAAGCCATATTTTAAAATGCTAACTCTGAGTGTCTTTCCCACAACAAGAGTCAGCAACCTCTGTAGGACAAGCTAGGCCATCAGAAGAGAGACCCAGCAGCATTTAGTGAGTGCGACTAGATTTACGCACTTCGTTACCCTGCTAGTGAGTGATGTAGCTGGGGTTTAGAGCCTGCTCACAAGCAGCTGTCACACTGTCTTTGTAAGGAAGCCAGGAGGGACTCTAAGGGTAAAAGAGAGGTTCCTTAGACTCACCAGCTGTACTAGAAAAAATTTCCTAATTGTAGCTGGAGCGAATGATATCCTTCTTTGCCTTTCACTGCTTTCTGATACCTCCTCAAGATGAGTCAGCTCAGAATTCCTGGAATTAACATTTCACGAGACCGCCCTCCCCTTCTCTTTCCACTTCCAGTGCCCTGCTTTGGGCCCTCGTCATTTTTATCTTGACCATAGAGACACTCTCCTGTCTGGTGTCCCTACCTGCAGACTCTTGTCCATCGAGTCCATCTGTCATGTATGCTACCAGGTTAATGTCTTAAAAATGTTATGTCTGACTATGTCCAAGTCCACACTCTAGTGTGGTGCTGGGGACTTCTTGATTTAATCTCGTGGCACATCTCTAGAGCCCTCAAGCCACAACTACTGAGCCTGCATGCCACAACTACTGAAACCCGTGTGCCTAGAGCCCGTGCTCCACAACAAGAGAAGCCACTGCAATGAGAAGCCCACGCACCACAACAAAGAGTAGCCCCTGCTCGCCACAACTAGAGGAAGCCAGCACGCAGCAATGAAGACCCAACACAGCCAAAAATAAATAAATAAGTAAGTAAATTTATTAAAAAAAAAAAAAATTAGAAAAAGGGAGACAGGACAGAGCCTGTGGGGAAAAAGCCCCATTAAAGCCAATTACTAAGACCTTCCTCCAAAGTCCCCAAAGATGTCTGCACATAGCCACAAAGAATCCATTCTGAGTTGCATGACCCTGATGAAGGTCTTCCTTCATCATATGATTTGTTGCAATAAGAATAAGGAAGGAACCTTGAAGCAGTTAAGGTCACTTTGTACTGAGACTATGGCACTCTATCATGTTAAATAAAACGACAGTTGATAGTTATTGTGTCATTCTTTTCAAATGATTTTATGCACCATAGATGGTTTTATTATA
Organism: Lipotes vexillifer; assembly: GCF_000442215.2. Taxonomy (NCBI): domain Eukaryota; kingdom Metazoa; phylum Chordata; class Mammalia; order Artiodactyla; family Lipotidae; genus Lipotes; species Lipotes vexillifer. Next base: position 3,620,638 of record NW_006783631.1, on the reverse strand, counting down.
TATGTATATATAGATGAATTGGATTTGACTATTGATTTTTAAGAATTTAGTAAGGATATGCAAACAAATGTGTATATCTTATTTAAAGAAACCCAAGAAGGAGATTACAAGAGTACTGATGGGGCTTCCCTGGTGGCGCAGTGCTTGAGAGTCCGCCTGCCGATGCAGGAGACGCGGGTTCGTGCCCCGTTTCGGGAGGATCCCGCATGCCGCGGAGCGGCTGGGCCCGTGAGCCGTGGCCGCTGGGCCTGCGCGTCCGGAGCCTGTGCTCCGCAAATGGGAGAGGCCACAACGGTGAGAGGCCCGCATAACGCAAGAAAAAAAAAAAAAAAAAAAGAGTACTGATGTTCAGTAAAGACTGTGATGGGTATTTTGGATATGAATAACCTTACTCGATCTTCTCCACAATCCTGGGACAATGATATTAAATCCCTTCCTTACAGAATAAAAAAACGAAGCTCATTAATTTGCTGGAGGTCTCTACAGCCACTAACACATACCACCTATAAATAGTTAAATCTAAATTCATTCATGTGAAGTTCTGGGTTAAGTTCTTTAGAAAATTGTCAGCCATAAGATTCTGTTGGCAAATAGAGTATATTTATTTTTTTATCCATTTATATGTTTTCTAAATTTAATTTAAAAAATTTTTATACGATTTTTACAGGTCACTTTCCATTTACAGTTATTACAAAACATTGGCCATCTTCCCTGTGTTGTACAATACATCCTTTCCATGTATATGTTTTTAAGTTTCAAACATGAAAAATATTTTAGCCATTAGGCTTCAAAAAAATGCAGAGTATAGAAAATGCATGTGGGCTGATGTACGTCAGTATTTCCATATGGTAAAAGCCTGAGAAAACCTGGAGCAGTATTTTTGGTGTGGAGGTAATTTGACGGTATATACCTAAATCAATGTTACACAAACCCAAGGACCCATTGAGGCCTCTTTGGTGATTCTATGTGACACAGTGGCACAATAGTTAAGATCAGAGGCTCTGGGGTCCATATGACTCTGGGAAGTTTACTTTGAGCCCCATTTTCTTCATCACTAAAATTAGGCTAATGGTGCCTACTGCATGGGGTGTCATCAAGATTAAATATCAGATGTCTGTCCAGTGCTTAGCACAGTGCCTCTTAGTGGTGTGGCTCGGCAAGCAGTAGGTAGCTCTTGTCATTGGCTGGAGATGCACTCTCCTTCACATCGGTTAGCGAGGTGCACTCTTCTGGCTGTGCAGATTGAGAGGGTATGCAGAAACTGAAGTTGCTGCTGGGTAATTATGGAAGGCTTCTAGGAACTCCAGGAGGGAGCAAAGATGTCACTCAGAGGAGAAGTGAGCATGATGTCTGAAACCATTTTCCTATTATGGGTGAGCAGAAAGGCCAGATTCTACCAAGAAGCCAACACTGGATGTCTTAGTCGTGCTCCCAAATGTCTGTGGTCATTTCACTGTGTAAATAGGGCCTGTATTCCGGACTTCCTGGGAAGTCTCAGTTTCCAAGATTCAGTCCTATTGTCAAAGCCCAATATCTGAACTTCTGATTTTGATAATATGGAACCTAGAAGTGGAAAAATCCTCCAATGTCAGTCTTTCAACACTGTAAATTAGATTTGGGACATGGCAAAGAGAAATGGGAGCAGGTGGGAGGGGTACAGGATGGACAGAGGGAGGAGAAAGGCAGGACCAGGGCAAACCCTGGGCTGGACACCCAGGAATGTTGGGAGAGGGGGTTGCTGCACTGGGGTCGGGTGAGCACATTACATAAACCAAAGACTGGGAGGTCAGGGTGAGGCCAGCAGAGACTGCTGAGTGCTGACCCTTGTACCCTCCACTTGTCCCTGCTGCCCCTTGGTGCCTCCAGGGGCATCCAGCCTGAAGCCTCGAGGGAGGAGGTCACCAGCATCTCTCTGGAGCCCTGGCCTCCTGCCAAGGGCCCTGTGGAGAGATTTCCCAGGTTGGGAGGTGGGCCTATTAGGGCCCCACTCGACTGTGAATGCCCCGTTAATTATTAGAGACACTCACCTAAGCTGGCAAGCTTTCTACCCCCTCCTGTGCTCATGCACAAAGAGAGAACCT
>NW_006783631.1:3606048-3618519 GCF_000442215.2 Lipotes vexillifer | reverse complement strand
GGACACTCTTTCTGAGGGACTTGGAAGAATTCTCCCAAGGGCAGAAATGCCATCTCCTACCTCAGCCTTGATGTTTTAAAAGAGTGAAATGAGAGCATTTTGTGATTCTGGGCTTCATGCTTTTACCCTATTCCCCATTTCATCACACTGCTCAGTGCTCTGCAATGTGGATTATTTTTTAATCTTCCTTTCCTATTTTTGCTGTTTTGGTGTTGAACTGATTATGCAGAACTGCGTGTGGATGTCTCTTAGCACCTGCGCCTCCAGGGATGGAGCTCTGCTTTCTAAACATCACCTTTAATCCTTTTATGGAGGGAGCCTGTACAAGGTGCTCACCCCATCCATCAGGGCCCATTGAGACTGACACTTTACAGGCCTTTGTAACCTGGCCCACACAGAATGGGAGATTCGGAGGTGCCAAGATCCCAAATCTATTGCTGCCCCTCTAGCCATCCATCTCAGGTGACACTGGTGCTTAAAAGAATAGATACATGGAAATTAAGCCCGCTGTGCCTGCAAAAGAGAAGAGAAAGCAAGTTGGTTGTAGGCTGTCACCTGGCATCACCTACTGAGAAGTGCTGAGTCACCTCAAGACTAAGGATGGAGAGGAGGCTTGAGTGACAGTCCCACTGGTGGCGCCTTGTACACCGAAGCTTCAGTGCAAAGTGAAAACAGATTCTCTGCATTGGAGCCAACCCACCGGTGTAAAATGTTTTACTCTCAATACGGGGATGTTTGTGATAAATAGATGGACAAGGAATGCCTGCTTTCATTTTTCATTTATATGTACTCCTCAGGGCACCTCTCACTTTCCGTCTTAATGGCCTTTCCAGAACTTTCCAGAGCATATACAGCCTATTCCTGGTGCATATGGGGATGATTTCTGGTCATGGCACAGTGAGAAAGTTACTCTTGTTTCACTTCCCCTCCTGGTTGTCTGGTGGAGTGGAGAGGAGGCCTCACTCTGGTGTTGGGATGTCCTTAATGTTTCCCTCACCTCATTCCCTCCTGTTTTATATTTTTAAAGATACTAAGGCCACCCCACTAAGCATTTTAGCAGGTAGATATCTAGCTAGGCTTTAGTAAACCTATTTTGTTTTTAAGGTTTTATTTGTTTTAAGATTTTATGGCGGGTAATACTGGTTTTCCATTTACATTAGAGGCATTTATTTAGCAAACATTCATATAGCACTTACTCTGTGGAAGGCCTTTTTCAAACACTTGACAAAGAGACAATCCTATGATTCTCACAACTTGATTATAAACCTCTGCGATAAGAACTATAATCACCCTCATCTTATAGATGGGGAAACCGAGGAACAAGAGGGTTAAATCAGGTTAGGCAGTGGGGGAAGCTGTGTTGAAACCAGGGCGGCTTGGCTCCAGACTTTGTGTTCTTAACCTCTGTGCACTGCTGTCTCTCCAAAATGAACATTTTAAAAATTGATATATTCAACGAAAAAAATGAGTTGATTCGAAGAAAACATGGATATGAAGAAAATGAGGTTCACACACTATTTGGAAATGGCAGAAATTGTGAAGGTGGACTAAAATGAGCACAGCTGGTAGCTCCCCTGGCCTGCAGGATGAGGAAATGACTAGCTGACTAAGCACTGGACCTCAGTCACAGACACTGCACACTGACCCAAAGGATCCCTGGAGCTGCAGGTAAAACTTCTTGCAGGTTGATTCTGTACTAGAGATGTCCTGCTGCAGCAGAGGATGTATTTGTAATAATATGTATATACATCCACAGATACATGCACATACACATGCACACGTACATGTATATGCACACTGCTGCTTTCACTGCTGTTATGTACCAGGAATGGAGCCACACAGCTTTATCAGCACCATTCTTTCTTTTCTTTTCTAATTGAAGTATAGTTGATTTACAATGTTGTGTTACAAAGACAAACAAAACAAAACAAACAAAAAATAAAGTGTTGTGTTAGTTTCTGGTATACAGCAAAGTGATTCAGTTATATATATATATATATAGATATAGATATAGATAGATATACACATATATATGTATATATATACTTTTCCAGATCCTTTTCCATCACAGGTTATTACAAGACATTGAATATAGTTCCCTGTGCTATACAGTAGGTCCTTGTTTATTTTATATACAGTAGTGTGTATATGTTAATCCCATACTCCCAATTTATCCCTCCCCACCCCTTTCCCCTTTGGTAACCATAAGTTTGTTTTCTATGTCTGTGAGTCTATTTCTGTTTTATAAGTAAGTTCATTTGTATCATTTTTTTAGATTCCACAAATAAGTGATATCATATATTTGTCTTTGTCTGACTTACTTCACTCAGTATGATAATCTCTAGGTCCATCCATGTTACTGCAAAAGGCATTATTTCATTCCTTTTTATGGCTGAGTAATATTCCATTGTATATGTATATCACATATTCTTTATCCATTCATCTGTTGATGGACACTTAGGTTGCTTCCATGTCCTGGCTATTGTAAATAGTGCTGCTATGAACATTGGGGTGCAGGTATCTTTTCGAGTTAGAGTTTTCATCTTTTCCAGATATATTGGCAGCTTAATTTTAAAATGACCTCCTTCAAGTGATGCTAAGAAGGTATCTCCCAGTTATCCTGAAGTTGATTGTTCTGAGATTGTCCTGGCTCTTACTTCTGTAGATTTTTAAAAAGGTGCTTCACACTCAGCACCATCTCCAGTGACGTGATAAGTCCTAGGAAGTTGTGAGCTGCAAGAGGAGAACAGCAGTATCTGTTTTGTTCACTGTGCTGTCCTAGAACTTAGCACAGTGCCTGGCATAGAGTAGGTGCACAGGAACCGTTTGTTGAGTAACTGAATGAATGAACAAATGGTGGATGAAATGGAGAATTACATTTTTAATTTTTTAGTCTTTGTGTGAAGATCTGATAAACACTTCATATAAACATGTTTGTAAATTAAGAAACAGTAATGGGAAGTACACTGTTAACCCACTACATAGCTTAAGAAAAAAGCTTGTGGATACCTTCCCATCCTCCTTGCTTCCCTCTAAATAAAAACCACCCTGAATTTTGTGTTTCTCATTCCCTTGCTTTTTTTATTTTTTGCTTTTTTTTTTTTTTTTTTTTTTTTTTGCGGTACGTGGGCCTCTCACTGTTGTGGCCCCTCCCGTTGCGGAGCACAGGCTCCAGACGCACAGGCTCAGCAGCCATGGCTCACAGGCCCAGCCGCTCCGCAGCATGTGGGATCTTCCCGGACCAGGGCACGAACCCGTGTCCCCTGCATCGGCAGGTGGACTCTCAACCACTGAGCCACCAGGGAAGCCCTCCCTTGCTTTTTAAAACAGTAGTTTAAAAAAAATGACATATGTATGTATTCCATCCTAAATCTTATGTTTACCACCCTTACTTCCTTAAAATAGTTTTTAAAATCACATATGTATGTATCCCTAAACAGTGTATTGTTTAGTTTTTGCTTGGTTTCTGAAGTTTATAAAAATGATATCATACAGCTCATTGTATTTTGCTACTTGCTTTTTCACTCCACATTATGTTTCTAAGTTTCACTGGAGCAATAGGTGGTTTATTTTCATTGCTAAAAAAATAGGACATCATTTGAACAGTACAATTTATTCATGCAGTCCCCTGTCAATGGAATTTAGGTTGTTTCTAGTTTGGGGCCATTATGAACAATACAGCTATGAACATTCTTTTTTTGTGTGTGTGGTAGGCGGGCCTCTCACTGCTGTGGCCTCTCCCGTTGCGGAGCACAGGCTCCGGACGCGCAGGCCCAGCGACCACAGCCCACGGGCCAAGCCGCTCTGCGGCATGTGGGATCTTCCCGGACCGGGGCATGAACCCGTGTCCCCCGCATTGGCAGGCGGACTCTCAACCACTGAGCCACCAGGGAAGCCCCAGCTATGAACATTCTTAACAAATTGTTTTAACTGTTAAAATAACATTATACACACATACATATACATGTACATATAGCATAAAAAAAGAAAAGTTCATGAATTAAAAAGTGAGCCCCTCTGAATACCACATGGCAAGGAGACTTGACTCTGACCACAAAGCCGGCAATGCTCACAGTACCCTCCCTCCTCCAGCCTGACTTTTGTGCTAATCGGCTCTTCACTTTTCTTTGTTGTACTGTCGCCGTTCCTAAACACTACAATTTAGCTTTGCTTGTTCTTTTTTTCTTTCTTCAGATGTCTTTTTTAGATCTCTTTTAATCTGTAGGCCCCCTTTCCATCTCCACTTCTTCCTCTTGCCATTTTGAAATATTAGGCTATTGTTTTCATCTGTGCATTTCATCTGGCATGCTTTTATTATCTGCTGGGATGTTATTCTGCTCCTTATTTTTTCTTTAAATAACTGCATGGGATTTGACTTCAATCCTTTTCTGTTACTTATGCATACATAATATTAGATTTCCCTAACTTATAGAAAGGAGGTATAATTTAAGAGTTGCTCTACTTTTACAGCTTTAGAATATCCTCTTCTGTGGTTTTCGTTAAGTATTAAAGAACTATGGCACCTCACTTCCTGAGATCTCCAGACTACTTTTAACAGGATCCTCTTTTTTTCCCCCCTTTTCTTTATTTCCCTTTGTATTCTATTCCTGACAGTCCCTCCTCAGTTGGCATTTGTCCTAGATGGGAGCCTGAGCTTGTCAGCTCTGAGTGTTTCTCAGGTCCTGTCTCCACTGGCCCCTTCAGACTCCACCCTTGTACCACTGCTCTGGGGGTAAGCAGACCCCTCCCTGCATCTAGTGCCCTTCTACAGTTGGCCTGCTGGATTACTTATTTGAGGTTCTTAGGTCTGTCATATGCTCTGTTGCTTCCTCTGACACAGCTGCTGTGATGTGCTGGTCTTGTAGGTGTGTCTCCACCCAGTCAGGTTTTAGGGTTTGTGGGTTCTGTGTCATTTAGTTTGTAGTAGTGATTGCCCTTGGGTTTTCAGTTTGGCCATTCCTGGCTGCTCTGTGTATCCTTATGGAGAATTTGAAGAGATTAAACAGTTACACTACCAAGGTTACTGCTTTCCCAGAATCCCCATGAATATTTTTATAGAGTTTATTGTTGTACACCTATAAGAATTTTTCTGAGTATACTTATGGGAGAAATTACAGGTTCTTAGGGCAAATATCTGATATTACAAGGGTAATTGTAAATTGTTTTCTAGCGATGTTGTATCAGTTTATACTGTCATTGTCGGAATACAAAAGTCCCTGTTGATCCACATGCTTGCCAGTACTTGGTATTGTCAGACTTCTTGATTTTTCATATTTGCTAGATGGAAATGGTTCATCTTCGTTTGCATTTCCCTGAATCAAAATGAGGTCAGACATCTTTTCATATGTTTATTTATCCTGCATTCATTCTTTTCAATGAATTGCCTTTCATGTCTTTTGTCTAGTTTTCTTTTGGGTAGTCATTTTTTTAAATTAATTTTGGTTCTTAGAGAATATACTTTTCTCTGTTTTTATTTCACATATTTATGGTGCCTTTAGATAAGAGTTCTTGATATTTTACTCAGGTAAAATTCATATAACATAAAATTCACCATTTTAACATGTGCAATGCAGTGACTTTAAAAATTTTACTATAGTTGAATATATCACTATTTTCTATTATGCTTAGTGCCTTTTGTGTCTTGTTAAAGAATCTTTCTCTGCCCCTTTGTCATAAAGATGTTCTGTGCTTTCTCCTTTGAAACTTGAGTCTTTATCTGGAATTGTTTTTAGTAAGTAGTGTGAGGTGGGATTCGATTTTTCCCTATATGTGTAACCAATTATCCCAGCACAATTTATTGATAATTACCTTCTTTTTTCCAGTAACCTGTGATGCTACTTCTGTCATACCATATTTCACTGACTCTAAGAAGCTATCCATGTAAGATGTAACATTATTTTGGTGCAGCTAAAAAAGAAAAATTGCTGTCAATTAAAAGATGACATAATGCTTTCTTATTACTTAACATCGTCCATTTTATACTTTTTTGAAAAGCATTTTTATCATCTATCACTCTTTTGAATCCACATAAGTAAAATATATGTGAATTAAATTGGTTAAAGTAGTCCTAAAATTTATTCACATTTACTTCTGAATCACTTTCTTTTAATTCGGATATAATTCACACACCATAAAATTTACCCCTTAAAGGGTACAATCCAGTGGTCTTTCAGCATATCACAAGGTTGTATGACCATCACTAACATCCAATTCTAGAACATTTTCATCACCCTGAAAAGAAATCTTGTACCTATTTGCAGTCATTCCCCATTCCCACTCCCTTCAGCCTAGATTTCCATTCTGGACACATAATATAAAAGGAATCATGTGATATGTGGCATTTTGTGTCTGGCTTCTTTCACTCAGTATAATGTTTTTTAAGGTTCATCCATGTTGTAGCATGTATCAGTACTTCATTCTTTCTTATTGTTGAATAATATTCCATTGTATGGATATACCACATTTTTGTTTATTTAGTCCATTTGATGGACATTTTGGGTGATTTCCACTTTTTGCTATTATAATGCTGCTATGAGCATTCATATACAAATTTTTGTATAAACATGTGTTTTCAATTTTGGGGGGTGTATACCTAGGAGTGGAATTGCTGGGTCATATGGCAACTCTGCGTTTAACTTTTTGAAGTACTGCCAAACCGTTTTCTAGATGTCTAGGTCTTTTGCCTATTTAGATCCAAAAACTTGGGTTATTTGTCTTTTTATTGGTGAGTTGTCAGAGCTCTTTATAGGGGACTTCCCTCGTGGTCCAGTGGGTAAGACACCACACTCCCAATGCAGGGGCCTGGGTTCGATCCCTGGCTGGGGAACTAGATCCCCCATGCATGCCTCAACTAAGAGTTCACATGCCGCAACTAAGAGTCCACACGTTGCAACTAAGAAACCTGTTTGCCACAACTAAAGATCCCGCATGCTGCAACTAAGACCCAGGGCAGCCAAAACAAATATAAATAAATAAGTATTTAAAAAAAGAGTTCTTTATATATTCTGGATGTAAGTTCCACATCAGATAAATTATTTGCAAATATTATCGCCCATACTGTGGATTGTTTTTTCACTTCTTGGTGATGTCCTTTGAAGTACAGAAGTTTTTAATTTCAATTCATCTATTGTCTTGTGTTGCTATGCTTTACATGCCATATCAAAGAAATGATTGCCTAATCCATGGTCGTGAAGATTCACATGTATGTTCTAAGAGTTTTATCGTTTAGCTCTTTTCTTTAGGTCTTTGATCCGTTTGAGTTAATTTTTATCTGTGATGTGAGGTAAAGGTCTAATTTCTTTCTTTTGTGTGTGATTATCCAGTTGTCCCAGCACCATTTGTTGAAAAGACTATTCTTTCACTTTAATAGGCACCCTTGTTTCAAATCAATTGACCATAGGTGTATGGGTTTATTTCTGGATTCTAAATTCTATTTCACTGATCTGTATGTCTATCTTTATGCCAGTCTTGTTTACTGTAGCTTTGTAGTAAGTTTTTGAAAGTCCTCCGACTTTGTTCTTTTCAAAATTGTTTTCGCTATTCTGTGCTCTTTGCATTTGCATATGAATTTTAGAATCTGCTTGTCAATTTCTGCCAAAAAAAAAAGCTGGATGGAATTTCGATAGGGATTACATTGAATCTGTAGATCAATTTGGGGAATATTGTCATCTTAAAAACATTGTCTCTAATCCATGAAGATGGGGCATCTTTCTGCTTATTTAGGTCTTTAATTTCTTTCAATGATGTTTTATAGTTTTCAGTGTACTTAAGTGTACTCACACCTTTTCGCTAAATTTATTCTTAAGTATTTTAGTCTTTTTGGTGGTATTATTAATGGAATTGTTTAATTTTTGTATTGTTCATTGCTAGGACATAGAAGTACAACTGATTTTCACATATTGATCTTATATCCTATAACTTTGCTGAATTCATTTATTAGCTCGAATTTTTTAGTGGATTCCTTAGGATTTCCTATATATAAGATCATGTCATCTATAAACAGAGGTAGTTTTACTTCTTCCTTTCTAATGTGGATGCCTTCTATTTCTCTTCTTGCCTAATTGCCCTGGAGAGAGTCCAATACAATGTTGGTAAGAGTGAACATCCTTGTTTTCTTCCTGATCTTAGGAGAAAATCAAGTAATCTTTCACCACTATGTTAGCTATGGGTTTTTCATAGATTCCCTCTATCAGGTTGAGGAAGTTCCCTTCTATTCCTAATCAATTGTGTGTTTTTTTTTTTTTTCGGTTCGTGGGCCTCTCACTGTTGTGGCCTCTCCCGTTGCAGAGCACAGGCTCCGGATGCGCAGGCTCAGCGGCCATGGCTCACGGGCCCAGCCACTCCGTGGCATGTGGGATCTTCCCGGACCGGGGCACGAACCCATGTCCCCTGCATCGACAGGCGGACTCTCAACCACTGCACCACCAGGGAAGCCCAGTTGTGTGTTTTTATCATGAAAGGATGTTGGGTTTTGTCATACGCTTTTTCTTTTGTTTATATCTAGTGAGATAGTTATGTGATCTTTGTCCTTTATTAATATGGTGTATTACACTGCTTTTCCACTTGGTCATGATCTATAACTCTTTTTTATACGTTACTGGATTCAATTTTCTAATATTTTATTGAGAATTTTTTGTGTCTATATTTATAGAAAGGATACTGGTCTGTAGTTTTCTTGTGATATCTTTGTATGGTTTTGGTATCATGGTCATACTGGCTTCACAGAATGTGTTGGGAAATATCGAAGTCTGCTAGAGCTGCTGTAACGAACTACTACCAACTGGGTGGCTTAAACAATAGACATTTATTGTCTTATAATTCTGGAGGTAGAAGTCCAAAATCGAGCTGGCAGCAGTGTTGGTTCCTTCTGAGAGCTCTGAGGGATGGGTCTATACTAGGCCTATTTCTTGGCTTGTAGATGACCATCTTCTCCCTATGTCTCTTCATATTATCTTCCTCCTATGTGTATAACTGTGTCCACATTTCACCTTTTTATAAGAACACAATGATATGTTACATACAACTATAATATGTAATCCATACATATTGGCTTACGACCCACCCTAATGACCTCACTTTAACTTATTACCTCTGTAAAGACTATATCCTAATAAGGTCATATTCTGAGGTCCTTAGAAATTCAACATGTGAATTTTGGGGGGACACAGTTCAACCCATAATAGGAAGCGTTCACATATTTTTTATATCTGGGAAGAGTTTGTGAAGGATTATTGTTAATTTTCTTTAAACATTAGGTAGAATCCACTAATGAAGCCTCCTTGTCAGGGGCTTTTTTTTTAAAAAAAAATCTTTGATTTATTTATTTGGCTGCATCAGGTCTTAGTTGCGGCATGTAGGATCTTTTGTTGCAGCGTGCAGGCTCTTCATAGTGGTGCGCGGGTTTCTCTCCAGTTGTGGTATGCAGGCTCCAGAGTGCGTGGGCTCAGTAGTTTCAGTGCGTGGGCTCTCTAGTTGTGGCGCAGGCTGTAGAGCACGTGGGCTTAGTTGCCCCTCGGCATATGGGATCTTAGTTCCCTGACCAGGGATCGAATCTGAGTCCCTTGCATGGGAAGGTGGATTCTTAACCACTGGACCACCAGGGAAGTTCCAGGGGCTTTTTTTTTTTTTTTTTGTAGGAAGTTGTTTTGATTACTAATTCAATCTTTTTACTTGTTACAGGTCTGTTCAGATTTTGTTTCTTCTTGACTCGGTGTCAGTAGTTTGTGACCTTCTAGGAATTTGTCCTAGAAGCCTATCTAATTTGTTGGCATACAGTTGCTCATAGTATTCCCTTATAATTTGTTTTATTTCTGTAAGATCAGTAGTAATGTCCCTGCTTTCATTTGTGATTTTAATAATTTAAGGCTTCTGTGTTTTATTTTTGATCAGTCTGTGTTTGTCGATTTCGTTGATCTTTTCAAAGAGCCAATTTTTTTGGTTTTGTTGATTCTATTGTTTTTCTATTCTCTATTTCATTTATTTCCACTCTAGTCTTTATTGTTCCTTCCTTCTGCTTTCTTGGAGTTTTGTTTGCTCTTGCTCTTCTAGTTTATTCAGATTATTGATTTGAGATCTTCTTTTTAAATATAAGTATTTACAGCTATAATTTTCCTCTAAGCACTGCTTTAGCTATATCCTATAAGCTGTGGTATGTTATGTTTCTATTTTCATTCATCTCAAAATATTTTCTAATTTCCTGTGTTATTTTCTTTGACTCATTGATATGTTATTTAATTTCCAGATATTTGTGAATTCCCAAAATATATTTTTGTTATTGATTTCTAATTTCTTCCCATTGTGGTTGGAGAACATACTTTGTATAATTTTAGTCTTTTAAAATTTATTGGAACTGGTTTTATAGTCTACTGTATAGTCTGTCCTGGAGAATATTCCCTGTGTACTTGAGAAGAGGGTGTACACTGCTGCTGTTGGAGTGTTCTATAGATATGTGTTAAGTCTAGTTGGTTTATAGTGTTCAAATCTTGGATTTTCTTATTGCTCTTTTGTCACGTTTTCTATCCATCACTGAAAGTGGGCTATTGAAGTCTCCAACTATTATTTTTGAATTGTCTATTTTTCTCTTCAATTCTGACAGTTTTTACTTCATGTATTTGAGGGGTTGTTAGGTGCATATATGTTTATAACTGTTATAAATATTTGATATATTGACTCTTTTATTGTTTTAAAATGTTGTCTCCATTAGCTAATTTTGTCTTAAATCTATTTGTCTTTTTTCAGAGAGTCATGCTAGTTCACTTCTGGTTACTGTTTGCATAGAATATCTTTTTCTATCCTTTTACTTTCAATCTATTTGTGGTTTTGAATCTAAAGTATTTCTCTTTCAGCCAACAGATAGTTGGGTCATTTAAAGAAAATCCAGTCTGCCTTTTAATTGGAGTGTTCAGTCTGTTTACATATAATGTAATTATTGATAAATTAGGATTTATGTCTCCATCTGGCTGTTTGTTTTCTATATATCTTCTTTTTTGTGCCTCAATTTCAGCATTATTTCTTTGTTTTGTGTTAAATAGACATTTTCTAGTGTACCATTTTAATTCCGTTGTCATTTCTTTTACCATATATTATTTTCTTACTGGTTGTTTTTAGAATTGTGATTAACATATTAACTTATAACAATTTAGTTTGGGTTAATACCAACTTAATTTCAGTATTATACAAAACTTTGCCCCTACATGCTCCTTTCCATCTCCCCTCCTTTGTGCTGTTATTGTGTAAATTACATCATTATACACTGTGTGCCCATCAACTCAGATGATAATTATTGCTTTACACATTGTCTTTTAAATCAGATGGGAGAAAATTACAAATAAAAAATACATTTATATATTTACCTCTGTAGTTACCTTTATTGGTGTTCTTTATTTTTCATCTGGGTTTGAGTTACTGTCTTGTGTCCTTTCAGTTCAGCCTGAAAAACGTCCTTTAGTATATCTTGTAGGGCTGGTCAGCTAGTGATGAATTATCTCAGTTTTTATTACCTGTGAATGTCTTCTTTTTTCCTTCATATTTGAACATATTTATAATGGGTATTTTGAGGTCTTTTCTGTAAAATCTGATATCCAGTTGTTTCCAGAGGCAGCTTTTGTTGCTTTTTTCCCATGGTGTATGGGTTACATTTTCCGGTTTCTTGCATGCCTCATCATTTTTTGTTGGAAACTGGACATTTTAGATAGTATACTGTAGCAACTCTGGGTTCTGGACTCTCCCTTTCCCCCACCAAGATTTGTTATTTTTGTTTGTTTTTTAGTGACTGGATTATTTTAGTGATGTTTATTTTCTCGCTTCCATAAAGTGTGAAGCCTCTGATGTTGCTCCTCAGGCAGTGAAACCAAGCAGGACCCTGCAGGGCTCCTGGGCTCAGAAGCCTGTGTCCCCCATTCCTTGTTTGTAGGGAACAGACTCCAGCCTCCATGACCTTCCCTGAGTACCAAAGGGCAGGTTCAAACAGTTGCTAATCAGGGAAGGGAGGGGATGCAGAAACAAGGGAGGAACAGACAAGAAACAATAGTGCAGTCTTGGGGCAGGGTCCTCAAGAGATACACATAACAATATCTTTATAGAACTGAAACCTCCAACAAATGGAAGATGTCAGCATTCTTCATTCCAGAGAAGACCACCTGCGGCCAGATTAAAGAAACCAGAGAAGCTCATCAAGAGATTACCTGAGACCAGATTAAAGGAGGGCAGGCCCTGCACACACCCTAATCTTGTCAGGAATCCCACCCTTGAACTATTTCTATAACACTCCTCACCAAATCCTCCGAGGTTGGGACACACAGTTTTCGAGGGCAGGAGTCCGCTGTGTCCCCCTTTGCCTGGCAAAGCAATAAAGCTATTCTTTTCTGCTTCACCCAAAACTGTGTCTCCAAGATTCAATTAGGCACTGGTGCACAGAGGCTGAGTTTTCGGCATCAGGAGGCCCAATTTGGATATTCCCACAGTCACCTTGGG
>NW_006783631.1:3597494-3606038 GCF_000442215.2 Lipotes vexillifer | reverse complement strand
GTTCTCCTTCTCTCTTTCCCTGACCACACCCAGTTGTTAAACCCCACTAATTGCTAGCTTATTGATCTATTGTTTCCAATAATGCCCCAGGTTATAAATGTTCTACAAACTAATCCAATCAAAGTGTGGCTCCTTTGAAAGAATAGTTTCTGAGGTCTGTGTTTGATATTTGTTCTGACTCCAAGAGGGTTCCTCCCAGCAGTCTTATTCCATAGTTCTCTCATAAACTAGCCACCCTACAGTCTAGGTTGTGTTTTCTTTTAATTTTTTAAAAAATATTTATTTATTTATTTGGCTGTACCAGCTCTTAGTTGTGGCATGCAGGATCTTTTTTTCTTTTTTAGTTGTGGTATGCAGGATCTTTTTTTTTAGTTGTGGCATGAAAGCTCTTTAGTTGCAGCATGTGGGATCTTTTTAGTTGCAGCATGTGGGATCTAGTTCCCTGACCAAGGATCGAACCCAGGCTCCCTGCATTGGGAGCACAGACTCTTAGCCACTGGACCACCAAGGAGGTCCCTAGGTTATGTTTTCTTAAAAATCCATGAATCTCTCCCTCATTGCATTTCACCTAAACCTTCACTGTTCTTGACAGTGCTCTTAGGTTTGAAGTTTTCCATGCTCTGTTGAAAATAAAATCAGTTCCTTTGGGAAGAGATTAGGAGCTACCTATTTTACAGCCTGCTTCTCCACCCAGGCAAAATCTCTGAGCCAGGGCTCTAAAGATGCAGGTGGGGATGTTGACAAACTTCTCTTTGATCATACCCCTTCTCTAGGAGCTGAGCGATCACTGGAATGTGATGGCGGCAGCCTGAAGTCCCTTTGTCTTGTCTCTCCTGGCATGAAGCCACCCACCTCAGCAGTTGGGGCAAGGACAGTTGGGCCCCAGTGTTCTCAGCATGCCACAACCAAGGTACAACCTCTATTCTATAAGTAGGGGCTGAACAGAAGAAGGGAGCTCCCACCTCTCAACGACACGTGCTTGGAATTAGCCTCAGCAATAGGCAGCTGGGGATAGGATGAGAAACACTGAAGTTCCTTCAACTGAGTTTGAGGAGAGGGAGCCCTGTGTCCTTGGCTGCAGGAGTCTGGAGTCTTTACCTCACTGAGCTGGGAGAGGGAGGGAGGGAGTGGTCTTTGTTTAAGGACTGCACATTCTTGCCTTTCTTACCAATTTTGGGGGGAAGGTTTTCTTAAACATATGCTTCTCCATTTGCTATTTGCCTTTAGGACCATTTCCAGAGGCTTTACATGCTTGTTTAAATAATTTTCACAGTTTCACTGGGGAGTGGGAGCTCCTCACACTGATGCTGGAAGTTATCTCCATTTTTCAAGGATAGTTTTATTGGATTTAGGATTCTTGGTTGACTGTCTTTATCTTCCAGCAATTTAAATATATAATCTTTCTGCCTTCTTGCCTCCATGGTTATCTCAGTAAGGTCAGGCTTCCATAACAAATACCATAGACTGGGTGGCATAAACAATAGAAACTAATTTTCTCATAGTTCTGGAGGCTGGAAAGTCCAAGATCAAAGTCCAGTATGGTCATTTTCTATCTCTTTATTGATACTATTTGGTGAGATACAATTCTCATGCTTTCTTTTAGTTACTTAGACATAGTTTCCCATTAAAAGAGAGTTAGCTATTAAAGAATAGCTAAATTCTCTTATTATAATTTGTAGATTCTTTTGGGTTTCCAGTATATGCAATTATATTATCGGTAAATAATGACAGTTTTGTGTCGTCCTTTCCTGTTCTATATACCATTTATTTCTTTTATTATTTTCTTCTTTTGCACTGGCTAGTATCTCTGGTACAATCTTAAATAGGAGTGGTGATAGCGGACATCCTTACTTCTGATTTTAAGTGAACTGCTACTAACATTTCACCATTAAGAATGACATTTGCTATAAGTTTTTAATAGATTACATTTATTAGGTTAAGAAAGTTCCCTTCTATTACTATTTTGCTAAGAAATTTAAAAATTAAATCATGAATAGGTATTGAATTTTATTTTTTTCTGTATCTATTGAGATGATAAAAATTTTAATGCAGTGAATGATATTTATAGAATTTATATTAAACTATACTTGTATTCCTGGAAAAAGTCAAACTTAGTCATGATGTATGACTTTTTTATATATCACAAGGTTAAGTTTCCTAATATTTTCATTTAGTTTTGAATTTATGTTTAGGAGTGAGACTGACCTATAATTTTTCTTTCTTATATAATTCTTGTCTATTTTTATTATTACTCATTCCCTCTTAGAATAAGTTGGGGAGTAGTTTATCTTTTTATAATATTTGGGAGGGTTTATATAAGATGGAATTATTTGTTCCTTGAAAGTTTAGTAGAATTTTGCTGATAACTCATCGGGCCTTGGGTTTCTTGAGGGGGTTTTTTGGTGGGAAAATTTTAAGCTACTGATATGAATTCTTTAATGACTTTAGGAATATTCAGACTTTCTTCTTTTGGTAAGTTATATTTTGTCCATTCTAAGTTGTCCAGTTTAATCACATAAACTCTGTAGTATTCTTTTATCATCTCTTAAATTTCTGTTTCATCTATAGTTTTGTCTTTTGATACTTAAAATTATTCCTTTGAGCCTTTTCTGTTTTTTTTTTCCATGACCAGCCTTATCAAAGATTTATCTGTTTGATTAGTTTTATCAAAAAATCAACATTTGGCTTTGTCAGTCCTCTTTAATGATCTTTGTTTTCTATTTCACCAGTTTCAGCTCTTATATGTAGTATATTTCTCTTTTTACTTTTTCTGGGTTGGATTCTTAGTGCATTATTTCCTATTGAGATTATTGATTTCCTTCTAAGTAATATTTTTTGCTGCATCCTCAAATTTTTGGTATGGAGATATTTAATTACCATTTAGTTTTAAATTTTTGAAAAATTTCCATTATAATTTCCTCTTTGATTAATGATTTATTTAGAAATATAATTTCAAAATGTGTGGGTATTTAAAATATACCCTTTATTCTTGATTTCTAACTTTTTTGCACAATGTTTAGAGAATGTAGTCTATATGATATTTATTCTTTGAATTTTATTGAGATTTGCTCAGGTCTAATATGTTTTCAATTTGTTTTCTTGAGGGGACTATAAGTTCCCTATTTTTTATACGAAGCTTGTTGTGTTGTACACACACGTACACACATAATTTTTTGTATGATGATGGATTTGTCCACAGTGTTTCTCTTCTTTATGATTTTGAAGCTATATTATTAAATGCATACAATTATAAAATATTTAATTCTTCCTTTTATCATTCCATAGTGACTCTTTCTATCCCTAATAATGTCCTTTGTCATAAAGTATACTTTATGTGATTATAACCTAGCTGCCTCAACTTTCATTTAGTTTGCTTTTGCCTAACATCTCTTTTATTATACCTTTATCTTTACCTAAAGATAAAAATAAATAGCATATAACTATATTGAAAATCCAATCTAGTCATCTCTATCTTTCAATTCAAGGGTTTAATTCATTTATATTTATTGTGATTATTGATATATATGTGGGTTTGTTTCTAACACCTACTTTTTGATTTCAACATGTCCTGCCTTTTCTATGCTATTTTTCTCTTTTCTTGATTTTCAAGAATTGTTTGTTTGCTTTCTTATTTCATTTTTCCCCTCTTAAGGTTTTGGATGTTATATTTTTAGCTTTTTAGTGATTTCCCCTGACATTTTTCCAGGCTTATTGAACAAAATCTAAATTAGTCCATAATTTTCCCCTGCTCCCAAATACAAGGGTCTCAGAACATTTTAACTCAATCCTTTACTCAATCAACTTACACATCATTGTTATCTGTCTTTTAGTGTGCCCTTAAAAAAAACTACATAAATAAACATTATTATAATTTAAATAGATAAGGCTTATTTATATTTACCTTCACAGTCACCATGTCTTTACTCACCATACCTTCTTGCTTTTCAGATTCCTCCTTTAGGATCATTTTCCTTCTACATGAAGTGTACTCTTTAGAAGTTCTTTAGGTAAGAACTATTGGTAAACTCTCTAAATTTTTGTATTTTTCCTTCTTTCTTGAAAATCAGTTTTTCTAGATTTACAATTTTTTTTTTTTTTTTTGCAGTACGAGGGCCTCTCACTGTTGTGGCCTCTCCCGCCGCGGAGCACAGGCTCCGGACGCGCAGGCTCAGCGGCCATGGCCCGCGGGCCCAGCCGCTCCGCGGCATGTGGGATCCTCCCGGACCGGGGCACGAAGCCGCGTCCCCTGCATCGGCAGGCGGACTCTCAACCACTGCGCCACCAGGGAAGCCCTAGATTTACAATTTTAAGTTGACAATTATTTCCTCTCTGTACTTTCAAGATATTAGATTGCTATTTTCTGATTTCCATTAATTTGTTAAGAAGTCTGTTATAATTTCACAATTTTAAATGATCTGTCATTCTTCTCTGGCTGCTTTTAAGGGCTTCTTAGTGTGTCTAAGTGTGGGTTTTTTTTTTTAATTTGCTTTCCTGCTTGGTGGTATGCATTGTTTTTTCTGGTTTTTTGGATTTCAGTCTTTATTACTTTTGGAAAATCCTTAGCCTTTATTTTTTAAAATTTGCCTCTCCTCCATTCTTTCTTTCTGGAGCTCCAGTTATTTTCATGTTAATCTTTTTATTTTAACTTCTGTCTTTTAACCTTTTATATTTTTTAATCCATTTTCTCCTTTCTGCAATCTGGGTAATTTCTTCAGCTCTGTTTTAGAATTCATTAATTTACTTTAGTCTGTTGTTAAATCTCTCAAATTAGGTTTGTTTCCAACAGTTTTTCATTTCTGAAGGTTCTATTTTTCATCATGCCTGGTCCTTTCATAATGTCTCATTGCTTACTTATTTTCATGACTCTACTTTTTAATTCCTTAGATATTTAGTATCATTATTCTATTTTAATAATTCTTTTCCTTGGAGCTGTGTTTCTGCTGATTCTCCCCTGCGGTTTGTTGATCTTAGATACTGAGTTTCTATTTGGTTAATCTGAACTGAGTTTGCTTTTCTCCAGAAAGGACTTAAATTTGCTTCTGCCAGGAGCCACGGAGAGCATTGTTTTGTTCATTTATTTGCATGTGCATGTGTATTCCCATTTATTTTCTGCCTGGTGAATTCCCTTACCTCCTGAGAGTTCAGCATTAAAAAGTATGTTTTGTTTTTTTTTGTCCAGGAACTAGTTGCTTTATAACAGATAGACTCTTCAGGAAGTTAAGCCCTAATAAATTCTTTAGTTGGGGAAAAGTTTCAACTGTTGGGTAAAATTAGATTTTCAAGAGTAGGCTCTGCATATGATGGATATTATAGAAATAAGCTAGGTTTCTGATCCAATAAATAAAATCAACACTCAATAAAAGGGTTGATTATTCACTTTATGGGAGAATTAGCAGTGGAAGCTTTTGGTTGCCAGGTACATCAAAGGTTCCATTTATGACTGTTCATTTCTGAACAGAGAAAACAAAAATGAAGCCAAAGCATTTTGAGTAACTATTGGAGATCAAAGTGAACTAAGATAAACTGTCTGGAACTATTACAGAAATTGGTGGGGGAAAATAGAATTTAACTGAACAAAAATTCTACTTTGCACACTCTCCAGGAAACAGAATTAGTGTGTTTCATCTTAGACAAAAACTGTTCTAAACAAGGTGTTTTGTTTTAGGTTAATCTTACCATGTTTCTCTGGTCAGGTCCTCTTTCACTTTCTCCAACAATTACTTTTAAACTTCTCCCTCTTCAACCCTCAGGGCCAAAACAACTTCCTTCCCTGTCACTCTCAACAGATGGCATTGACTACTTTTCTACGAAGGGTATGAGACATCATCAGAACTTCCACACCTTACATCACCAGGAGTAAATCCTTCCCTCATTGGCCCCTATTCTTTTCTCCTAATTTTAAAAGACAAGCTGGCACTCCTCGCTAAAGCCACCTGTTCTCTGGACCTCATCTCTTCCCATACCTTCTAGGACTTTGATCTCTCTCTCTCTCTCTCTCTCTCTCTCTCTCTCCTCTCTCTCTCTCTCTCATCTTCAACCACTCCAGGTCATCTTGTTCTTTTCCAGAAACATTTAAAACAGGTTCAGGTCAGAACCATGGGAAAAAAATAACCAGCTCTCCTTCTAACCCCCTATATCTACAATCCTCTCTTCCCCCACTTCACAGCCAAATCTCAAAAGAGTATCTAGAACTAGCCTCCACTTCCTTACTTCTCACTCATTCCCAATCTTGATTTTATCCCCAACATTCCATTGAAATTCTTACCCTAAAGTTTCCATATTTCAAATTCTGTGGACATTTACCGGTCTTCACCCTACTTGACTTCTCCATAGGATTCAACACTGTTTCACACACTCACGTGAGTGCACACACACTCTCTTACACTTCTTTAGCCTTTATTTTAAAATGTCATTTATAAAGAGGGTCAACAGTGTTTAGTTGAATATCGTTGTATTTCTCTCAATACCAACTTATTTATTGTAAGATTATTACTTATAATAATTACTACTCATTATTAGTATTATATGCATGTTTGTGTAAATTAGACTTTGGATTTATTTATACTTTATATTTGAATCAAGACCTTATATTGATTAAAAAAACTACACACATAAGTAGGTTATATTATTTCTGAATTTCATCTTAGGTTAGTAGAAAGGAATTTTCAACATATTTGTTAGAGAAAGTTGGTGCTAGTCTGGTGGGATTGAGAGTTTCTGCTCTAGTGATGCCAACTTCCTCTTTCTAAAGAGATCCAGGGCAAGTGGGCTTCTGTACTTCCAAGAGTGCCCCTTCATCGCTTTTGAAACAGATTCAGCTTTTCAAGTAGCTGAATGATAATTCTTCTCTTTAAATAATATGAGTTATTTTGGTTGCTCTTTAGTTCTTATGTGAACTACCAAAATAATGGATACTTTTTCATTGATTTTATCATTTCTTTTTAAACTTAACTCTCCCAGCATTATGCATGGGAGGATGCAGAGTAGAAAAACAAACCTTCAAGCACAAGATTTTTTTTTCTTTTTGAAAATTATTTGTTGTGAAGTTTTTCTCTGGCCATGTTTCTTATTTTGGAAAACTCTTTTCATGGGCTCAAAATGGCAAAGCCATCTTTTGATTATTGTTCCCAAGAAAGGGGTTTTAGTCACTAGACTGCTTTCTGCATGTAGGTTTCCTTTTTATTTCCCAGTACAGTAGGACATTTCTGGTTGCTTCAGTAGAAAAGCAACTGACTGCATGACAGGTGGGTGTTCTGTGAAGAGTTCCTGTTTTCCTGATGGACCCAGGGCTGATATGTGGGTCTACCTGGAGGCATCCTACATGGAGCACACAGAGTGCAAGGCTGTGGCTCTGGTGGAGTGTTTTCTCCCTCTGCCTTTAAGAGAACAAGGGCCTTGCAGCAGCATCAGCAGTATACAGAGGCATATCTCACCAGGGCAGCCAGGGAACCAGAGTCCAGAGGAAGCTTAATGGGGCAGAGATGCACTGGTCTGTGGGCCATAGGCTATAGCACAGCAGAGACAAAGGAAGCTGTCTAAGCCCTTGCTACTCTGTCTGAGGATCAATACCATGTGTGTAACCTGGGAACTTATTAGAGATGCACAGTCTCAGGCCTCATCCCTGACCCGTGAATCCAAACCTGTGTTTGAACAAGATCCTTATGCAACTCCTGTGCGCATGATAGTTTGAGAGGCACTGCTGCTCTAACCTACATTAAAGCCAAAGCCTTCAGACCACAGCACAGACACTGCTCCCTCCAGGAAGCCTTCCTGGTACTCCTTTCACATATCCTGGCACTTCGTCACCTGGATCTCGTCCATATCCTTACTGGCCTTGTCTCTGCAGGTCTGCATGTCCCTTCCTCAGAGGTGAGCTCTAGCCCAGATTATTCTGTGCTCACTTTGCACGCTGCCTGACTCAGAGCAAACTCCAATCAAAAGGCTCACCAGGCCAATGAACGAATGAATGGGCAGGTGATCAGTTCAACAGAAATAAAAGCCTGAAATTCACGGGAAGTTAGGTGTTTATTTTTGCTGCTTCTCCGACAAGCTCTACAAGGTAAAATCAAAATACACAAACAGTTCCAATAGCATAGATTTCAAACGTTCAACCTCAGACCATGGCATTTAGGGTTTCTAGAGCACTTTGGTTCAGGCACTTTTGTACCCAGAGGCACATAGAATTTCCCACTGTAAGGGAGTGACTTGCTCTCATGGGGGTGCTGTTGCCAGCTGCCTGATGAGGTAGGGGACAGCAGCAGACACCAGGTCAAGGCCAAGCACACAGCCCACCCTGCCTTTCATGAGCTGACTGTCCAGTTTGGGGGTGGCCAGGTCCTCTGCTGCACCTGTCCACTCCTGAGGAGCACCTGCGGCAGGGGGTGGGCGGGGAAGGGAAGGGAGCACATTAAACTTGGCTCTGTGTCAGCATCTTTGGTATAAGGAAACATCCTGGGCCTGGGGAGGGCCAGAGAAAAAGGGCAGCCAATACCGACCGGGGTTGATAATCCTTGGTGGGTCCCAGCTGCCCATGTTCTCCCTGCT
>NW_006783631.1:3593883-3597484 GCF_000442215.2 Lipotes vexillifer | reverse complement strand
AGCAGGAAATTGATGGGCCCCCATTTTGTCAAGCAAATGCTGACATGTCTGCTTTGCCTGCCTCCTTTCCAGCAAGCCTCTCTGAGGCCAAGGCTGCCACTCCATCAGGGCCCATCTGGGAGGCAAGCTTGTGCCGCTCAGCCTTTGAGCTGCAGATGGAAAACATCTGCAGGAAGCAGGCAGCTTTGCCTGCACTGCCTTGCCTCCATCAGTCACTGGCCCAATGAGATATGCTTGCACTTGGCTCATTAAGGACCCTAATGTGCTTCACAGCCATGAGCTAGTGCAGTCTCTGTGGGGAGGCAGGAGCATCCTCTCCTGTGGCGCTCTTGTGTCAGCTTTTGCCAGCTGACTCTATTCCATCCTAAGATGCCCTCTGGCCCAGGAGACCTAAGAATATAAGCGTGACCAACACCCCCATCCTGGGTACGTCTCACTGATGTCCTCCATCAGGGCCGCACCCCTCTGTGTTCAAAGATGACACATCATCCTGATTCTGCCATGGGTTGGGGGCTCAGCCGAGAACAGCTGATTCTCTCTACAGGGGAGATAAAAACAGTTTCAGTATGAATCAGTGAGGGATGGCATGTGATTCAAGGATACATGTCCTGCAGCCTCTTGTGCTTTGGAGCAGCAGTGTTTCAAATTTGTGGCTTTGGAGAAAAGAAAAGACCCTTCCAGCTATTTTGAAACATAACCCTGAATTAGGAGGAACTTGGAGCCAGTGTGGTTTTCAGGGTGCTTGGAAGGCAGGCTCTCTGCCCGGTAGCAGCAGAAGATATCTGAAGAGGTCCCCAGTGTCCTTCCACAGAACCAGTTCAGTGAGGACAAACCATCCTTCAGCCCTCTGGATGGGGTCCCAAGAAGGGCGGGGCTGTCACGCTGAGTGCTCTGGGTCTTGTTTTCCCCTCCCCCTGAACCAACTTTTAAAGGGTCTGCTCTAGGCCTTCCCGGGAGACAGACATTCAAACTAATGATTGATTTACAAGGTGAGAAGGCACAGCGGGTTAAAGAACGGGCATTACCAACTTAAAGGAAGGAAAGAAATTACACTTGTTCTCAAGACAGGGTTCATTAGTGGTTCTGGCAAGGAGGTGTCTTCAACACTCCCACAGGAGGATCAGTTTGCAGCTGCCGTGGTGACTTCTGACTTTCAGGAAAAGATCTCCCAGCTCCGGGAGAATTAGGGGGAGCACGCTCAGCTCCAATCCCTCCCCCTTCCCACCCCCCAACCTGGCAAAGGATGGACCTTCAGGTGGCACCCAGGACCGACATAGGCTCACCCCCAGTGCCCTCAATCCTGCCTGGACTCCTGCTGCAGCCAAAGAAGGAGCTGCACCCCCTGCTCACCGGTGACTTGTCAGCCCTGTGCACCCAAATTGGGCTCCAGGCAGAGCTCCTGTCTGTCCTGCCACCTTGGAGCCCCAGTTCTGCAAAAGCCTTGGGAAAGTAGCAAAAAGGGGCAGGCGGGGAGGTGCACAGATGGATGGAATCCACCAAAGCGCAAGCCTCTCACTGCCTTTTCTGTGCAAAAAGTCTGTGCATCTCTCTGTAAATGTCACAATAGTGTGAGCTGCTGTTCTCCTAACATCTGACACTTGCTTTTAAATCTACAGGTTGAAATCTCAGAGACTCAACTTTTTAGCTAAGTAAGTATAATTGCAAATCCTGTTATATATATGAAATGCATATGGACATACATATCACACACAGGTGTGTCATTCTGAATATTACCACCCACGTCCCAGGAATTCAGACCTCAACCCACCAATCTGTGTGTAACTCTGTTGTCCTGCATGATCAAGGCGAGAAGTCCTGAGAGACTCTGGGCACTGTCCTGCCTGTGTCTGGCTTCCGGAGCTAGGTGCAGGCACCTCACACATGGCTTGTCTTCTGGGCCAGGGCGCAGTCCACTGGTAGCGTGAACTTGACGGTGCCATCCTTCTCCCAGCCCCTCCGGATCTTGGAGAGTCTGCGGCTGAAGCAGGGCAGGAGAAACAGGCCTTTGGCCAGGATGACAACACAGGGCACCAGCAGGGTTAGTGTGAAGGTGGGGGGCAGGTAGAACTTGTAGCGACTCTCCTCGAAGGCGCGGGTCCAGCCGTAGGTGAGCGTATGCAGGGTGCTCAGCACCAGGCCCACAAAGCCCAGAGTGGACTGCCAGAGAAAAGAAGGCTAGAATGAGGGTCAGGGTGAGGATGGACACAGCGATTCTACCAATGGCTTGTCTGCTTATTTGGCAGAGGGGAAGGAAGGAGGGCAGCTTTAGTAGGGCTCTGTGTTCAAATCCCAGCCCCGTCACTCACTCTCTGTGTGATCTTATTACTGTCAAAACTCTCTGAGCCTCAGTTTCCCCAAGAGAACAATGCTCATACGTCAAAATATATAAGGATTCATTGATTCATAAGGATTCTATAAAATAACAATGCTTGGGGACTTCTCTGGTGATGCATAATCCGCCTGCCAATGCAGGGAACACGGGTTCGAGCCCTGGTCCGGGAGGATCCCACATGCCACGGAGCAACTGAGCCTGTGTGCCACAACTACTGAGCCTGTGTTCTAGAGCCCGCGAGCCACAACTACTGAGCCCGCGTGTCTAGAGCCCGTGCTCCGCAACAAGAGAAGCCACCGCAATGAGAGGCCCGCGCACCGCAACGAAGCGTAGCCCCCGCTCGCCGCGACTAGAGAAAGCTCGCACGCAGCAACAGAGACCCAACGCAGCCATAAATAAATAAATAAATTTATTAAAAACAAAAAACAAAAAAACCCAATGCTTTTCCCCAAACTGTATTATTCATACCTCTGGTGGCTGCCAGAGGACTTAAGATGGAATTAAATTTAAAGAAGTTTAAAAACATGTTACTAGTTTTGTGTATCTTTTCATGTGTACAGGGTAATGTGTCTGCTAGCATATCAAAATCATAATTTCACAGATAATATTTGGCATAAGATACAGCCAGGTAAAAAGTGAGTGGATCTTAAGTTGGTTTAAAGATAAGCACAAAGGAAAAATTTACTTGGCACATGGCTTTGGCACCAATAGTGAAGGTGACTCACAAGGGCTTGCAGGCTAGTTGTCCTGACACTGTATATCAAGCCCACAGCATCACATAGATGCTTTCTGTGGGTGCTGGCCCCTCACCTCCTGCCCGTGCTCTGAGTTATGAACACCCCAGGTACAAACCCCGCCAGGATTACTCTCCTGCCTGGAAGGAGATTAGTGATGCTGGGGACATCAAGACCATCACAGATCCAAATGGAAATGGTCCAATCCGTCGTGTGGCAGAGCATCTTGCCCCTTGAGCCAGGTCTGGGCTTTTGTGGGTCACTTCCAGCCATGAGCAGCTCCTTGTCACCCCAAGTGCTATACAATCATGACTTTCTATGGGAAGTGTGATGTGAAAATAGCCAGGAAGTGATGATCTGTAACTCTAGCCTCTGGGAATCTTTTGCACGTAGGGTTTCTTGCAAACTACAAATGATGCCTTCCAGATTCTACTGTTGGTGCTAGTCTCAACTGACACTGTGACCCTCGGCAAGTTGCTTAATTAGCCTCAGTGAGAAGGAAGTGATTACAAAAGTAAAGTCAGAATTGTAGGGA
>NW_006783631.1:3589327-3593873 GCF_000442215.2 Lipotes vexillifer | reverse complement strand
TAGGGAAAGTGCTGTATAGATGCAGCAGACCTGGCAGGCAGTGGTGCAGAGCAGAGGGCAGCCAGGGTTAGGACTTCGTGGAGGGTCGAGAGGAGGGGCACAGGGCACCAGGAGATTCTGGGCGGGAGAGACCTGTGTTTATTACACAAGGAATGAAGACAGCAGTGACCCATCAAGCGATGAACACATTTGCATTTTCTCCAGCGAGACACTGCAAGGGTTTAATTGAAACGTGGCAGCATGACGATACCTCAGGGTGCTCTTTACGGGTTGGTTTTGAGCTTTCCACAGAGAAACTGTAATCAGGCCTCCTGGATTTCCTTCCAGCCCAGCTTGTCAGCATCAATCCAGGGGCTTGGCTGAGGGACACTGTCTTGTTTGCACTCCCCCCAGACACGGATCTAAGTGGGTCTGATTCTGCTACCATGTCTCATTCTCACTCCTCCCTAGCATGGGGGGCACTTTGCTGCTTACACCTTCTCCAGTATAAACACCAGGGTGGTGAACCTCAGTAAATGCAAGAATATGGTTCAGAAGAATTGTTTGTAAGGCTTTTACTAAAAATAGTAATGGCTGTACATACAAGTTCATAGACAGGTTCACAAGTATAACATTTTTGACCCTAAACAAAATACTAGCTGCCAAAAGATCCCCAGTCTCTATCTTTCCTAGCCATCTCTGGTCCTCTTTGGCTTTGTGAACACTTAAGGATATGTTTATTACATCCTTAACAACTTCCTGGCTCAGCACAGCCTGTTGGGAAAGGCCGTGGTTGGCTCTGGGCTACTACCCACGGCTACGTCACGTGTCATGTGCAAACGGTCAGCCCCCAAGTGGAAGGCTCTTTGACTGTGAGTCACGTGTAACCAAATCCTTGTCACCGCCAGACGTGTCTATCAAGATTCCGAATCTCGTAGCAACTTCTGAACCACACCAACTTTTTTCTAAGTTCTGATCTATTGAAAATGAAGACAGGGGTTAAAAAAGTCCCCAGCATTGAGAAAATATTTGGGATTAATATCCAGACTACATAGAGAACTCTTAAATTCAACAACAACAAAAACAAACAACCCAATTCAAAAACAGGCAAAGGACTTGAATAGAAATTTCTCCAAAGAAGAGATATGAATGGCCAATAAACACATGAAGAGATGCTCAACACTGCTCATCATTAGGGAAGTGCAAATTAAAATCACTTCACACCCATTAGGATGGCTACTATTAAGAAAACAAGAAAACAAGTGTTGGCGCAGATGTGGAGAAATTAAAACCCTTATGCACTGCTAGTGGGGATGTAGAAAGGTGCAGCTACTATGGAAAATGGTAATGGAGGATCCTCAGTGAATTAAAAATACAATCACCATGTGCTTCAGCAATTCCAGTTCTGGTATATACCCCAAATAACTGAAAGCAGGGTCTTGAAGAGTTATTTATACACCCATGTTCACAGCAGCATTATTCATAATAACTCAAATGTAGGAGCAACCCCAGTGTCCACTGACAAGATAGATAAGCAAAATGTAGTATCTCTATACAACGGAATACTATTCAGCCTTAAATAAGAATAAACTTCTGTCACATGCTACAATATGGATGAACTTTGAGGACATCATGCTAAGTGAAATAAGCCAGTCACAAAAAGACAAGTACTGGATAATTCCAATTATATAAGGTGCCTGTATGAGGTAGTAAAAATCACTGGGCCAGAATGTAGAATGGTAATTGCCAGAGGCTGGGAGAAGAGAGGAATGGGGAGTTAGTGTTTAACGGGGACAGAGTTTCAGTTCTGCCAGATGAAAAGAGCTCTGGAGATAGATGGTGCTGATGATTGCACAAACAAAGTGAATATACTTAATACTACTGAACCTCACACTTCAAAACGGTTAAGGTGATAAATTTTATGTTACTTTACCACAATAAAAAAAAAATTGGGGGGCTTCCCTGGTGGCACAGTGGTTGAGAGTCTGCCTGCTGATGCAGGGGACGCGGGTTCGTGCCCTGGTACGGGAAGATCCCACTTACCGTGGGGTGGCTGGGCCTGTGAGCCATGACTGCTGAGCCTGCGCGTCCGGAGCCTGTGCTCCGCAGGGGGAGAGGCCACAACAGTGAGAGGCCCGCGTACCGCAAAAAAAAAAAAAATTGGGGGGAGGAAAGGCCCCAGCATTGACCATCAGGTATAAATCTTGAACTAGCCTGACAACCACCTTGTTATTCCCCAACCAGCTTCCAAGTCCCAAACTGTTGCTCCCCTCAGGCGAATTTACTGGGCTTTGCTAAGATGGCTGGGATGTGCCTTTTTACCCCTGAGAGTTTAGCGGCCTGAGGTGTGGTTTTCAAATCTGGCTACATGGTAGAATCATCTGGGGGCATGAGGGAAATCTTAATGCCCAGGCACCGGTCCCAGAAAATCGGATTAAATTGGATAGGGGTGGAGCTCAGGCATGGTAGCTTTTATAAGCTCAGAGATGATGCTGACACGCAGACAGAACTAAGAACCACTAATTTAGGAGACTCTTATCACCTGAGCCCTTCTAACTTCAGGTTGAGAAGTCTTCAAGGTCCCTCTGCCCAGGCTATTTGATTGGGGTGGACCCGGTCCTTCCTGTTCCTTAGACAAAGACCCATCGAGGGCCTGAACGGGCTCACACTCTGCATCGTGAAGCTCTCCCAGATGCTGCAGCAGTGAGAAGCCACCCAGGTCTGGGAACTGAGTCCTGGTGGCCCCAGAAAGGCCTTAGCTCCTCCCTCAGTGACATGCCCTGGGGCTCCATTGTTTAGCCCATGTTCACCACTGTCCCCTGCCCTAATCTGGAGAGTGATGGACTGTGCTGGGCAAACAAGACCTGCCCTGGGAGAGTATGAAGACCTTCTCCTGCCCATATATCCTCTTCCCTTTGCCATCCAGAATCCCATGGTGATTCCAGATGGCAGGAGGCCCCAAAGACCAGCCAGAAACAAAGGGCCTTCTGACTTTCCAATCCCAGTGGGAAGCCTGGATGTTTCCAGCAAGTTTGTTTCCCTAAAACTCTCTCTCCTTGGGAACAATTTTTAAAATCCCATAACAGTCAAAGGAAGCCAAAAGAAAGGGAGGCATCCTCACGGGGCAATTAATGACGCCCACAACAAGCTAGGGCCATTTTTATTATATGTAAGCTTGTTAGCAAAAAAGAAACAGCCAGATTGTTGGTGGCTGCTGGTGGTGATCAATTACCATGGCGGGAAGGGGCTTTGGACAATTGCTCACAAAGCTGGGGTCAGAACAGGGCTCTGTTATTATCTCAGGCAGGTGGCTGGAGTGGGCAAGGCCACAGGAAGCTCCTCTAATGATGGGGCAGGAACCAAGGTGCTAAGAGCCAAACACTAATTTCTCTGTCCGGGGGAGCTGCACCAACCTGGGTATTTGGCAATCTAAGAATGTTTAACTGGCTTAATTAGGAGCAGTTAGCACAGCCGAAACCAAACCAAAACAATAGCAACAAAAACACCCAGACAAACAAAACCCCAAATTAAAAACTTCGAAAACAGCCTCAGGAACAAAAGGATACACGTAAGCACAAGTCACGTCTGTGGAAACCACACCCTGTTTTGATGGCTTTCTAGCTCAATAAATCATTACAGACCCAGGGGTCAGGCCAGGCCCACTGAGAACCACGGTGTCTCCACAGCCACTTTCTAAGCCCTGGTGACCTGTTGCAGTCATTCATGGCTGGGAAAGGAAATGGGGTCCAGGTAGTTCCTTGTTCTAAAGCAGCGCTCACCTTACAGGAGAAGGTTGCAGCTCACCTCAAAACCTGTACAGCCACTATTGGGTGCATGTATACATGTCCTCAGCACAAATCCTCCCAATGACTACAGGAGGTGGGTACAGACAACTCAGGACACAGATGCTTGGAGACGCTAAGGAACTGTCTAGTAGTGCAGGGCTGGTAAGTGGTGGTCTTGGGACTGAAACCCGGGTCTGCTGGCTCCACAGGCTGCGTCCCCCACCCCAGAGATTGTCACATACTACATCACGTGCACTTAACTCACCCAAGGAGCCTATAAAAATAGACTCCAGAGCCGACCCCAGGCATCTGAGTCCACAGGTCAAGGTTAGTCCTGGCTATCTGCATTTCTCCAAGAGTTCTGTGACTTGAAACTTTTCGATGGCGGCTCACATTAAGAATCACATTTTCATTACTGGCCAGTACACAATGAAGTATGCCCACATATGTATATATAACTACTGAATTGATACAACTGAAAAAATGTCTGTGCTTAGAACATGTAAAGAACTCTGACATTTTTGGAGACGTTCTACTCTATTTCATGTTTAAAAAGCTAGAATCACATTTTCATTACTGGCCAGTACACAATGAAGTATGCCCACATATGTATATATAACTACTGAATTGATACAACTGAAAAAATGTCTGTGCTTAGAACATGTAAAGAACTCTGACATTTTTGGAGACGTTCTACTCTATTTCATGTTTAAAAAGCTTGTTGTGGGCTTCCCTGGTGGCGCAGTGGTTGAGAGTCCGCCTGCCGATGCAGGGGACGCGGG
>NW_006783631.1:3584549-3587594 GCF_000442215.2 Lipotes vexillifer | reverse complement strand
CTCGGGGCCCCAGCCGCTCCACTGCCTGTGGGATCTTCCCGGACCGGGGCACGAACTCGCGTCCCCTGCATCGGCAGGCGGACTCCCAACCACTACGCCACCAGGGAAGCCCTACATGTCCTTTTTAATACGAATGGTGTCCTTTGGGAAATGCTGTGTTTTATTTCCTATAAACTGAAGGTCCTAATCTCACCTCCCATCCACCCTGCATGAATCAAGAGGTTAAAGGACACAACAGGGCCAGGTTCAGCTGAGGGTGCTGGCTGGGCAGTTCGGCTCACCCAAGGGCTCACTGACTGCCCAGACAGATCAGTGACACGTCCAGTGACTACGTATTATGGGATTTTGTTTGGGAAGCCCAAGAATTGTAGATACTGGGAATGTGTAGTCCAGGGTTCAGCATTCTGCTGTCTGATTTTTACACATGCCTGAATCTGGCATCTCCCGGTGTCACGAGGATGAGCTCGTCCCAGGCAGCCCCTTTATCAGGAGACTTGGGTGAGCCTGCCAGGCTTGGGGAGGCCCGGGCACCTGAGTGAGCGGTTCTGTTGCACAGATTACGAAAGCCCAGGCGGCGCGTGGGTGGGAAGCTGCTTGCACAGGAGAGGCAGGGCCAGGGTCACGCCGAGGCTCACCAGCAGAGACAAAACTACTTTACCTGAACAAAGCTGAACTCCCTCCAGTTGAGTGAGTTTGCGATGGATGGCAGTGAGGTGACAGCCAGCAGGGACAGCGTGCCGAGGGCCAGCACTCCCAGGGACAGGTAGATCTCCATCCGCCAGACTTCCTCCTCGATCCAGAGGTGACTTTTATTGGTCAAGACCTGGTGTGGATGGAAAGGAAACCATGAACACTGTGGTCAAGGTCGATGCCCTGGGATTTGGGCGAGCAAGGAATTTAGGACAGAAAAAACGCAGTAATGACCAACATTCCCACTTTCCTCTCCGTGTAACGTGTGTCTGGCTCTGTTTTAAGCGCTTCTCAGGTATCAGCTCAGCTGAGCCTTACAGCAACCCCGTGAGGCAGAGGTCACTATTGTCCCTATTTTCCAGATGAGGGAAATGAGGCACAGAGATCAAGTAACCTTTCCATGGTCACACACAGCTTAGGAGATGGCAGAGCTGAGGTCAGGACCCAGGCAGCTGGCTCGGAAGACCAGGCTCCTCCCTCCCCACGGCTTTCACAAATCTGTCTGGGGCCAGTCGACCAGAACAGTCACATAAGCCAAGAGTAAGGAGCCATAGAATTTGACAAGACATAAAGAACCTTCAAGTATGACCATCTCACAAGGTTTTCTGGTGCCCAAATCCCCAGCAGGAAGGAGGTGCTCTCTTAACTCAGAATCCCTTCAGCCAGACAGGCTGCTGCCTCTCCTGACTACCTTCCTTCCCAGCCTGTCTCACCGTGGATCCTTGGTCACCCAAGCTGCCCCTGTCACTGGCTCATATTCCAGACACACACACACCAAACCCCTCAACATTTCCTAACTAGCCCCCAGCTCCCATCTTCCCACCCAGCTCCCCATTTCTTTTTTTTTTTAACATCTTTATTGGAATATAATTGCTTTACAATGGTGTGTTAGTTTCTGCTTTACAACAAAATAAATCAGTTATATATATACATATGTTCC
This sequence comes from Lipotes vexillifer, assembly GCF_000442215.2. Classification (NCBI taxonomy): domain Eukaryota; kingdom Metazoa; phylum Chordata; class Mammalia; order Artiodactyla; family Lipotidae; genus Lipotes; species Lipotes vexillifer. The sequence goes on along the minus strand of NW_006783631.1, from coordinate 3,585,964 downwards.
CATATCTCTTCCCTCTTGTGTCTCCCTCCCTCCCACCCTCCCTATCCCACCCCTCCAGGCGGTCACAAAGCACCGAGCTGATCTCCCTGTGCTATGCGGCTGCTTCCCACTAGCTATCTACCTTACGTTTGGTAGTGTATATATGTCCATGCCTCTCTCTCGCTTTGTCACAGCTTACCCTTCCCCCTCCCCATATCCTCAAGTCCATTCTCTAGTAGGTCTGTGTCTTTATTCCTGTCTTACCCCTAGGTTCTTCAAGACATTTTTTTCCCTTAAATTCCATATATATGTGTTAGCATACGGTACTTGTCTCTCTCTTTCTGACTTACTTCACTCTGTATGACAGACTCTAGGTCTATCCACCTCATGACAAATAGCTCAATTTCATTTCTTTTTATGGCTGAGTAATATTCCATTGTATATATGTGCCACATCTTCTTTATCCATTCATCCGATGATGGACACTTAGGTTGTTTCCATCTCTGGGCTACTGTAAATAGAGCTGCAATGAACATTGTGGTACATGACTCTTTGAATCATGGTTTTCTCAGGGTATGTGCCCAGTAGTGGGATTGCTGGGTCATACGGTAGTTCTATTTGTAGTTTTTTAAGGAACCTCCATACTGTTCTCCACAGTGGCTGTATCAATTTACATTCCCACCAACAGTGCAAGAGGGTTCCCTTTTCTCCATACCCTCTCCAGCATTTATTGTTTCTAGATTTTTTGATGATGGCCATTCTGACTGGTGTGAGATGATATCTCTTTGTAGTTTTGATTTGAATTTCTCTAATGATTAGTCATGTTGAGCATTCTTTCATGTGTTTGTTGCCAGATCCCCATTTCTGTCTGAGGAATGTAGCTTTGAGTCAACCACTGCCAGGCAACAGAGGCCGACATCCATTCACCGAGCAGGCCCATGAGCACTTATGAAGCACCTAGCACACAGTAGGTGCTTCATAAGCACCTACTGTGTGCTAGGCCCTGTGCTGCAGAGAGCAAAGATACCTGCCCTCACAGAGTTCTGGAATCCGCCAGTGAGCCCCAGGCACGCACCAATGCGGGAGCCCCTGCAGGGCCAGAGGTTTCTACCCCCTCCCTCCCCACTCAGAGACCCCTTGCACCTCAGCCCCACCTTCCCCCCGCAGCCTGGCCAACGCTCACTTGTACCGTGCACACGCGGAAGAGCTTTTATCAAGATCCTTCTATCAGAACCATCATTTCCGAACTAGACCACATTCCAGAGTTCCTGGACGTCAAGATGTTTTCTGAGAAACACCAGGAAACGCTGCTGCTTCAATTCTACCCGCACAACAAGGAACAGCATTTCCATTAGGAAATGTGACTAGGCTTTAGTAGGTAGGTCTCTGCTTTGCAAAACAGAGTGACTCATACAGGTTTTTGAGAAACGATTTCA
>NW_006783631.1:3565948-3584539 GCF_000442215.2 Lipotes vexillifer | reverse complement strand
CAGCAGGAAAAAAAATAACCCAAGTGCAGTTAGAAGATATAATATTAAAAATGAATCTAGTGGTCTGAGCAAAAATGGTTGAAAAGCTTATGAGAGAATGTTGAAAGAAACTGAGAAAATGCCATCCACTGGGTACTTTTCCTGCTATTTGAGAGAAACGAGGGCCTCTGTTCTATTTCAGGGCAGGCTGGCTCTCACTGGTGCCTTTAAGCCACAAAAGGACCAGGAGTCTGGGGACCCAGGTTCTCTCCCTGATCATGAGTCCTGTGAGACTCTGGGCAACTCCATCTCTGGGCCTCCGCTTCTCCACTGACAGAGCTGGAAGAGGTCACATCTAAAATCCTGTGATTTTGCTGTGTGCCAAGCGAACGTCAGCACTAGTGAGAAAGGCGGGGCCGACGGTACCCTGCAGCGGGCAGGGGGGTCTCCCAGGTAACTGAGCCCAGAGAAGGCTAACTCATGCCTTCCCTGCACTAACGACGGCCGCTCAGTGGGTCATCCCCGAGTTGTAAGTTGTTTGTTCTTCAAATATACTTCATTAGTCGCTCCTTTCTGCATTTTGGTAAGATCAGGCAGTTAATGTCACAAGTCAGAGCTTGGATGATTACACACACCACATCCGCTTGCAAAATGTCTTGTTTTTTCCTCTGATATTTCCACTCAGCCGCGACACTGGGAAGGGGTGGGATGAGGAACCTGCATAAGCATCTGGCTCCCGGCCACCTTCAGTAGCCTGTGGGAGTCTCACCCAACTGACTGAACTACAGTGCTGTTCTCAGGGCTCCCCAGCAACCAGTGTCACAGACGGCAAACTGGGACATAGGTTAAACAGCTCTCCACTCCCCTACTGATTCTCTCATGTTCGGAGCTAATCAAGCTGGCCACCTTGAGCACGACCAGGACAGTGTTCGTCAACAAGAGATGGAACGCTGCCATCCCCGTGTGGGGTTTCCTTTCCCTGTAGGTTGCAAGTTAGAAGCTGAAGGGCCCAAGGGCAGGAGACTCAGATGTGAGATTTAGACAGTCCTCTCTGACAGCCTGGACTAGATTTGGGGTGACAGGGCGGAGAAAACAGTGTGTGGGTAAAACATTTTCTTTCATCTTTATCTTGATTTCGGATTTTGATCTTGACATGTGTTTCTAAGGCACCACTGATGTACTTTTTGGCCGCCCACCCCTCTTCTGGGCTGCTCTGCTCTGTTAATCTCTCCCCCCCATTTCCACTCCCCTCCCTGACAAGCTACATCAGCCCTGGCTCTGCCCTCCAGAACTCTGCAGAACAAGGTTCAGCCCCTTTGCCTGACAGGCCTTGCTGTCTGTCTCTGATCCTGTCCTGTGGGAGTGATGGTTGCCTGGCAACCTCCACGTGGGCCTGCAGCCTTACAGGGCTTTGGAACTCAGGGAAAATTACCTCACACGGGCCCCAATGTGCCCTGGTATTTGCATCATGGCAAAACTACATTAACGTAATATCAAGGAGAGCCTTGGCAGGGTGGAGAATTTGGAGAATGGCAGTCAGAGGGTGGGCAGGGGGAGGAGACGGCAGGGGTTTTGCCTTGGGCTCTAGTGGGGAGGGGGCATTACCTTCTTCCCCATCCACTGCCTGAAACACCCGCCACCTCCTGGGCAGCAAACATTGTTCCACTCTCCCAGGAGCCACGCAGAGCTTCCTGCCCAGCAGGCTGACTCTTCTTAGAAGTAAGAAAATATCATGAAAGAGCATCAAAAAACATTAGCACTGGGTGAGACCTCCATCTACATCAGGGCCCTGATGACCAAAGAGGGGTTGTGACTTGCTTATTAAGGTCAAGCTCTTTGTTCCAGTCAGTGATGCTGAGGACAAGAGTCTAGGGCTCTGGCCTGCAGGCCTCCACGCCACCCCACGCCAGCTAAGGTGAGGGACGAGACTGTCTGATTTCATCCTGTGGCCTCAGGGCCCGGTAGAGTAGAACTCAGCGAATGAATGAGTTCTGGGATCATTTATTCAACTGTTAATTTGGACTTGTTTTCCCCGTAGAAAGCAGTACGAGCATGAACACGGATTTGGAGGAGACTGGCTGGATCTGGATCCCAGCTCAGCCACTTACTGGCTGAGTGACTTTGACCAAGTTACTTAAACTCTCTGTGCCTCAGTTTTATCATCTGTAAAATAAAGGTAGTAGGAGATGCCTTATAGGGATAAGAGTTCAATGAATTCACACTGGGTATATAAAGCTCTTAGATGGTACCCGGAACACACCAAGCGCTTTTTAAGCGTTAGTGACTATTATTTTTTCCCTTCCTCTCTCATTTCCAGCAGGTGTCTTGCTGCTTTGCCTGAAGTCTGGGGTTCCTCCTTTCTCTTATGCAAGCCCAAGCCTACAGATGGAATGGTGCCAGGTGTCCGTGGGTGGGGAATGATGAGGGCATTTGAGAAGCTGCCAGCAAGGAAGCAGGAACTAGAGTGAACAGGGGCTGAGGTCTGTGGTTCCCAGGAAGTGGCCCAGCCTTGCCTCCTGGCTCTGCTCTGGGAAGTGGTCAGGCCTCCGAGGGGATGGCCACATGGTGGGTGTACCTGGGGAGGGTCCAGCCTCAGTAAGATCCCTGCTTCCCAAGCAAGAACAAAACTGCAGCTGGAACCAGGGGTAGAAGAGAAGTGTCTCATTGGGTGGCTGAGTATACCGGAGTGGGTAGGACTCTCGCACCAGGCCAGAGGCTGAGGGCTAGAGGTGGAATTAAGCAGGTTGGGGAAAATAAAGAAAGGCAGGGTTGCTTGCAGACCTGAGCTTGGGACTCAGAATCAGGCCCCGTGAGCTTGTAAACCCGGAGGAAGCATCTGGGGGGACTATTTCTGTGGGTACAGGTGCCAGGAGATGCTGCCTGTGATACCACCTGGCTTGACCCAAAGGCCCTCCATTCCCAGGAATCCTGCTGGCAAAAGAGCACCCTACGGCTTTCCTAAATGAATAATAACTGTGCCCTTCCACCCCCTCAAAATACACATGCTGGGCTTCCCTGGTGGCAGAGTGGTTGAGAGTCCGCCTGCCGATGCAGGGGACATGGGTTCGTGTCCCGGTCCAGGAAGATCCCACATGCCGCAGAGCGGCTGGGCCCGTGAGCCATGGCCGCTGAACCTGTGCATCTGGGGCCTGTGCTCCGCAACGGGAGAGGCCATAGCAGTGAGAGGCCCGCATACCACAAAAAAAAACAAACAAAAAACCAAAAAACCACATGCTCCTGCAACCTTTCCCATCTCAGGGGATGGCAACTCCATCCCTCCAGGTGCTCAGGCTGAAAACCCAGAGTCGTCCTCCACCACCTCATGAATCCCATGTCTATTACAGCAATTCTGTGTACCCTGGCTTCAGAATATGCCTTCAACACCTTCTTGCCTCTCTGCTGCTCCCAGCCCACTCCAAGCCTCCGTGGCCTCTCATCTGGGTTCCTGCACAGCCTCCTAACTGGTTTCACAGCATGTGCCTTTGATCTTTGATTGTCTGTTCTCCACCTGGCAGCAGAGTGAGCCAGTTAAAACCCCAGACGGCGCATCACTCCTCTACTCAAAACCTTTCCTCGCCTTCAAGTCTAAGGCCCAAGCCCTTCCTCAGCCATTAAAGCTTCTCTGGTGTGGCTACGGCCTCCCAGGCCCCACCCACCACCCCATCCCCAGGCTCCACCACCCCGTCCCCTGGTTCCACCAAGAGGGCCTCCTTGCCGATCCTCAAAGGTGCCAGGCAGCTCCTGTCCTCCTGTCCTTCCGACCTGGGCTCACATGTACCCCACACAGCCAGGCCTCCCTCCCTACCCTCTAATACTGCACCCCACCCTGCTTGATTTTCCTCCTTAGCACTTAGCTACCTTCTACATACCCTCTGTTAACTCACAGCTGCACTTTAAGTCTCCCTGGCTTGGGGGCAGAGCCCTTTTCATGTTCTGTTCGCTGACACGCCAAACCTCGGACAGCAGGATGTGGGCGTGATCCAGTCCGGGCAGGATCGGCAGGTGACAACTGGCAGGCTGCACCCACGGGCGCCCCCCTGGCGCTGTGATTGGCAGGAAGCAGGCGAGCACCGTACCTGTTTGACGGCCTGGTTGACCAGCTCGTAGCGGTGGGAGCGGCGCAGCGGCAGGCAGAAGCTGTAGAGCGCGTGCAGGGCGGCGCAGAAGAAGCTGAGCAGGCCCATCTGCTTGCGGTGCTGCAGCCAGTGGTCCAGCCAGTCGGGGAAGCGGCGGTACTTGGTGCCGCGGCGCAGCTGCAGGGCCGCCGCCACCACGCCGGGCAGGTACACCAGCGACAGCAGCACATAGGCCACGCAGGGTAGCGCTGTGTTGACCACGGACACGGGCAGCTGGTAGAACTTGTTCTTGCCCTCCTGCAGGCAGGGCTGCAGCACATCCCGGACGAAGTTGTAGGTATAGAAGAAGACGAAGAGCCCCAGGGCCAGGAGAGCAGGCACCTTCCAGCCCGGGAGGAGGCGCAGGGGCATGGCCTCCACCTCCCGGGCCGAGGCCAGGGAGCCCATGTCCACGGGGGTGAAGCCCATGGCCTGTGCCAGCTCCAAGACGGCGCGTTTGGCTTCTGGCTGGTCACTGCAGATGGGCACCTGCGGGGAGGAAGGTGGGGGGGATCAGGTGGGGTCCCCGGAGGGTTGAGCGGGGCCTCGGAGAGCATCTTGGCCAAGCTCCTCACGGAGCAGCTGAGGAAACTGAGGCCCAGCGATCTGCCAGGTAAGGGTACGGCTGGAGCACAAGGGGGCCCTGAATCCCGGCCCAGGGCCTTTCCTCAGCTCCCTGTGGGCTCCTAGTCTCTGGCCGAGCAACGCCCGCTACTTGAGGAAAACGGCCAACGCTCATCCAACAGTGAGCATCTCGCCCAGTTCATTGCCATCAGCATCCACAAGCAAAATGCCCAACTAGGCGGCCCCCAGGGGCCCTTGGAGTAGGTGCCTCAAAGGACTGTGGCCTGCCCTGGGGGTCGTTCAGCAACTGGGCTTTGCATATGGCCCAGAAAGTGCAGCTGTGGCTGCAGCTCCATACCTCAGTCCAGAAGTGTCCCCTTTGACCATGTCCTCTGGCCCCTCACAGCCCTCAGCCAACACACAAGGCCTTCCACAAGCCAGCCCCAGCCTCGTAGCCCGCTGCTCCCCTCCACGAGCCCCAACGCAGGCCCACTGGTGTCCTCTGATCCCTGAACACTCCATGGGTCTTCCTGACACCGCTGTGGTCAGGTGGTCTACCAACACTGACTCAGCACCCGCTATGTGCCAGGCGTTACACACGTGAACCTTCAGCCTTGTCACAAGCCTGCAAGCAGGTACTATTGTCCCCATTTGGGAACATCGTTTGGGAACACTGTTCCTCACCTCTGTGCCTCTGCGGGTTGTCCCCTCAGCTTGGAACGCCCTTCCTGTTCCCTGTGCCTGACAACGTAAGGTAGGGCAAAGGCCAACGCTGTTCTCGAAGTCTTCCCCAGCCAGCCTCTAGCTCTGCTCCCTCCCAGGCCCTGCTACCCTACACTCTCCCGCTGTTCCTTGCCTGTCCAAATGTAGGAGTCCCAAGATGCAGGCTGCATGGAGGGCCCTCCAGTCAGGGGTGGCTGGGTACCTGTGGGCTCCCCACAGCCTGGCATGGAGCTGGGCAGAGAAGGCATCTGAGCTGGACTCATTGGTGGATGTTCTCAAACACATGTGGAGCCTGGCATGCTTCCCTGAGGCAAGTACAGGTTGCCTCTTGGCATTAAAAACTACCTTGTTGGGCTTCCCTGGTGGCACAGTGGTTGAGAGTCCGCCTGCCGATGCAGGGGACACGGGTTCGTGCCCCGGTCCAGGAAGATCCCACATGCCGCGGAGTGGCTGGGCCCGTAAGCCATGGCTGCTGAGCCTGCGCGTCCAGAGCCTATGCTCCGCAATGGGAGAGGCCACAGTGGTGAGAGGCCCGCATACCGCAAAAAAAACCCCAAAAACAAACAAAAGAACCACCTTGTCTTGGTTAGAGCTCCTCTTGCCAACAACAGTATGCAGCAATGGCTGTTTTCTGGAGCCATTTTCCACCCTCAGAAAAACCTGCTGTTGACTATTCTGAGAAATCCACGCAGTTTTTGGAAGCCCCTGGAATAAATGAGATAAAGTTTGGGACATGCCTGCTTCCTTAGGACCTGGCACATGAGTGTGTTACCTTCTTCTTTCTAAGTCCAATCCTAAAAGCAAAATCTCTCCTCTTCTTGACTCCAAATAGTAAAAAGAAAGCCATCAACCTTTTCCTCCCTGTCTTCTTGGAAATCAAATTACCATAGAAGAAAGAACATGATTTCAGGTTCCTATGAACTGGGTTCAAATCCCAGCTCACCAAGCTGTGGGACCTAGTGTGAGTAAGTTCATTAACATCTCTGAGCCTCAGTTTCCTGCTCTGTAAAATGGAACTTTGCAGGGCTGTGAGATGAGCTGAGATAATGTACGTAAAGAGCCTGGTACACCAAGGACCCTCAATGGAAGTTAGCCATTTACATTTATTGTTATGATGACTGGCATTCCTCCAGCACCTACCTGCCTGTTTCCATCCCTTGGGCCAGCTTGCAGGGTCCAGGCAGAGATGACATTGAAGGCCTTGACCACTGTGCAGGTGGGGAAGAGGGAGGCCAGGTACTCAGCATTGGACTCATGGTACCGAAGGTGCTCCTGCTGTGTGGGGTTGCTCACGTCCACCAGGATCTTGCCAGCCAGCTGGTCACTGAGACCACATAGTGTGGAGTAGTGTTCCCGGAACATAGCCACGAAGATGACCTCTGGGGACCCCACTGCCTCCTCCTGGAGAGTCACTTGTGCTGCTGAGGGGAACAGCCCAGCCGTGCGTTTGGGGTTGCGGCTCCCCACCACCACGCTGAAGCCGGAGCCCACCAGGCGTGTGGCCAGGGAGCGGGCAAAGTCCCCGCTGCCCAGGATGCCCACTTTGGGAACCTCCCTGGGGGCCTCGGCAAGGCTGCCGTCACTGCCCACCAGGTGGCGGCTGATGAGGGGCTTGTCCATCTCTCCTGATGTTCTGGTGGCTAGAAGAGAAAACAGGAACTTGATCAGTGGAGGGCTTTTGGACTGCCTCTCCTACCAGCTCCCTCTCTTGTCCACTGGAGCTGTATGGTGGTCCAACATTCACCCAACAGGGCTTTATGAGTATTAACATGTGCCAGCATGGGGGCACAAGCTGAACAAGACCCAGCCCCTTCCTGAGGAGGACACAGCCTCCGGAAAAGGAGAGGAAAGGACCACTGCCCTCCACACTCTGTCCTTTGTTCTGAGTTATTTCCTTGGTACAAATTTGCAAGCGTGAGAGTGCTGAGAAAGAAGGGTATGGAATTTCTGTGATCAATGCTATGCAGTGCCATACGTCTTTTCAAAAGGATTATGTAATGGCTGGTGTTACTACCCAGGAGTGACCCAACCTCAGCATCACCGGGTTTATCTGATTACCAGGAAGGGTAGACAAGTTCCTGTGCTTGTTTACATTTTGCATTTTGGGATGGTGTCTCTGATGCTCTTCTTTAAGTAGATGACGAGCAGCTTAAAGGCAGGGACCTCATCTTATTTGACTTTGGGACCATTTGTCCCAAGGGCTGGCACAGAGCTGGTGTTCAATGTTTGCTGAATGAATGAACACTGAAATCCTACTCTCTGAGGGTGGGATTGGAGTGGGACATGACAGTGAATGGGACCCTAAGATTGGGTGGGTGCCCTGGGAGCTCCTTTACTAAGTCTGAGATATGAGGGGACATGGAGGAAACCCTGGACTTGGGCCACGAATTTATAGTAAACTTGGGTGGGAAAATTATTTGTTTTAATGGTCACCAACTTCTAACTGAAAGTTGCTATTTTCTTCAAGTATGAATGTAAGCAGCAACACAGTAGTATTAGCCTACCTGTGAGTTTGTCACCAATAATGACCAATGTCACATCACAAATTTAATTGTGAAAGGAGTCTCCAAATGCAATTTAAACTCATCATTAATTTAAAATTATGGTAGGTGGAACACTTAAATACAGAAAGCAAATATTAACATATCTGAAGGGAAAACAGACAACACTATAAATAACAGTAGGGGACTTCACTACCCCACTTTCAACCATGGATGGATCAGACAAAAAAAATCAGTACGGGAACATTGAACTTGAACTATACTTTAGACCAAATGAACCTAACAGACATACAGAGAACGTTCTATCCAATAGCAGCACAATACACATTCTCCTCATGTGTCACAGAATATTCTCCAGGACAGAGCATATGTTAGGTCATAAAACACATCTTAACAATTTTAAAAATACTGAAATCATATCAGGTATTTTTTTCTGACCACAATAGTATGAAACTAGAAATCAATAACAGGAGGATAATTAGATAATTCACAAATATGTGGAAATTAGTAAACTCCTGAACAACCAATGACCCAAAGAAGAAATCAAAAGGGAAATAAAAAAAAACTATCTGAAACAAGCAAAAATTGAAGTGCAACATACTAAAAAGTATGGGATGAAGCAAAAGCAGCTCTAAAAGGAAAGTTTATAGCTTAACGGCAAAATGAAGAAAAAAGAAAGATCTCAAACAACTTAACTTTACAACTCAAGGAACTAGGAAAAGAACAACAAACTAAGTCCAAAGTTAACAGAAGGAAGGATATAACAAAGATCAGAGTGGAAACAATTGCAATAAAGGCTAGAAACACAGCAGAAAAAAAAAATCAATAAAACTAAGACCTGGTTTTTTGAAAAGATAAAACTGACAAACCTTTAGCTAGATTCACAAAGAAAAAAAAAAGACTCAAATAAGATTAAAAAAGAGAGACATTACAACGGATAACACAGAAATACAAAAGATCATGAGACTGTTATGAACAGTTATATGACAACAAACTGGACAACCCAGAAGAAATGGATAAATTCCTAGAAACATACCATCTACCAAGATTGACTCATGAAGAAATAAAAAATCTGAACAGGCCAGTAATGAGTACGGAGATTGAATCAGTGATGTAAAAAACTCCCCCAACAAAGAAAGGCCTAGGACTGGGGGGCTTCCCTGGTGAATTCTTCCAAACATTTCATGAAGAGTTAACGCTAATCCTTCTCCCACTCTTCCAAAAAACTGAAGAGGAGGGAACACTTCCAAGCTCATTTTGTGAGGCCATCATTACTCTGATATCAAAGACAGTTAAGGGCACTACATGAAAAGCAAATTACAGGCCAATATCCTGATGAACACAGATGCAAAAATCCTCAATGAAACACTAGCAAACTGAATTCAAAGCACATTAAAAGGATCCTACACCATGATCAAAGTGGGATTTATCTCTGAGATGCAAGGATGGTTCAACATAAGCAAACCATTAAATGTGAAACACCACATTAACAGAAGAGGGATGAAAATGATATGATCATCTCAATAGATGCAGAGAAAAACATTTACCAGAATTGAACATTCTTTCATGATAAAAACTCTCAACAAATTAGACACAGAACTAGGAATGTACTTCAGTATAATAAAGGCCATATATGACAAGCTCACACCTAACATCATACTTAATGATGAGAAGCTGAAAGCTTTTTCCTCTAAGATCAGGAACTATTCAACATAGTACTGGAAGTCCTAGCTTGAGCAATCAGACAAGAAAAAGAACAAAGGCATCCAAACTGGTAAGGAAGAAATAAAATTATCTTTGTTTGCAGTTGATGTGATCTTATATATAGAAAACTCTAAAGACTCCACCAAAAAACTGTAACAACTAAGAAATTCATCCAGTAAAGTTGCAGGATACAAAATCAACATACAGGGCTTCCCTGGTGGCACACTGGTTAAAGAATCTGCCTGCCAATGCAGGGGACATGGGTTCGAGCCCTGGTCCGGGAAGATCCCACATGCCGTGGAGCACCGAAGCCTGTGCACCACAACTACTGAGCCTGAGAGCCACAACTACTGAAGCCCTCACGCCTAGAGCCTGTGCTCCACAACAAGAGAAGACACCACAATGAGAAGCCAGCACACAGTAAGGAAGAGTAGCCCCCGCTCACTGCAACTAGAGAAAGCCTGTGCCCAGCAACAAAGACCCAACTCAGCCAAAAAAAAAAAAGAATCAACATACAAAAATCGGCTGTGTTTCTATATACCAACAATTAACTATGTGAAAAAGAAATTAATAAAACAATCCCATTTACAATAGCACCAAAAAGAATAAAATACTTAGGAATAAATTTAACCGAGGAGGTGAAAGAGCTGTACACTTAAAACTACGGAACACTGATGAAAGAAATTGAAGAAGACACAAATAAATGGAAAGACATTCAGATTCAAAGCAATCTATATAAAAATTCCAATAGCATTTTTTACAGATATAGAAAACAAATCCTAAGATTTGTATAGAACCACAAAAGACCCCAAAGAGCTGAAGCAATCTTGAGCAAGAAGAACAAAGCTGGAAGCATCACACTTCCTAATTTCAAACTGTATTACAAAGCTATAGTAATCAAAGCAATATGGTACTGACATAAAAACAGACATAAACCAACGGAACAGAATAGAGAGCCCCAGTAATAAACCCATGCATATATGGTCAATTAATCTTCAGCACAGGTGCCAAGAATACCCAATGGGGAAATGACAACCTCTTCAATAAATGGCATTGGGAAAACCGGACATCCTCATGGAAAAGAATGAAACTGGACCCACATCTCATATCATACACAAAAATCAACTCAAAATGGATTCAAGACTTAAACTCAAAAAAAAAAAAAAAAAAAAAGGTAAGACCTGAAACTGTATTACTGTCTTAGAAGAAAACACTGGTCTTGTCAATGATGTTTTTTGGATTTGACACCAAAAGTACAGGCAACAAAAGTAAAAGCAAACAAGTCTAGTCTGACTAAGTCAAACTAAAATGTTTTTGCACAGCAAAGGAAATAATCAACAACATGAAAAGGTAACCTATAGAATGGGAGCAAATATTTGTAAACCATATATCCAATAAGGGGTTAATTTCCAAAATATATAAGGAAATCATATAACTCAATAGTTAAAAACCCAAATAATCCAATTAAAAATGCAAAGGAACTGAACAGACATTTTTCTAAGGAAGACATACAAATGGTCAACAAGTATTATAAAAAGATGCTTAACATCAGTAATCATTAGGAAAATGTAAATCAAAACCTCACACCTTTTAGGATGACTAGTGTCAGAAAGTCAAAAGATAGTAAGTGGGGCTTCCCTGGTGGCGCAGTGCTTGGGAGTCCGCCTGCCGGTGCAGGGGACGCGGGTTCGTGCCCCGTTTCGGGAGGATCCCACATGCCGCGGAGCGGCTGGGCCCGTGAGCCATGGCCGCTGAGCCTGCGCGTCCGGAGCCTGTGCTCCGCAAATGGGAGAGGCCACAACAGTGAGAGGCCCGCATAACGCAAGGAAAAAAAAAAAAAAGATAATAAGTGTTGGCACACATGTAGAGAAAAGGGAACCCTTGTGCATTGCTGGTGGGAATGTAAATTTGTACAGCCATTATGGAAAACAGCATGGCGGCTCCTCAAAATATTAAAAATAGAACTACCATATGATCCAGCAATCCACTACTGGGTATTTACCCAAAGGAGATAAAATCACTATCTTGAAGAGATCTGCACCCCATGTTTATTGCAGCATAATTCATAGTAGACAAGATATGGAAACAACCTCAGTGTCTGTTGATGGATGAACGGGTAATGAAAATGTGGTGCATACGTACAATGAAATATTATTAAACCTTAAAAAAGAAGAAATCCTGACATTTGCATCAACATAATGAACCTGGAGGACATTACGCTAAGTAGAATAAAGCCAAACACAGAGAGACAAATACTGCATGATCCCACTTACATGTGGTTCTGAAAAAGTCAAACTTAGAAGCAGAGAGTGGAAAGAATGGTGACCAGGAGAAAAGGGGAGATGTTGGCCAAAGGGTACAAACTTTCAGTTATAAGATGAGAGATCTAATGAATATTATGGTGACTACAGTTGATAATACTGTATTACATACCTGAAATTTTCTAAGAGAGTGGTTCTCAAGTGTGCCCAACACACACAAAAATGGAAACTATGTGAGGTGATGGATATGCTAATTAGCTTTATTGTGATAGTTACTTCACAATGTATATGTATATCAAAATATCACATTGTATACCTTAAATATACACAATTTTATTTGTCTTTCATAACTCAATAAGGGTGGGGGGAAATTAAAAACTAAAATTATAGTAAATATTAGATTCTGTCACTAGATCTTTTTACTTAATATAAAGAATCATGCATGTTACTATTACACGTCTTTTAAAAATATATTTTAGGGACTGTGTTTCAATATAGTAGGTATTCTTTGTAACCCTATGTAATTTTATGTATGTAAGAAGAGCATTATTCTGAGCAGAAGTTTAGGGGCTTCACCAGTCTATGAATTCATGGGGGTCCTTGGCATAGGAGGGTTAAGAATCCCTGCCTGGAACCAGTGGAGCTGCAGAGATGGCTTTTTAACACCCTCTTCCCACTTTCCACAGAAGCCTCCTGGCTCGTGCTACACACCGGGTGAGGTGGGAGGCACAAGATCTAACACAAGGGGGCGCAGGGGAACCAGGAGGCTGTGTCCTGGCTCTCCCAGGAACCAGCTGTGTGTCCTTGGACAAGCCCCTGTGCCTCTCTGGGCCCCAGCTTCCACCTTTGTAAATGGAGGTCACAATCTCTGCTCCAAGATGGCAGACAATGCAATCTTAAAAGGCTTTGAAAACTGACCTGGACGTTTTACAAGGGGGCAGGAGCAGCTCCTAGCTATGGGATGGCCACCATGTGCCAGACACTGCTCTAAGGTGATGTGTGATGTGTTGAGTGGCGGTCATCCAGTCCTCACAGAACCCCATGAAGTAGGGCCATTATTATCCCCAACTTACAGAAGACGAAATGGAGGCTCAGAGAGGTTGAGAAACCTGCTTCAGGTGGCACAGAGGGGAAGCGGGGGAAGGAAGAATGGGACGCAGGTCTGTTGGCCTCTGTAGTCTGAACTTCCCCAAGAGTCTTACTGCCCAGATGGAGGACAGTGACCTGTCCAGCAAGTGGCAGAGCTGGGACCACTCTGGCTGAGAAGAGAGGGTCAGCGTGGAAGCGGACGCAGTGACCGAGAGTCAGGGACACATGTTGCTGTCCTGCGTCCGCCAAATACAGGCAACTCCCCTAGCGTCTCGCGCCTCTGAAGTGGTTTCAGCGCAACACCCTGTCTCTGTCACAGACACCAGGGACCGGCTGAGCTAAGCCCCTTCAGGGTCATTTTTTGGGGGACACACAAATGGAGAGGCCATGACCACACAGACATACAAGCACCAGCCGGGGCCTCCACGCTGCTCAGGCCAGGCTGACTGTAGGCTCAGACAGGGATTGCCACTCCCTGAAAAATGGGAAAAAGCGTTTTCTGCCTGGTCTGGGTACAGGATATTTTTCCAAGTGGTGATGATCTATGCTTTGTAGATGCAAATGGGCCTCCTGAGGATCCCCAGAGCCCAGGCTTAGAGTCGGGTGTCCGTGGGCTGCTTTAGCACCCGACTTACCATCGGGTAAGCCCGGGTTCTAGTTCTCACTCTGCCACCTTGGGCCTGTCAGTGCCTCAGTTCCCCAGCTATAAAAGGGAGAGATCACAGTACCTTCCTTATGGGGAGGTTGTAGGAATGAAGCCAATGTGGGTATAGCACTCAGAACAGTGCTCTCTTGGTATGTAGTTAGCACTGGGTGGATGGCTGTCGGCAATGATGCAGACACTGGTTGCCAGCACTGTCCCAGCAGTGGGGATGAGGCAAAGGAAGGATGTAGAGACCCTGTCAGCACCTCTGCAGCCCTGGGGAAGAGGGGCGAGTGGTAACAGGGGCCTTGCAGGTGGCCTCAGACTCCCAGGCCAGCGCCGGGGATTTGGGCCAAGGTAACTATAAATCCCTCCCCGGGGACTCCAGCCTTCCCTATGGGTCAGTCATGACTGGGACAGATACCCCAGGGCTTTCCCCAGTCCCTGCCTCAGCCACCTGGAGACACCAGTCCTGGGGCAGGTTTTGTCCCTATGGGGAGGGAGAGTTACCACGCTGAGGCCTTCAGGTCGTCTTCACATTTGCCAGCAATTTGGAGGATCCCAAGTAGATCCCCTCCTGGACAGAAGCCTCTCCTCCGGCTTTGCTCTCTCTCTCTTCTCCCTCCCATCTCCTGGGCAACTACCACGTGCTGAACACTTAGGAACATAAGGATGAACAAGATGTGCTCCCCGCTTTCGGATGGTTTATAATGGTGAGCGTGTTGGGTGGCGTGTCCACCCACGAGTGGATGCAGGGAAGAAAGGGATGGGGCTGCCAAAGGGGCAGCCAGGGAGGGCTTCATGGCACACACAGCATCTGCTGGTCCTTGCAGAGCCCCAGATGATTTACAGCCTCACGGCAAACCTGAACCAGCCCAAATAGAAAGTCAATGAGACCTGGACTTTCTATCCTGTCCTTGTTTATCTCAGAGACTTAGCATCACGACGCAGGGAGGAAGTGTTTGGGGCTGGCACTCAAGGCTCACTGCTGAGAACCTCATTCGGTCCCCTTTTGGGGACCCCAGACAAGGCAGCTGCAGCAGAGGGAAGCCAAGGGCATGGGCCTGGTGGCCTGGGGCTGGTCCCAGCTTTGCCCCAAACTGGCCCTGAGACATGGGAGCATCTGGGGACCCTATTAAACATCCCAGACTTATGGTCTCAAGGGGCCCTGATTTTAGCCTCAGGGTAAATGGAAATTAAACGTAAAGCACCTCTAAAGTGCTCTTGCTACCAAAATTTGATCCTTGGGACAGGAAAACGCCAGGTTGTAACGCCTCCTTCCCCTCCAGCTCTGACGCAGGGACACAGCCACCTGGGCAGAGGTGCTGGGTTCTAATCATAGCCATGCCCATCACTCACTACCCAGGTGCTGCTGCACCTTAGTCCCCTCACATTTAAAATGGGGACACGAATTGTACCTCTTCCATGCCTTGTTGTGAGGATGAAACTAGTTAACGAGAGCCACCTTTTCTGGCTGGTGCTATGTGTACACGTGCGTGCGTGTGTGTGTGTGTGTGTGTGTGTGTGTAGTGTGTGTGTGTGTATTCTCTGAAGTGCTTCACGGGCCTTTCAAAATTCTTCCACCCTGCCAGTGCCCAGCACAAGGCCTGCTGCTGGCATGATGCTGGCGAGGGTAGGACAGGTGGTAGAGTCCTGGAGGCCCCAAAGGTCCAGCAGAGTCCCTGTTGCCTGTCCATGTGGCCCAAAGTTGACAGTGCCTAATCCTGGCTGGGTCCTGGCTCCCTGGCTGTTCTATTTACAGATATGGGGGTAGGGGGAGGAATCCAACAGCCGCTGGGCTGGGCGGGGGGCCTGCGGCCTGCACACACAAACCTGCCCGTTTCCCCCTCCCAGGTTACGGACGAAACAGCACAGAGGCCCGGGTGTGCGGGCACTGGCACCAGCTACAGTTCCCAGTCTCCTCTGGGTCTCTGCCCGCCTTGCCCGGTCTTGCCTCCTTCACAGCAGGGCCCCGACATGGGCTGTTTGTGGCTGGGAGCCACGCCTGGCCCACTGGCTTACCTGCCAGCTCCCGTCCGCTCTTGGGCAGGCCAGAGGGCCAGGCGTGGCCTCCAGGCACATGGGCAGGCAGGGCGTGGACAAGCCCGCAGCCTGTTCTGCACGGGCAGCATGCAGCCCTTCAGACCCCAGCGGCCGGAGCAGGCCACGGCCGGGAAGGGATCACCATGGAGTTGGGTGTGGGTAGGTGGCGGTGGGGTGACCAGCTGGGCAGCTGGCGGCCGGATGGTCTACAAGCCAACTGGGGTGCCGCCCACCTCCTCCCAGCCAGAGGCTGACTTAGCTAGCACTTCTGGCCTCGGGGACTGACAGAGGAATATGGCCCAGTTCTTGTCCTCAAGCAGCCCACAGTTATCTTCAAACTTTAGTTTTAGATTTTAACATTAAGTCTGGGGGGGACACATTCCTATTACTGCTCTATTTATTTATAAATATATTTAAATATGACTGGTGCACTATAACATTATATATAGAATAAATCGTATATAAACAAATATAAATGTAAAGATATAAGGCTAAAATTTAAACACAGACAGAAGCTCTGAGCTTTCTTCCTGCTCCCAGGGTTCACCCCTTACCACCCCTGGGGAGGTCCACACCCTCCTAGACACCTGGGTCCCTGCGGAGTGACAGGCACAAGACACAATTGAACAAGGTCTCCTGAGAGAGGACGCTGCCTTCAGGCAGGGCAGCTGGGTGGCTTCCTGCAGGAGGTGGGCCTGAGCTGAGCCTTGAAGGATGTGAGAGGGAGCCTGGAAAAGCCTTCTAGAAAGAAGAGCCTGTGTGAACAAAGGCCCGGGGGCCGAACAGCAGGTGTCCACGGACAGCTTGCGGCCCCGGGGGCAAACTGGTGTGCGCCTACAGTCAGCACCCCAGAGTTGGCAAGCCATAAATGAAAACACAAATTCTTGCCCAGAACTTTTTTTTAAACCTAAAAATTATAGGGATGAAAAGAGTATGGATCCGAGAGGCTGAAACTCTCGGTTCTATCCCGACGATTTCCTCACCAGTAGACACTGGACAAGTTACATCTTCCCTCTAGCTTCATCATCTGTAAAATGACCGAGGGCTGCCCGGCTTCGCTCAGTGAGCATGGGGTAGTCAAGGGCCTGGGGCTTTGCCTGTGGTTGGGGGCTTCCCCGGGTCCTTTGCCTGTTGGCTTCTCTGTGTACCCCTGCGCCGCCCCACTCCCAGTCAGCTTTGGGAGGGTAGATAGAGATCACTATGCTCGTTCCATGGCCCGACTCCAAAACCCAGCTCTGTGCCTGGCACACTGCAGGAGTTCCGTGCATATTTGTGACCAGAGATACACATCACGGGAGCTTACAGCTTCAAACCTTACTCTATTTTGTCCTTTGGGGGCAGAAATCCTTCCAAAATGCAGTGCATATTTCAAGAGAAGGCAGTCAGGTCCTCACCCAGAACCCAGAAGTCAACCTAAGCTGCAAGAAGGGATGTTCTTGAGTCTCGTCTTGTTTTCATAGGCAAGTTTTATAGCCTTATATCCTCCTTCATTGTCAGGATATTTATCACAGCTGTCAGCCTGCTTGCCTCTTAATTAAAGCCCTCCCAGGTCCTGCTCATTCGCTGTGGACAAGAAATACAGATAACACACTATCAAGAAAGTGAAAAGACAACCCACAGAATGAGAGACCAGTTTTGCAAATCATATATCTGGTAAGGGACTTGTTTCTAAATATATAAAGAACTCTTACAACTCAATATTAAAAAGACAACCTATATAAAAATGGACAAAGGATTTGAGTAGACATTTCTCCAAAGATATACTAGCTGTCAATAAGCACATAAAAAGATGCTCAACGTAATAGCCCCCAGGGAAATGCAAATTAAAACCATGGGATACCTCTTTACACCCACTAGGATGGCTTAATCAAAACAAGACAGAGAAAATAAGTGTTGGTGAGGATGTAGAGAAATCAGAACCCTCATCCACTGCTAGTGGGAAAGTAAAATGGTGTAGCCACTATAGGGAAAAGAGTCTGGAAGTTCCTCAAAAAGTTAAACACAGAGTTTCTATATGCCCCAGAAATCCCACTCCTAGGAACATATATAGCCTAGAGAAATGAAAGCATATGTACACACAAAAATATGTGCACCCGGGCTTCCCTGGTGGCGCAGTGGTTGAGAATCTGCCTGCTAATGCAGGGGACATGGGTTCGAGCCCTGGTCTGGGAAGATCCCACATGCCGTGGAGCGACTAGGCCCGTGAGCCACAACTACTGAGCCTGCGCGTCTGGAGCCTGTGCTCCACAACAAGAGAGGCCGCGATAGTGAGAGGCCCGCGCACCACGATGAAGAGCGGCCCCCACTTGCCACAACTAGAGAAAGCCCTCGCACAGAAACGAAGACCCAACACAGCCAAAAAAATAATAATAATAAACAAATGTGGGGTTCAAAAAAAAAAAGGTTGGCCCAGTTTAAAAAAAAAGAAATATGTGCACCAATGTTCCTAGTAGCACATTCACAATACCCAAAGAGTGGAAACAACACAATGACCATCAACTGACAGATGCATCAACAGCATGTGGTTTATGCACACAACAGAATAATATTCAGTAATGAAAAGCAATGAGGTATTGATACGTGCTACAACATGATGAACCCTGAAAATATTATGCTAAATGAAAGGAGCCAGTCACAAAAGGTCACATATTGTATGATTCCATTTATATGAAATGCCTAGAAATAGGCAAATCTATAGAGACAGAAAGTAGATGAGAGGCTGCCAGGGAGTAAGGGGAGAAGGGGTGGGGAAAATGGTACAGGGTTTCTTTTTGGAGTGATGAAAATGTTCTAAAATTGACTGTAGTGATGGTTGTACAGCTCTGTGCATACACTAAAAACCACTGGTTGTTTACTTTAAATGGATGAATTATATAGCATGTGAATTATAGCTCATTAAAGTTGTTACAGAAAAGCTGAGAGCTTCCCTGGTGGCGCAGTGGTTGAGAGTCCGCCTGCCGATGCAGGGG
>NW_006783631.1:3553487-3565622 GCF_000442215.2 Lipotes vexillifer | reverse complement strand
CGTGCCCCGGTCTGGGAAGATCCCACATGCCGCGGAGCGGCTGGGCCCGTGAGCCATGGCCGCTGAGCCTGCACGTCCAGAGCCTGTGCTCTACAATGGTAGAGGCCACAACAGTGAGAGGCCCCCGTTACCGCAAAAAAAAAAAAAAAAAAAAAGCTGAGATACCACACAGCCTGTTATTAATGTGTGTAAACTAAGAATAAACATGTTTTGGTGAGAGTTTAAGGACTCTTCAGTGAGCTTAATGCGTGAATTTTGTGACATCAATGCGGGTGATTCTGCAACCTTCCAAAGTTATTTCCTAGCTGTTTTCCCAAATTTGAGGTTTCTAAGCCCCAGGACCTCTAGCAAAGTGAGGCTTATGTTGGTGTAGGGGAGATGGTACCACGGGCTAAACAGCCCTCTTCACTACTGAGTGGGCCCTGCAGCTTCTGCCCACACAGGTACTTCTCTGCACTCCACCCCATGCCAGCAGACAGCTGTTCTAGAGCCACAATGGACGGCATGCAAGGAAGGGCACTGAGGCCTGTGGCCCACCCTGCCAGCTCCCAGGGTGGGTCAGTGAATAGGACAGATGTGTTCCAGTGAGAGGGGACTGGCAGGCATCATCTGCCACTCATCCAAGTGGCTGAGGGTTTATATAAAGACATATGGCTAGAAATTGGCACACAACTGCAAATCTGCTTGCATTAGGTCCAATCCATTCGTCTTTCCCCACCAAACTCATTCCCTCCTTAATTAGGCAGAAGATCAGCCCCCGAGAGCCATCACTGGTCATGGGGAAGCTTGCCCAGCAGAATGTGGCTTCAGGAAAACATCTGGATGTTTGGGATTTACTCAGGATCAGACGCCTTCGTAAACTGCGAGATAGGCCAGCAAGAACCCAGGCAGCTATGGGCTCATATTTCAGCTGCGCCCCTTATTAGTTGGGTGGCTTTGGCAAGTCACTTTACCTCTCTGAGCCTCAGTTTCCTCATCTGTACAATGGAGTGATGTTACTTACCTGACTGAAATGTAGGAAGGATTAGATGAGATAAGCCAAGTGCCATGGTCTCAGCCTGTTAAAGTCACACAATTTTCAAGATGTTCCTTTCTGCCTAGGATTTTTAAAAACCTTTGGTCTGTGTAAAGCATAAATAGAAGCACCTAAATCGATACATGGTGTTCTCTGCTGAATGGAAAAATTTACTCTAAAATTTTCTAAAAATAAGCTCTGAGATAATGGTCTGGAGATCTGCACACATTTCTCACCAAGACAACTGGAGGAAAAGACTTGCTGCTCTTTGGGACTCAGGAAGAGGTAAGAAGAGGGGGGCAGTAGAGCAGGGAGGGATATAGTAGGGAGAGGCTGGGCACCAGGGTGGTCTGGGACTGGGCAGTGAGCCCTCTAGGGGTTGCTAGTCCCAACACCGGGCTCCCTGCCAGGGATGGCCCTCATGCCATTGAGGTCCCCGGGCCACCCTTCCTCACCAGCATCCCCAGCTCCTGGATCAAACCCTACTAGCTGCCTCTCTGCCTTCACACCCCTTGAGAACAGCCCTTTCCCACTGACAGTATTTCTCTCCTTCCTGCCTGTCTCCTCCCTGGACTCCAAGCTCCTTGAAGGCGAAAACAGAGTGAAACTCACTTCTGTAATCCCAGCACTTAGCCCAGTGCCATTAGGTCAAGCCTGAGCTACACTGGAGTCATCTGGCGGGCCTGTTAAAACATACTGCTGGGCTGCATCCCCAGGATTTCTTTTTTCTTTTTTGCGGTATGTGGGCCTCTCACTGTTGTGGCCTCTCCTGTTGCGGAGCACAGGCTCCGGACGCGCAGGCTCAGCGGCCATGGCTCACGGGCCCAGCCACTCCGCGGCATGTGGGATCTTCCCGGACCGGGGCACGAACCTGCGTCCCCTGCATCGGCAGGCGGACTCCCAACCACTGCGCCACCAGGGAAACCCTTCCCCAGGATTTCTGATGCTGCTGGTTATAGGACCCCCAGCTGAAAATCACTGCAGTAGATGCTCACAAAAGGTCTATGTGAGGGGTGAGTGAATTAATGCATCACTTCTCGAATTCTTACAGTCGGCCCCAGCTCTCCATAAAGCCCTCCCTGACCCACAGGGCCGCTGGTATCAGTATCTCCCCATATGTTCCTCTTGGTCTTGAGGGCCAGGTATGTGTGCCCCATTGCTGCACACCCCTTGGCCTCCCAAAGCTGGCTCCTTCTGGTAAGGAGAAGGTGGTCCAGGCCATGGTGACATTGCCCACTCAGCCAACGAGGCAAACCCTCCAGGAGAATCGCTCCCACGGTCCCTTCCCCTCCTGTATGTGGGTCACCAGGCCCACTGCAGCCTGAGGGTGAAGAGAGTAGTGGAGCTGGGAGACCACACAGATCCTGGGGACCCAGGAGCCCCCAACACAACAACTGGGGTGATCTTCCCAGAGTACGAGTTTCCTGGATGACCTAGAATTCAGACGGCATGACACCATATTCATGACTTTCTTTCACTAAGATTTAATAGCCAGGCCTGGAGCAAGTGCTCACTGGCACAGTTCATTACTACCCACCGTCAGCACAGAGGCAGGAGGGTGGTCAGTGCTGGTTGCGAGGGGGAGGGAGTCGGTGGTCAGTGCCAAGACCAGGGGCGCAAAGCGGGAAGATGCTAGGGTCCCCATCTGCACAACCCCAGGGGCGTGATTTACATTGTGATCCGTGTGAACAGGGCCCTCTGGAGTTGTACAGTGCACAGCCTGTACGGTTTTATGCAAAGTTGGTCCTGCCAATTCTCGTCTGAAAAATTTCCTCATTTGTTATTCCCTGAGTACCCACTGTGTACCCAGCAGGTGTTCTGGCAGGTGGCTAGAAGACGGCTTGTCCTCTTGGGACTCTTAGGGGAAAGGCCAGCTACACCCCACAGCCAAGAGAAAAGTGCTTGAAAGAGGGCGTGCCCAGCTCTGTGGCAGCCAGGGAGGAATGCCTGTCTCTGCCCAGGGAGGTCAGCACGCTGGCATGTGGAAGCAGCCAGCTCCCTGGACCCCTTAATCCCGCCAGGCTAGAGGCTATCGGCAGTGGCAGCTGAACCTGCAGCCTCAGCACCTGGAGTTGGGTGGCTTCTTGCTTTCCAGGGACACCTGCTGCTGCAAACCCTGGGGCCAGATGGGTCTCGTGGGATGTTGCTGTCCCCACCTTCCCCCTTGCCATGGTGTAAATCTGCGGATTCAGCAATGGGCATCCTGCTCCTGGGGAGGCTGGAGGACGGGAAAGGGGCAGAGGCAGGCAGCCAAGCCAGAGAGAGGCAGCTCCCGGGGCTCCTGCCAAGGAGCTCAGCCCGCCTCACGTGGCCAGTTTCTTGGGTTGGGGTGCATGCTTCCCCAGCTCTGCCCTGCTGATGGGCCACCTTTTCCAGGTGGCCTCCACACTCCTGTCACATTACCATTGACTGCACACACCGGTTCACTCATCTGTCACCCCGCCAGACTGGGGGCCACTTCCAACTCATTTCTGTGTCTCTAGCATCCAGCCTGGGGCCTGGCACCATGTAGGTGCTCAATCAATGTTTGTGGCTTGAAAGACTTAACTGCTAGATTCTGTGCCTGAGGGCAGAGTGCACTTGAGTGAGTCTTGGCTGTTATCCCCAGAACCTAGCTGGGGTCCTCCTGCACCCAGTGGGGATTCAATCATACAATGCGTTTCGAATCCCTCCGGTAGCCTGGCCGTACTGTTAGAACTGGCCAGACATTTCACTATTTGATGAACTTTGTAACACAGAAGACCAATGCACAGCTGTGCTTAAACACTGCAAATAAACAAAATAACACAAATGCAGCTTAGCTCATGCAACTCTGGCAAAAGTAGGAAATCAAACCCCATACCCGAGGCACATCAGGGTGCAGCCTGGTAAGTGCATACCTAGGGAAGGAGGCTTCAGGGATGCTGGGTCGATGGCTCCAGGGCCCATGAGCCTCTGAGCCACGGGGTAGAGCGGTCTGCCCAGTCTCCATCAAGGAGAAGCGTCTGGGGCAGGTGAGGCCCAGCTGTGGCTTCTGGCAGATGGCCTCCGTGGCTTTTCCCAACCAAGGCCCGCCTGATCTATAGTCTCGACTCTGGCCATCCCCCCTTATGCTTTTTTCCCCGCTCAAGTCATAGATTTAATCTCTGTGCCTGGAAAGTCCTTTTCCTCCAAAGGACAAAATTCAAGGTGCAGCAGAAAGCCCACTCCTCTGTGAAGTCCTCACCCTACCTCCCCTTCAAGGCAGGATGAATGCCCCTCCCCTAGTCCCCTTGGCTCTCTGCAGCACAGGTAACAGGACGGAATGAGCACACGATGGTAGGTACTTTCCTTAGTACCTACTTGGACTTAGAGGTCCAAGGGGTGGATGGCGGTGGGGTCCCTAGCCCCCTTTAATCTCCGTCACCCCTCCCCACATGCTAATGTTAGTATGAAAACTAATACCCTTGGTATGAATAATTTACATTTCCCAGTCAGGTAAAGTGAATAACACCTCCTACAAAATCGTTCCCATTTTATAGATCTGAAACAAATAATCTAAGTAAAAAGCTGGCTACTTGCTATGCAAATAGAAGCAGCTTTCAGGGAAGTCCCCTAGTTCCCCCTTCCCTCCACATGACTGCCCCTGAAGCCACATCATGTAGAAATCCCGGGCCTCCCCGGGGCTCTGAGGTCCGCCCGCCCTCCCCTACCGGGATGCAGCTGGGAGGTCACATCCCAGCACCCAACAAGTGCCTGGCACCTGCCACATCACCATGGATCAGGAGTCAAAGAAGAGAACTTACTGTGAGAACTTACCCCGACTCAAATGGTGGGGAGACTCTGACTGTGGACTTGTACACTCGGTATCATTACTTCCATTTTACAGATGAGAAAACTGAGGTTGAGGCCCCACTGTTGGCTCTTGCCCTAGTCCCGTCCAGTCCCTGCATTCAAGCTGCCTCTGGGGCAGTGAGGCTGGGCAGCTCGTGGCCGTGGGCATGAGTCATAGCCGGTTACCTGGTCTGCATGGGGCTCTGAGGTGGTCTTGGCTTCCTCGCGTCTCTCCCTCTGCCCTGCTGAGCTGCCCAAACTCATACTTTCCAGCCTCTCGTTCTCAGGCTGTATCTGCAAATCTGGGGCTGCCCTCTTCTCCTAGATTCTAAACCACGGCAACGCAGGCCCTCCCTCGCTGATCTCAGGTTAATGGGTCCAGGGGGCAAGAAGGAGGTGCTACCTGAGTCCAGGTGCCCCTCACACACACACACCATCCCCGCCGACAGTTGACTTGAGGGGAGACAGCATAGAAGATGCCAGTCTCAAATCCAGGTTTAAAAGCTGGGTCATAGCCACACACATCTTAATTGGTGCGTTTCTACTTTCTCTGTGGGCATTTTGCCTTTCTGATGGACTCTTACAAACATTTTACTGTTACATTTCTTGTAATACTGCCTGGAATCGTTATTTAGACATCATTAAAAAATCATTATAGTTTTAAAAGGAAGGCTGAGAATCTCCTACAAAAGAGAATACAAAAAGCACGGGTGCGTACACACTCATACAAGCCTGTACACACACAAATACACACATGTGCAAGTTTGGTTGGACAGAAAAGAGAGGTTTATCACCACAGCGCTTGCAAAATAGAAGTGAATGAATAATTTTTAGGGCTTTATACAGACATTTAGATTTCTGAAACATTCTAGAAAAATCCGGTTTGATTACTTACACCAGTCGTTCTCTGATAAACCAACCCAGAAGTGGTTACCGATAAGTAAAATTTACAGTTCCCAAATGGACCTGCCTTTCACAGAAATACATCATAAATATGAACCTTCTTTTTTTTTGTAACACACCAGAAGCCGCAAAGCTCTTGTTCTCATTAACTGAAGGCACTGTGTGTGATAAATCCTTAAACCCCTTATTTTGAAAAGGTTCCTGACTTAATGTGCACATGATAAGATTTCCCATTTTGGCAAGAGCTTCACCAGACTGTGCTCTTTGGTGCCAGTTGCCAAACGGGGGCTCCCTGAAGGGCCGGGGTCCACTTAAGCAGGCCAGGGGCTCGTGGGGCTGGAGGGAGGGGCCCACACACTGCCCAGGCCACCTTGGCTCTCACCAGACTCACCAACAACAGGCTGATGTGAGGGTCTGAAGCACGGGTCCTTGACAGCCCCACTGTGATCTGGCCACCCGTTCTTGCTGGGGTCTCCCTCTGACCCGAGAGCAGCCTGACTTTGGTTTTGAAGACAGGCAGATGCTGAGAAGGCGTGGGACCTGCCACGGGCCAGGCTGCCAGCCCCCTCAGCCTGCGCTCCAGTTCCTGGCTGCAAGGAGTGGACGGGGTAGTGACTGATGCTCGGTTTCAGAGTGCACTGCGGGAGAGTGGCTCTGTCTTAATACTTCCTGTTTAGGGAGGAAACCTCACTGGTGGTAATTAGTGGCTCAGAGTCAAGTCTCTTTGCTACAGGAACTGAGGCAGGACAGACAGCAGAACCCAGGATACCTAAAATGAATAAACGTCATCCACTGCAGGGCGGACTGCCTCACCACAGGGCTGTGTGTGTGTGTGTGAGAGAGAGAGAGAGAGAGAGAGAGAGGGAAGGAGAAAGAGAAAGAGAGGGACACCTTTACTTCTTGGATACAAAGCCAAACGTAATGGCTGCAGAAAATGGCAATTTACCAGTTGCTGGGTGGGTAATACATTGCAATCACTGTGGCTGTCATTGGCTTAGTGATAATTCTCGTTACATTTTGTGCCAGCAAAGGCTTCACAGTTGTCTTGCTAGTCAGTGCCCATGGTGGGGAGAAAGACAGACAGACAGAAGGATCCACAGAAAGACAACCCTGTTTGGAGGGCAAAGCATGGATGGGGTGGGCCTGCCCGTGCCGGTGACCCTGCTCTGCCAGCAACCCTGGAGGCCACACCAACAGCACAGAGGGAGGCTAGAGGTCTGGAGGCTTTCGTATCATTGAAGTAAATTATGCCAAGTTCAGTTTTACAACAGGTGTATTTGATTATTTTCAACTTGTTGGAAAACTGGCGATCTTGGGAAACTAGCTCTGAGTAACCCTGGGCATCTGGGCCTTTGATGACCAGAGTACATCACCCTGGGTTCCTAACAGGTTTACTCTTATTACCAGCAACAGATCAGGGCCTGCACGGTTCTCTGCTGTGGCTCCTATGACTTGTCACTTCTACTCGAGCGCACCCGCCTGTGGGCAGGGGCATTCTGGCACCTTCTGTAGTCCAGCCTAGGCCAGCACGCGCAGACTGACTTTCCTCTGTTCAGCTCACCCTGCCTCCTTCAGTCCCCGCTGCCCCCCACTTCTGCCAGGGCTGCTACCTCCACCTGAAGTCCTGACAGCCTCCTGGCCATCCAAATGCCCCTTCCCTAAAGACCCAGCCTGGGCCCTTGGGCCTGCCAGGTACCTCCCAGCCCCCCAGAGTCCTGCAACCCTCTCCCCGGCTCTGAATACAGAGGCAGCTGTTCAGGTGGGAGATCTAGTTAGACAGACCTAGGTGTGAATTCAGGTTTGGCCACGTACCAGCAGTGTGACCTTGGGCAGGCTATTTTCCTCCTCTGTCCTGATGGTTAAGTGAGACAGCGAACATGAAAGCCCCAAACCCACATCTCAGCATCGCTCTTACTTACGCATGTCCTGCGTTCCACTGTAGGCCACCGGCCACAGGCAGCCCTGGTCTCTTCTCCCTCTGCCGCCTGGTAGCATTTTGTATCCTCACTCAGCTTCCCAAGTGACTACAAGCTCCCTGAGGGCTCTCCACTCCTGTGTACCCACCCAGCCCCACGCATCGTGCTCTGCTCAGTGAGGCTGGCAGACGCCTGCGGGCTGGGGGCTCTCAGGCAGTGCTCCCGAACAGTGAACACCAAATCGCCCAGGAGTTTCGGCAGTGGGCTTCTGGGCAGCTCCATGCGTGGAGCCGCTGCCTGATGCAGTAGTTGGGGTGGGCTCAGCACGCTCTGTTCCCATCAGAGCTACCGGGTGGTCTCCTATCCCCTGGGAGAAGCTGCACAGTCAGGAAACCACACTTCCTTCTGAAAGCAAACCCGCCAGGTACGAGCAGACGGGATGTCCTGGCACACCCCCATGGCTCCAGCTGTGATGCCCTGTCCCCTGGGGTTCTCCCTGAGCTCCCCCAAATCTTGGGATGCCCCCTCTCCCCTCGCTTGCCACACATAGCCACGCCAGATCAGCATGCTCAAGAAGAGTTGTAGCAAAAGTTACGGGAGGACAAAAGGCAGCCAAGCCAGAACTTACAGAGCAGTCAGGTCTCCAGCCTCCAGGCTTCTAATCCAGCAACACCAGGAGGGCGGGGCTTCCCCGGATGGAACGCCCTGAACCCCCATCACAACCCTTGGCCACCTGGCCCGGCACGTCTTGCTTTCTTCCCTTCCAGTTCCAGGAGCCACCTGACTTCCAGCCAGAGTGGAGCCATCTCCGCAGACCAGCCGCAAAGGGCGTGCCCTGACCTCCAGCGGCGGCTCAGGCCGCATCCAGTGCATTACCGACCCATGTACACGTCCAACTGTACGCCCGGGCTCAGCACAGGCCCCTTGGACCCCAAAAGGCCCGTTTGCGTGACTCCACAGGCCCTGTGTTTGGCCATCCTGTCTTTGCGCAGGCTCCCACCGGAGGGCCCGTCTCACAGGACCACCTGAAGCTCCCTAACATCCTCAGCTGTGAGCCCTGAGTCATTCAGCTTCAGAGAGACCTTCACCCTGACTGCAGGGCATGCTGTCACCCTCCTAAGCCCGCCAGTCAAATCACAGGCCTACCCCTCCCACAGCCTGACGGCCACCATAAGTATCGGACGCTCCAGTAATGGGAACGGTATTCCCGTCACAGACCCGGCACACTGGCTCCGGGAAACCTGCTGTCTACACATGAACCAAGAAAGCTTAGGCCCACTCCCCGTGGAAAGCTTAGGAAGCCCATTCACCTGTCCCTAAATTCCTTTACATTTACCTGTGACTGATTTGATAGTCTTGGGGCTGCATTTTTCACAGTTTAATCTCCTAATCGGACAGCTCCAAAAGGCTTAAAAGTGTGCTGTGCTCCGACCCCACCTGGCTCTCATTAAGCAGAAGAGGGAACAAGGAGTAAGTTACTGCCTGATTGCAGGACAATCAGTGCTCACCCATTGCGCGTTCTGCCCGGTGACTATGGTGACCGATGAGGACAGACTGATTGGAAAGAGTAATTCTCTAGTGACAGTTTTCCACACCTGAGGAGGAGGGAAACATTTTGCTCTGGGTTGAAGTGACAATGCAGGGGTTTAGGATCCTGCATAAATTAGCAGCCACCGATCCCACCCTGACAGCAGGCAGAGTGGTCAATACTTCCAGCTAGGCGGGAGCCCTCTGCTTTTGAATCCTGACTTGCATTAGCTGTGGGAACTGGGCCTCAGCTGCCCCACTTGTATTCAGAAATAAGCGGAGGGTGTGGGTTTTCGTGGGATGATAAATGGCAACCGACACTCATCCTGCCAGAAGTGGGACTCAGCCAGGTCCTGAGTGCCTGGCACCAAGTTAGTGCTCAGTAAATGTTGAAAGAATAAACGATGAGGCAGAATTTGGACAAGCATATAGTTAGTGGTTAGGAGCACAAATCTGGGCTCAAAAGAATGGAGTCTCGTGTTCTTGGGAAAGTTACATGGCTGGGAGAACAGCACTGTCTACTTCGTAAGAGAGTCAGAAGGTTTAAGTGTGCTCACACACATAACATGCTTGGCACGTGGGAAGCGGGATGTTCAGTGATGATGACAATTGCCATTTCAGGTGTGAAGAGGTGCTCATGGCACGCCAAGGATGTGAAGGGCTGACATGCAGAGGTCTGGGAACAGCGGGGCAGGTTGGACGGGCAGGTGGGTCCAGCTGCAGTGAGCAGGCAGGTGGAAGTCAGACTTGAAAATCACCTAGAGCGCCCTGTCCCCCCAACCCTTGCCTCCCCACCTCCAAGTTCTGTAATCTCCACAGCTCCTAAATTGAGGCCTGGGCCCGAGGTCAGGTCTGCAACAGAGAAGGGGAGCATGGAGGCCAGGCTCTAGTGAGCCGAGGGATTCAGAGTAGAAGAGCAATGAGCCTGGAAGGTCCCCAGCTGACATTAACACAAACTCTGGGGGAAGGGGGAGGGATCTGATATTTACTGCACTCCTAAAACCCAGCATTTCACACAGTGCACATACATCACCCCCGGCAGGCATTATTGTTCCTGTTTTACAGGAAGATTATGTCCCAAGCCCTTAGCAAGGTTTTAGAGACAAAGCAGGTTCAGAGAACTGAGGACTTGGCCAAGGCCACATGGTAAAGAGCTGTGATTCAGACTTGGGGGTCCACCTGACTGCAAAGCCAGGTGCCCTCCCCTGCAGTCAGCCTCTCCACTGCTCAGGTGTGCAGCTTGGGCTTTAGTCCTTAAATTTCCCTTTTTAACTACCTGAAGCCCTCCCCAATACTCTGAGATGTCCAGCGAGGGAAGGGCCCTGAGTTAAGGACAGAAAACTTGAAGGGGAGAGGAATTTACCTGTTTGGCATCTCTAGGCTGGAGAGGGCACACCTATGGTCCCAGTGTGACCAGGCCTGGTCCTGGAGAGCTCAGCGGGCTTGGGGCTGGCTGTCCAACCCTCTAGTGAACAAATGGCCTGGCCTGAGCTCCCTGCGAGCTCTGAGGCCAGGGTCACCCCATGCCAACTCCAGGCCTTCCTCCCTCAGGCCTGGCTGAGGCTACCTGTCCACCATTCAAGGCCTCCTTCGGGGAAACCTTTCTACCCCAGTGATAGCCCCTGCCCCACTACGTCCATTCATCCATCAGACATTGATGGATGCTCCAAGGTGACCCTCTCTGCCGGCCACTGGGGATAGAGTGAGAATAGAGATGAGTTAGATACAGTCCCAGCCCTCCAGGCACTCCTGACTGGATGCAGGAGAGGTTCACTCTGCAGAATTGGATTCAGCCAGCTGTGGGTAGGACCTAGGCACCTGTTTGTTTGTTTTTTATTTTTAAGAAACCATGCAGGTGACTGAAGGGGCACACCCAGGTGAGACTCTTTGGTCTTGTGGATATTCTGACCCCCAGTACTGCATTCTTCAGGCTGCCACAATCCTCTGAGAACATGGCCTGTCTCTTCTCCCACTAGCAGGCTCCTCTGGGCTCTCAAGTCAGATAAATCCTACTTTCGCAACTTGCTACCCGGGTATCCTTGCAAAATACCCATGCTCTCTGAGGCTCAGTTTCCCCGTCTCAAATGAGATAATTGGTGCCTTCCTATGCTGAGGATTAACTGGGATATTGTGTGCAAAGCAAGATGTCTGGCACAGATGAACGCACAATAAATGTCTGCTATTAATTATATCATCACTGCACTCTGATGGACAGAAATATTTCCCTGTGGGTATTTCCAGAATCCCTACTTCTGGAGCCTGAAAAGCGGCCCTGGAAACCTGCGAGGCCTCTCCGCGGAG
The DNA here is from genome assembly GCF_000442215.2 of Lipotes vexillifer. Classification (NCBI taxonomy): domain Eukaryota; kingdom Metazoa; phylum Chordata; class Mammalia; order Artiodactyla; family Lipotidae; genus Lipotes; species Lipotes vexillifer. The sequence goes on along the minus strand of NW_006783631.1, from coordinate 3,554,168 downwards.
TCCTCTGCCGGGGATCCAACGAGACCTGTCTGCATTTTCCCCGTGGACCCAGCCAGCCTCCTGGCCCTCAAAGGAAATGTTAGCTTGTCGTACCCGCCGCTTCACCTATCCAGAGTGAACAAAGTTCCAACCACACCTCTCTGGGCAGCCTGCCCCCGATTTCGGGGAAACGGGCAAGGGAAGTGGGTTAACTCTGCCAGGCAAGAGCTCCGCGGGCAGAGCACACTGGTGCGCCCAGCCGCCTCCAGATCAAGGTCGGGAGCCCCCGCCCCTGACGCCTGCCTCGTCCGCCCACCGCTCCCGCCCTCCCCTGAGACCGCGGGCCCGGAGCTGCGGGGAACCGGGGGCCGGAGGACTTGGCGGGTACGCAGGCTGGGGAGCGAGAGGCAGCAGCCCGGGGGCTTAGCGTGGCCCCTTCGGTCCCGCCCCCGGCGCAGGCCGCGTCCGGCCTGCCCGGCCAGAGTGGCGCCTGAGGTTTGCGTCCTTGGGGAAGGAAGAAGCCCACGGAGTGGGGGACCCAGGACCCAGGTTCGCTGCCGCCGGGCACACGTGGCTCGGTCCCAGCGGCCCAGGTCTCCAGCACGCGCGCGGCGGCGCGCGGCGAGGGCGCTCCGGGGCGGGCTCCGGGGCGGGGGGCGAGCGGGCGACGGGTCACTCACCTCTCAGGCCCGCCGCTCGGAG
>NW_006783631.1:3542150-3552770 GCF_000442215.2 Lipotes vexillifer | reverse complement strand
CTCCCCCCGCCCCGCCTGCCCGCGGGGCCGGACCTGCGGGGGAGGTGGCCGCCAGCCAGCCAGCTGCTGCTTATCCGGCTCGGCCGCCTCCCCCGGGGCCACAATCGGAGAGCCGCAGGGTCCTCGGGCGGCAGGCACCAACGATCCTCCGACCCTCAGCCCCTGGCCTGAGCTTCGGGCACGTGTTGATCGGCGCCCCCTTCTCCGATTTAAAGGGTGCAGAACTCCCGGACCAACTCTTAACCGGGACAAGGGGGGCGTGTGGAGGCCAGGGTGGTAACTTCTGGGACCCACTCGCTCCCTTCACCTGAGGGACAGCTCAAATCCACGTCCATTGTATAACCGAGGTTGAGTGGCAGGCCAAGTTCACACAGGTGGCAAGAGGCCAGGGCACCAGAGTCAACCTGGCTTCCTTCCTTCCTTCCTTCCTGCAAGGGGAGCAGGCAGTACAGGCCCCTCCTGGATGAGGCTGCATCCCGGCCTTTGGTTCCTTGTTTCTCCTCTGTCCCTTGTCTACCCTTAGGGCAGAACTCTGACCCTCCTGAAAAGTCCTCAGTTTCAGGTCCTGGGAGCTGGTGGAGGGCCCTTGGGAGCTTGTCTCTCTGTCTAGACTTCCTGGGCTTCAAACCACCCCTCCGCCCCTGAGAAAGATGACCTCCAGCCCTGGGCACTGTCCTCCCCTCCCCCATGCTAGTGGCATCCCACACAGCAGTGAGTCAGGTGCAAGTTAAGGATATCTCTTGGGTACCTTTCTGGAGGTGTGTGCCTTCACCTGAAGCCCTTTCTCACCTACAACCTCACATCACGTGCTGCTGACAGCTCTACCTCCCCCTTTTACAGGTGTGGACATGGGGACCCTGATGGTTGTAGGGCACCAATGTCACTCATCTTCTGGGAGGCTGACTGGGGGTTACCTGACCCCTGGGACTCTCTGGATTATTCCTGTAGTACATATTCCGCCAGCCCTTGATAAAGAGCTTCAAATTACTCCAGGATAACAACCTGTTCTGGAGAGATAAGTTCTAGGGAGGGGTTATCTGATCCCTGAGACCAGAGAGGCAGGGGCCTGGGCCTCGGGAATGGCCCCAGAGCTAGACCACAATGGGGGAGGGGCAGACCTGGCGGGGTGGTGGGGTGCGGGGCCTCTCCTCCATCCTCCGACCCTGTGGAGACCCACCCATGAGCATCTTGTGCTTCCTTACTTCCACAGGTTTCCTCCTGCCTAAAATACCCTCCTTCCCCAGCTCGCTGCTCTGCCAGGCCCCAAGGCTCAGGTCCTCTCCCACCTCCTTCGGTGACCCTCCTGCCCCACCCTGCCCCAGGACCTCTCTGAGCTCCTGTGGCAGTTCTCATTGGTCTTCGTGCATTCAACACTCAGGGAACCCCACCATACCAGTGTTCCAGGTGCTGGGGACACAGATACCCCATGCCTCGTCCTGGCCCTTGGATAGCAAGTTGCCTCTGCAGTGGGTTGTAGACTTTGGGGAGACAAGAATGAGCACCTAGCCCTCTTTGGTGCCCTTAGCATGGTGCCCTGCACACAGTAGGTACTCTTTAAGTATCTGCTCTGGCTGATGGGGGGGGTCTCTGAGCACCCTTCCTGTAACTCCAAAGGGAGACACAAGGAGATGAAGCTTGGGAAATGGAGATGCTGAGAGGTCTTCCAGCGTTCTCAAAGGATCTGTCCAGAATCCTTCCAAAGAGACCTGGCGGGCCTCTGAGGGGCTCCCAATGAGTTGGAGAGCGAGCTGAAGGCTGGAGTGGCAGAGATGCACCGAGGAATGTCCTAGTAGAACATGAACTTCTGCAAGAGGACAATCAGGGCCCTGAAAGCCACAGGGAGGGAGGGAGGTGAACACGCTGCTGAGGCCAAGCACCTTGGTGGACAGAGCACCACCCACGCCGTTGGGCTTCAGTGCTTTGCCTGTCTGTCTCCCTATCTCGCCTGGCATGGGGCCTGGTGAGGGTGAGAGCTCAATACATGTTTCCTGGGGCCAGACTCCCCAGAAGCAGACTAGCCCTCTGCTGAGCAGGGAGGAAGAGTGGCACTGACACTGGTTGAACACTTCCTCTGTGCCAGACTCGTGTCCTTGGCCAGGCTAAGGGCAGAGCAGTTGAAGCCATCTTTTTGAGACATTTGTCAGATCATTTTACTCCTCGGCTCAAAACCTGCCCTGGCTCCCTGGTCTCTCGGAGTCAAAGCAAAGTCCTGGTAATGGCGACCAGGCCCAGTGGGACCTTGTGTCCGGTTCCCCTCTCTCTGCTCTCTCAGCCCTGCGGTGCTGGCCTTTTCCCTCCCTCCTCTGGAGCTTTGCAGAATATCACCTCCACGAGACCCACGCCCCAATCATTCCCATCCGTCATCTGTGTACCCTGCCCTATTTCTTTTCTTTTCACTTAGCCTTTTTTCCTTCTAACACACTATAAAACACACCTTCTCTGTTTGCTGTTTATTAACTGTCTGCCCCCACAGAAACGTGAGCTCCTCCAGGGAAGGGAGTTTTATCTGCTTCCTTCACTTCTGTGTTCCCAGTGCGTGGATCAGAGCCTGGCACACAGTCGGTGCTCTGTAAATAGTTGTTGAATGAATGCACTGCCATTCTCAACCTTCTGCATCTCCCAGCGTCTCTGGGAAGCTTCCCCAGGGCTCCTGCCCACCTCTGGTCTCCCGCCTTGCTTGCCCCAGAGCTAGCACACTGCAGGCACACAGGAGGCGCTCAGTACACGCACTGGTGGATATCTGGACCTGGAGCCCCTGGATGTCAGTCTCCTGATATTACCCTTTTTCCTGAAGACAAGGCTACTCATTTGGCTAAGAAAATGAGAGTATTCAGGAAGAGGATCTAGATTCATCTCCTACCTGGGCCAGAAAGAAGGACAGAAGCTCTGCTTCTTGGATTGATCCCGCACTTATAAGCTGAGACAGAGCACATCCATTTCACAAAATAAATACTCTAAATGACTGCTAAATCAAGATGATCACAAGAACCCATGTGCTGGATGTATTCTGACAGCCTGGCTGGGAGCCAGGCCACCTGAACCTAGCCCTGCCCAGGCCAGGCTGTGGGCCCAGGGAAGGTCCCCTGTCCTTTACTGCCCAGCCCAGGCCAGGTAAGACTCCTCCAACCAGGCCTCTGGGCACAGGGAGCTGCTTCTTCCTGTGAAGGACGGAGAGGGGCTGCGGCTTGGGGTAGGGATTCTGAGGGAAAATGGAGGGGTTGTCTCTTCCTCCTGGAAGACCCAGTGGATGAAGCCATGTCTAAGGCACCCAGAGGTGAGGCAGGGCAGCGGGTGATGGGCATGGTCTGTGAGGGGCAGGCACCGGATGGGGAGGCAAGCTGCAAAAATGTGCTCAGGGCCTGGCGTTTAAGCTTAGACTCTTTCACGTGGCAGTTTATTTCTAGCCAATATTGCAAGGCGTTATAAGGCATGGCTAACAGAGCACCAGGCACTGCCCCTGTCCCTGCACCCCAGGGCTTGGTACTCTGCTTTTGCATAAGCCTCACCCTCCTTCTAGTTCTCTATTGAAACATGAGCTCTCTCCAGAAGAAAAGCTCTCTGAGCTCAGTGGGATGAGAAACTGTGTATCCACAAGAGATTTAACTGTGGCAGCACAAGAGTGTGGACAAGGTTCGAAAGGCAGATGCTTTCAGGGGGACAGCTGGGCAGATAAAGGACTAGGGGAGGGGTGGCCTGCAGCAACCATTTTGCTAAGGAAGCTCTGGCACATGGTATGTACTTAATCTCTGTGTGAGACCAGGCATCTTGGCTTGTGACTGGACATCCATGGCCAGCGGGAACTATGGTAGCACTGCGTTGCCTTCAGTTGGGGGGAGATTGCACAGGTGCACAACTAGAGAAGTCTGGGCTTTAGCCCCTTGCTCCAAGGCTGGTGCACGTGGCGGCCTGGGAGGTTTTTAGAATGGCAGAGTCTCAGACCCACCCCAGATTTGAATCAGAAATGCATTTTCACAAGACCCGCCGGAGATGGTATGCACATTAATGTTTGAGAAATTATGGTCTACAGCACAGATGAGAAAATGGACAACTCCTTGAACACCTGGGCCAGGGCAGATCATCAGAAACCTGTACTGGGCTGCGTTCACCCTCACTGGGTGGTTGTTTAATACCATCCCCTTTGCTTTCTCAAAGGTCCTTGTGAACCAAATAACCTGATTTCATGCGCTTCTGAATTCTTATAAATATGAAGTAAATGACTGTCCTGCACAATACTCAGTGCCTATTATACAAAGCTCTGAGAAAAAAATATAAGACTAGTATGCTTATTCCTTTCCAATTGCTGATCTTATTTCCCTTTTTACCATGGCGACTAGGATACTCAGACCCATATTCATGACTATATTATCCTTACTAAATGTATTTAAGTTCTGCTTTATTTTCCCCCAGCCCATGATTTTCTGTGTCTAGTTTACTATTAACTGTATTGTGAAGCTTTTCGTTATAAGGTGTTCTAAGTTGCTTTTGGAAAAAGCCAATTGTTTAAGCAAAATAAATAGGTAACATCTGTGTGCTACAGTGGCAAATTCTTTTTCCCCTGGGTGGCCGTTACCCTTTCATGGCAAGAACAGGGTCATTCCCATCCTCTGCTGGATTTTTGAGAAGAGGACGGAGGGCTTGGGAAAAGGATGAGTCCATGGACTTCTGCCCAAAGTTACTGAGAAAAGAAAGCCCAAAAAGCTAGGCGACACTGGGGAGGTGGCGGTGGGGTATTGTGACACTAACCCTGTGCTCCTGCCTGCTCTCTCCCTGCCAGTCAGTTCCCAGCTCACCTGATTGGGGGTGCAAGGTGCTGTCCTCCATGTCAGGCGACTTTTCCCAGCCCGGGGCAGGGGCCCTGCTCACCAGGGGCCCCAGCGGCAGGCTCTCCATGTGCTGTTTCTTCTGCTGCTAGGCCCCCTATTGGGTGGCCAGCGCTTACTTGGCATGGCGTGGGGGTGGGTGGGGCGTGGGGAGAGTCAGCTGAGGCTGCTCAAGGGCAGGAGGGTCAGAGCCCGGCCCAGCCCAGATGGGCGTCACTGACCTCAGGGTTATCTGCAAACACACTGTGGTCAGCAGCCCAGATAAGCCCTCCCTCCAGTCCTGGGGATGTTTTCAACCAGCTTAATTCTCCGCTTCCTGGATCCTGGCTCCCAAGGGGAGGAGGGAAGTGGCATTTTTGAAGACCCACCTTGAGCCAAGGACTGTGCCACGTTTAAATCACCTGCTTTAAGGCCCATCCAGACATTGTGAGGTGAATGGAATCAGCCCCATTTTCAGATGAGGAAAGCATCCTGCAGTGAGGAAATGGTAGAGCTGGGACTCGAACCAGGTCTGCCTGACCACCGGGCAGTCTACCTCTGTCTCACGAGGTGGACGGCTCCTGTGGGCAGTGGCCAGCACACCTTGCGCCAAGGACTGGGGCCAGCTCAGTGTTGGGGGAGAACAGGGGCGGTCCATGCAACGTGACCAAAGGGGAGACGAACCTGGGTCACTCCCAAACACTTGTAGCCCTGTCCCACCTAGGTGAGAGCCTATGAGCCACACCTCCCCGGCCTCTCAGAGGTGATGGCTCCACCAATGTGTCTACCTGAGATTTGCACAGCCTGGAAGCAGGTCTGCGGAATGTGAGGTAGGATTTCAAGACTCTGGTTCTTTCCAGTGTACTGCCTGATTTCATTGACACGCACAAGCGAGCCATCATCTCAGAGTCATGTGTAGATGTTTGCTGGTCCCTGGCAGCATGTGAGAAGCCAGGTCCCTGCAGGACATATAAGGGAGATAGTGGGCCAAATCTGGTACATGTGCCAAGGGCCACGGCCACAGTCAGCCAGGTACTGGGGCCTCCAGGGAGGAGAGGGACCAGGCCTTGGTCTTTGGAGGCATCTGCAGGGCAGAGCAGCACATTGACCTGGGTCCCATCGTGGTCTCTCCACTGAACCTTGGTTTCCTCAGCTGCAAGATGAGAGTATATACCTCCTCAGGTGGTTGTGAGAATGAGGTGATAAATTGCCAGGAAAGTGCCTGGCGCTTAGCAGGTGCTCAATAAAAGTAGTCAGCCATTAAGGAAGGGTGAGAAGGGCAGACGGCTGAAAGAGCCATTTCTATAGGAACTGCACTTATTGTCAGGCCCCTCTCTTCCCACTTCGAAAAGTCTTCTTCTGTGTCCTGATCTAAACTCTCCCTGCCTCTGAGAAGCCCTCAGGGAACTGGCTCTCCTCTGACCCCATGTCAAGGACCTCCAGGGGGGCAATGAATGCCAGCTACGTCTGCCCCATCCCGTGGTCAGCGGACACTGTGGGCCTCCTAGTCAGCCTCCGGGCCGACTGTAGAATCATCTTCCTGGGTCTTCCGCTCCTGTCAGCTCAAGGTGTCTGAAAACATAGTGTCTGAAAGTTCCCCCACTGCCTTGAGAGTCCTGTGAACAGGCCCTGCCCTGTGCATGATCTGGGGGTCTCTGAAAAGTGCTGCAGCAGATGGGGCTGGGGACGAAGGGGACAGATGAAGAGAGGACTGGTTTGCCTATGGGTGAAAATCGAGGCTTTATCCTGCTGGCCCTGGGGGGCCAGGAAGATTTGAAGAGGCATGAGTGTGTGTGATAATAATAGCTAACAGTTTTTGAGGCATCCTGTATACCAGGCACTGTTCTAAGCATGTTAACTGTATTAACTCATTTAATCCTCGTATGGTCAGGTCATTCAAGATGGCTGTTCTCTTGTTCTCTGTATGTCCCCTCCTCAACCAGGCCCTGCTCCATCCACATGGCTAACTAATCCTTTTAATTATGGGGCTTGATTAGTCCCTGGTAACTGATAAGCCCACCTGACTTCAATTCCCCTATAAATGGTAGCCTCCTTCTCCCCTGAGTAGCAAAGACTGCTGTCATGTCCCCCCCACCATCTGCCACATGTGGTGGGGTGTCACTCCAGAACCCTTTGTGCAAGATCCCCCTGTCCAATAAACTATTTAATTTAATTAATTTATTTAATTAATTTGTTTTTTTGGCTACATCGGGTCTTAGTTGCAGCACGTGGGGTCTTCGTTGAGGCGTGCGGTTTCTTTCTTTGCGGCATGGGCTCTTCCTTGTGGCATGTAAGCTTCTCTCTGGTTGTGGCGTGTGGGTTTCCTCTCTCTAGTTGTGGCACGTGGGCTCCAGAGCACATGGGCTCGGTAGTTGAGGTGCTCGAGCTCAGTAGTTATGGCACATGGTCTTAGTTGCCCCGTGGCATGTGGGATCTTAGTTCCCCGACCAGGGATCGAACCAGCGTCCCCTTCATTGGAAGGCAGATTCTTTACCACTGGACCACCACGGAAGTCCCTGTCCAATAAACTATTGATATCTCTGTTGCTGTCTCTGGGCTCTTTCTTTGGTCTCGAGGCTGGGCAGCTGCAAGGCTTGCAAGCCTGCAGGGTGCAGCCCAACAGCCTTCATGGTACATTTTCCCCATTTTCAAATGAGGAAACAGGTATGGGGAGGTTAAGTCACCTGCTTAATGGGAAACAGATAGTGGTAGAGCTGGGATTGAAACGCAGTGGATGTGTTTTGGTGCCCACCCCCTACCACTACCTTCCTGTTGTCCAGAAGCTGTTCATTTCCAAACCTCTTCTCTCTCTGGCAGCCGTGGGGCTGGGTCATAAAAGGCACATGAGAGGCTCGGAGGGCCTGTGTTTTGAAATCTACTTAGAGGACACAATAAGTCTAGTAAATCTTGGGTGTTGGGAGCTCCTCACCCAGGCCTAAGGGCTGCACATTTAATCAGAGTTCAAAGCAACTGCCCAAGTAGGCCTCTGGCTGGGGGTATAAAGGGGGTGCAGAAAGGTCATTTAGCCGAGGTCAAATCTCTTGCCTTCAGGAGTCCAGGAAGGGAAGTGACTGTAGGACCTGTTGCCCACCTACTGACTTTGATACCTGGTGAGAACAAGGCTTTTGAACTGACAAGGATCTAGGTTTGATTCCTGAGCCTCAGTTTTCTTATCTATAAAATGGAGACGATGACAGCAGGGGAGTAAACCAAGCGCAGATGGTACAATTAGGTTTGAACACAGGTTAATTCCCCACCTCCCCTCACCTATACTCCTTGGTTCCTTATTCTCCTCTGCCTCAATCAATCCCCTGGATTCCAGTGCCTGAGGGGATGGAAGGAGGATGCTAGGACCCAGGGTACACTCTGTTCCTTGGCCCTGGCCCAGTCCTGGCTGGAAGGCCTGAATTGGGTGGCTGCAAGGCCCAGTCTTCCCTCAGCTCTCCCCTCACAATCTTTCCTGAAGTTCCAGGAATCCTCATTCTCCAAGGGTGGGAAGCAGGGAGGGACCCATCTTTCCCCTTTCTGCTCCAGGCTCATCTGGCTACTCTGCTTCTGGAACTGCTCTGTGAAGGCTGGAGCCTCCTGGGCATGTTCTCCAGCTCCGAGGAGTTTTTGAACCCAAGTTCATGTGCCCGACACACAGTGAGGCCAAGCAAATCAAAACGTCGGAGTTTGGAGCAGAGAGAGGTTTATTGCAGGGCCGAGCAAGGAGACTGGGGACTCATGCTCAGAAGACCTGAACTCCCTGATTGTTTTCAGGGAATAGTTTTTTTTTTTTTTTTTTTTTTTTTTTTTTTGCGGCCCGCGGCCCTCTCACTGTTGTGGCCTCTCCCGTTGCGGAGCACAGACTCCGGACACGCAGGCTCAGCGGCCATGGCTCATGGGCCTATCCGCTCTACGGCATGTGGGATCCTCCCGGACCAGGGCACGAAACCATGTCCCCTGCATTGGCAGGCGGACTCTCAACCACTGCGCCACCAGGGAAGCCCTCAGGGAATAGTTTTTATAGGCAACACTGGGGTGAGGGCTGCAGGGTGCATGACTTTCTTCTGATTGATTGGTGGTGAGGTAGCAGGGTGGTGCTCCAGAATCTTGTGCTCAGCATGGAGTCACCATCCTCCACATGGAAGGGGTGAGGGCTTAGTTCCTGTAGAACACTCATAGATGTGTATCAGATTCTTATCTCTTGAGGAGGAACTAGGACTCTGCTTTATCACTGCACTGTTGTTTCTTGACTGTTTTTCCTCTGATTCTGCATTCCCTTACTTCCCTAATTAGTAACTGTTTGAATCTGCCCTTTGGAACTCACAGAAGGTCTAGAAGGCTGAAGCCTTTTTCTACAAATAAGAAATGGAGGACATGGAAAGGCTTTTGTACGCGGGAGGGCCCTGCAGGGTCCTGCTCAGGTTCAATCTTCCCTTTTCTTTGATACTCCTCCATCTTGAGGAGAGCATGTGCAAGACAAAAAAGGGAATAAAGTCTTGGATCGAGAGGTTAATCATGAACTTGGTAGAGGAACTGGGCTTTAGGGGGACTCAGTTTCAATGGGACCACAGGCACGCCAGCTCCTCTGGTTCTGGTTCCAGCTCTGCTGCAGCCACTGTGACCATGGCTGAGACCCTTCCCCTCCTTGGGCCTCTGTTTGCCCAGATATAAAATGAGGGTGGGTTTCAAATGCTCTGAGGAGCCTGAAGTCCCTGCAGATGCCTCCGCGGGGTGAGAGACTAGTCCAAGGGTGGGACTCCAGGCTGCGCCCACCCCTCTTCTAGAGCATGGCTACCATTACCTGTCTCTGTGTGAAATCAAGTTGAATGCCCTTGGATTAGACATCCGGAAAGTCCCCTCCACATTTAAGATTCTAATCTGGTTAAATTAGGGCTACTGAGGAGTGGGGAATGATCCGAGTTGCCAAGTCCTGCCTTTCCCAGGTGCTGGGAACTTCTGGTGGTCACAGCTAAAGGCAGTGGGTAGTAGGCCCTGATGGGGGGTTCGGGGCAGCACGTAGGTGAGGGCGAGGAGGGGAAGTGCAGGCCCATGGGAGACATTTTCTGCTGGAGGTGGGGCAGAGACTCTGGGTACCCTCTTGACATGAAGCCCAGGGGGCCACACCTCTGCTGGTGCCCTTTCCTGGAAAGCAGAGATGCAGGAGTGAAATAATTGGCTACAAGGCACAGGATATGGTGCTTACGCAAATTTATGCAAATAACATGCGTATGAAGCTGGCCTTAGGCTGCGTTCCCTGGGATGGCAGCTGGGATGGGGTGCCTCCCCTTTACTTCTGACTTTGCCTCAGGCCCGTGAGGACTTCACAGGGAGAGGCCCATAGCCTTCCCTTTGCACAATCCCTCTTCTCAGTGGGCTTAAGCCAAAGACAAACAACTATGGAGTGCCTACCATGAGTAGGTCCCACTGTGTAGGAAGGCACCAGGGCCACCGAGGGGGCACCAGAGAGGAAGATTGCAGACAGTCTGATTCGGTACAATGTCTTCATTCCATAGAAAAGGACAGTGAAGCTTGGAGAGGTGAGGTGAATTTCCCCATCACCCAGCTAGAAGTGACAGAACTGGAATTCAGTCCAAGGCTGCCTGATTTTGATTCCATGTCCCTTCACCATGACCGCAGTCTACAGTGCTGTGCTACCTGACAACTAAATACTATTCCATGTGTGCAATACCTGTGGGAATGGGGTCACATAGAGCCTCCAGATCTCTGTACTGGGACCCAGGCCCACCTAACGGGGTAGCCCTGGGCCACGTCCCCATTCCCAGACTCAGTGCCTAGAGCTTGGTAGGTGCTCGGTTAATGTTTTCAGGAATGC
>NW_006783631.1:3535842-3542109 GCF_000442215.2 Lipotes vexillifer | reverse complement strand
AGGAATGCCTGAGAGCTCATCTTTAATGTAGGTACTTAAAGTCTAGTTCAGCTACTCAAGGTATTTGTTGCCTTTAAGTCAACCTGGTCCAGGCCTGGCCATACCAGGAGGATAGCTGGGGGTGGGGTTTTCTTGCTGCAGAGAATAGATTTCTATTAGCTGGTCAGGTCATGGGCAAAGCAGCTGTGGGAAAGTAGGGGGCTTTAGAATTGGGCAAAGGAGGTCTGTCCCGGGGCTGGAGAGTGTTGATCTGAATGCTCAGAGGAGGGGCAAGGGTTCCAGCCAGTAGGCGTTGAGTGGCAACTTCCCTCGTCCCCTCTCCAGCCCCTCCCCATTCCAACTTCAGTTCTAGGGGATCACACGGACATGGGCAAGAATTGAGTGGAGTTGTAACGTCAGTCAGTTGTAAGGTTATGAACTGAGTGTGAGTTGTAAGATCTGTGTGAGCTAAGAGTGCCGGACTCGGGTTAACTCCAAACTTTGAGGGATGTTTTCTTCAGAGTATGGTTGGGCCTAGTTGTGCTACTGGCAATCGGGGATCCCATTCCTTCTCCAAAGCCAGTGGGGTCAGCAGTGGTCCCCAGTGAGACAGCTGTGCCCACACAAGTGCACACATGGCCATCTCATATGGTCATTTGCAACGTGGTGGTCAGACCAGAGGCTGGAGGAAGGGCCTCATGCAGGAGCCCTTGGAGGCAGCTTTCTGGGAAATACTCAGAAATAATGGGGGGCGACGGCCGGTGTACTTTGAGAGAGGATAACTTTCTGGGTAGATGATGGTAGAGACTTGTGGTACAAAGACTTCAGCCTAAAAAGCAAGGGTATTTTCTTTTTGGGATCACAGGCTGATGGGCTCAGAAACCCTGTGGGCTGGTCAGGCACAGCATGGATAGACACCCACGGAGGCCAGTGCGATGACGGCAGAAGGCGTGGCCAGAGCTGGCAGGGGCTGGGGAGTCCAGGCAGAACTGGTGGCAACTGTGGGGTCCCTGGGCCCAGCATCCAACCCCCTTTTACTGCCAACCTCTGAGCACTGGAACCTCCTCCCAATCAGCATTTACTTCAGAATCTGACTGGTTCCCCAAGTGAAATAAGACACAACTTTTCACGCAGGGACCAGGTAAATTACTGGTAAAATAAGCTGCCAAACCACAAAGCAGGGGCTCAAGTCCTTGGCAGAGGGCAAACGGCAATGGCTGGCAGTGTGGTGAGCCTGGCTTGGGGGCAGCGCTGGGCTTCTTGCCCAAGCAGGGCAGAAGTGAGGTGCCTGAGCACTTAGGTAGGGTTGGAGGCCCAGTCCGTTTCCCAGACCATTAGCAAGGCGAGCAACTGTTGAAAAATTAACCACAGGCCTAGGTAATGCCTTTTGCAGAGGAACATCCCCTTAGGGGCTCCAATGCACGATGTGGGCCCGAGCGGCAGGCCAGTGATGGGCAGGGCTTTTGGAAAAAAAGAGACAGTGGAAAGACATGGATCCTGCCGCATAGAACATGCCCCAGGAGTGTGGTTGAGGCAGTGACCCTGAGGACTGGGGCACCTCTTTCATGGTCCCCACTTAAGACTCAGGTCTGGGAAGCCATCCTCGACCCTCCTCCAAGGCTCTGCTCTCTCACCTCGAGGGCGTTCCCCTGCGGCACACACTCTTAAGCAGGCCCACATTCCCCAGTCAGCCCCCAAAGGTGCTTTCTTAAGGCGGAAGTCCAGTCGGTTGGAAACACTCTTGGGCGGAGATCCTACCTGAGCTGGGGCAGGAGAGAGCCTGGGTGAAAGGCCAGGAGGCCCTGGTGTTCCCTCTGCCTGGCGCTGGGTCCCCTCACCTGCCAGCCAGCTCTCCGGTGCGTGAGCTGGCCGCTCCACTTTCATTATCTCTAACGTCTTCAGCACCCTTCTAGGCCGGCCCTCAGCATCTGCCCATTTCTCAAGCAAGAACACTGATCCTCCAGCAGTGAGAGCTGAAGAAGCCACGTGGCAGATGGTGCTACAAACAGGCAAGCTCAGGGCAGCACTGAGCGCGAATTTGGCCTCAACCCTCTCCTTGCCGAGGGAGACAGCACCTGAGACCCGGGGTTTCTTCCAGGCTCAAGCTCTCCGCTTTCAGTTGACAGATTTCATATTGGAAAGCTTTTGATGGGTGGTTGGTTTGTCAAATGGGTACAAGGCGATGACTTTCAGGCTCTTTCACAGGGTCGTAGAATCCACCCAGTACATATATACTCAAATATAGGTTATAGATCCACACCTGAAGCAAAAGGGTTAGCAGACAGGGCTTCCCAGGTGGCGCAGTGGTTGGGAGTCTGCCTGCCAGGGCGGGGGTACGCGGGTTCGATCCCTGGTCCGGGAGGATCCCACAGGCCTCGGAGCGCATGGGCCCCACACGCCGCGGCTGGTGAGCCTGCGCTCTGGAGCCTGCCTGCGGCAACTGCCGAAGCCTGCACGCCTGGATGCCTGTGCTCCGCATACGGGGGAGGCCACTACAGGCAGAAGACCGCACGCCCCGGAGAGGAGTGCGCCCCGCTCGCTGCAACTGGAGAGGGCCCGCGCACAGCAGCGAAGACCCAACGCAACCAAAATGAATAAAAAAATAATTAAATTAATTAATTTAAAAAAAGTGTTAGGAGACAAAACAGCCTCACCACGTGGGATAAGACCTGATATTTAAACTTTTATTCTCTTCTGCTTCATTAAAGAGAAAACTTGTTGTGCTGACCACCTAGAGGGGTGGGACAGGGAGGGTGGGAGGCAGACACAAGAGGGAGGGGATATGGGGATATATGTGTAGGCTCTCTCTCAACTTCGCCTTTCTGGGAGGCATCTGGTTCCATTCTGTTTGCTGGTTAAAGTTTGCCCCCAGCATCTGGTGGCATATAAAGTGCCCCATGAGCCCCATTCCCAGTCAAGACAGTATTTTTTTCCTCCTTCCTTCTCCCCTTTAGGACTAGAAATAAAGGGGATTCTTAGGATGACCAACTCGACTTGTTTCCTGACCCTGGATAAAGCACGTTGGCTCCATTTCCTTGTCTGTAAAATCCTCTGTTTCCTACACCCTAAACAATAATCCAGAAGGATAGCAAGAGGGAGGAGATATGGGGACATATGTCTATGTATAGCTGATTCACTTTGTTACGCAGCAGAAACTAACACACCATTGTAAAGCAATTATACTGCAATAAAGATGTTAAAAAATGTTTTTAAAATAAAAAATAAATAAAAAGCTTGTTGACTCAACCCTCTAATAAAGATGTAGACTGAAATTTGCAAACACCGGCAGGCAGCCACGTGCACCTGGTCAGGAAGTGGTGCCGCCAGCACGCTGTGGTTGCTGTGGTGGCCGGTTGTGGCATTTCGGGATCCGTACACTGGGGCCTGTGTAAGTGAGAAACAGGTGGAAGACTGTCCTAGCCACGTGACTCTTGAGCCTGTAGCCCAGGGGGTGCCTGGGGTCTGAGGCATCTACTCTGCATCTCTCAGGGACCCAGCTTCCCTAACCTGCCTGGATGGCTTTGACTTAGTCATTCTCTCCATTCTCAGTTTCTTATCAGGGCACTGAGACAGCTGTAGCTGATAACACCCATCGGCTGTTCCACCTTGGATGTTCTGGGATTGCTCCAACTTGAACTTGACTTTCTAGGCTGTAAAGTTCTGCCTAGTTAGAGGCTGGAGGCACTGAGGGAAGAGCCACCAGGGGCCGAGAGGGGCTGGCAGCACTGCAGGGGCAGTTGGGCAAAGGTGGAGGATGGAGAAGTGGGTAGGCCTTAGGGGGCTGGCAGCCAGGTCTGAGGCCTCCTGTTGTTGTTCTGGGCACTCAGGAAGCATCGCAGGTGGGGGGTCAGGCTGCCTGATATACCCCTCTTTTCTGGGCCTCCTCCAGCCCTTCGGATGTCAGCATCCAGGAACGTAGTCATGATTACACACTCAGACACCACAGCCAAGCTTCAGACCCGCTCACCCTGTTCTCAGAGCTCTTCACCACTTAGTGGGCAATTCCATCTCTTTTGTATTGGAACAGGTGGATGTTTCTTTAATATGGAGGAGAAGTATATTATTTTTAAAGACAGGCTACACTCTGAGTGTCCTGGGCTAGAAGGAAGGCAGAACTCCTCTCAGGGTGGGGAAAGAGAGAGAGGTCTGCTCCTTTGGGATGTCACCTTTGCCATGAAAGGCAAACTGCTCTCTAAGCCTTCACTTCACACCTGGGACAAGAGGGACCAGACTCGTGGGAGATACATTTTCTTGTATTTTAAACAACAGGAAGTTTGCCATTTGGACAACCTGGGAGACAGTGTTCGGAGCCAGAGCTAAAACTCAGGCAGAGGGCAGACCTAGAGAGAAAAGGGGTCCCTGAAACAGGGTGGAATCTAGGAGCGTCTTTCTGGAGACTGTGCTGTGGGACATTCTGCTCAGCGTTTTCCATGGCCTGTGTTCTGAGACTTCGGTGAGCGCCTGTCTTGAACACCTGCGTGTAGTTCACAGGCTCTGGGGACTGAGGAAAGGGGAGCAGGCTATGTCCATGCCAGGCGCCTGGGACATGGAGCCGGAGCTGTGGAAGCCCCGCTGATGGCTGGGAGCAGGCCGCTGTACCGGCTGGCCAGGACAACATGCGCCCCTGAACATTCAAGATGCTCTGGTCCCGGAACGTTTGGGTTTCGTGGCCGTCTCTCCCGCCAGCCCTGCAGAGTGGTCATGCCTGGTGCAGCACCCTCCAGACTAGCCTGTCACTGTCCTCTGCTGGGTGTTTGCTAACTCTGACTACCTATTTTTCTTTAAGTTGGGAAATGAGTAAGGAAAAGCCAAGATCCCCTAAAGGAATCACTTACTGTCCTATTTTGCCTTTAGGGTCCTTTCTTCTTAAGGGACAAGTAAAGAGAGGTCACATTCACACAACCCTTACAGGTGCCAGACTCTGTCATATATATGTCCTGACATACATTATTTCATCAAGTCTCATGGGCAACCCATGAACTGGGCTCCATGACTATCACCCTCATTTTATAGATGAGGAAACTGAGGCACTCCCCAGTGCCATAGACGTAATCACTCTCTCTAGTGAATAGCTCTTAAACTGGAGTATGTCTCTTGAATCATTTCTGATTAACTCAGTGGTTCTCATCTGGGCCAATTTTACTCCCTCCCGCCCAAGGGAACACTTGGCAATCTCTGGAGACATCTTTGGCTGTCATGGCTGGGAGGGTGCTACTGTCATCTAGTGGATAGAGGCCAGAGAGGCTGCAGTGCATAGGACAGCCACTCCACAACAAAACACTGTCCAGCCCAAGAAGTCAAGAAATTGAAAACCCCTGGATTAACCAAAGGCCCTCTGAACCTGTCTGAGAAATCCTCTTGTTTGGTTGCTTTTGTCTTGGTGTTTCTCCTCCTTCCTCGTGTCCCATCCCCTCTCTCCTGCCTAAGATCCTATGCCACATCCAGGAAGCCCTCATGGGCTGCAGCCCACAGCTCTCTTGCTCTCTGGCTCTGGCTCAGATCCCTGGGGCATGTCTCAGCCTGGAGTGCCACCCAGGGCAGAGCCTCAGGCCAGTGTGCACGTGGTGTATTTGAGGGGAGAGCTCAGGGAGCAGAGTGAGGGGCTGAGGGAGTGAAATGGAGAAGGAGGAAACATCAAGTCAAGGGTATGTTGTTTGACATGCTCTCCATCCTGCTGGAAGCTTCTGGGGAGTTTATGTTCTTCTGCAGACGCCCCAGCCTCATGGCCACTGAGAGCTGTTCCAAGGGTCCTTAGCTGTCCTGCACTTCTGAGCTGGGGGCAGACTCGGCACCGCTGTGGTCAGAGGGGAGGTTCAGGGAGTGTGAGATGGGGCACTAGAGGTATAGCAAGGGACAGACGTAGTGGGTCAGCACTGAGACCCCCATCACACCATCCACAGACATTGACACACATACCTGGTGAGTGTTGGCATAAGCTCTGCCTTCAGGCACATCATTGTCTGGCTGGGGACGAAAGACAGGATACTTCCAAACAGCTGGTGAGGCCATGACTTTACATAATCCAGTTTCACAACGAGTGAGCAACAGATGACAATGTCAGAACTGGAAGGAGCTTCAAAGACCCTTTGTTAGGGCTTCCCTGGTGGCGCAGTGGCTGAGGGTCCACCTGCCGATGCAGGGGACGCGGGTTCGTGCCTCGGTCCGAGAAGATCCCACATGCCGCGGAGTGGCTGGGCCCGTGAGCCATGGCCACTGAGCCTGCGCATCCGGAGCCTGTGCTCTGCAATGGGAGAGGCCACAACAATGAGAGGCCCGCGTACCGCAAAA
>NW_006783631.1:3506110-3534826 GCF_000442215.2 Lipotes vexillifer | reverse complement strand
CTGCGCATCCGGAGCCTGTGCTCTGCAATGGGAGAGGCCACAACAATGAGAGGCCCGCGTACCGCAAAAAAAAAAAAAAGACCCCTTGTTAATTCTAGCTCAACCTTCTCACTTACAGGGAAAATTGAGGGTCATGTATTCATTTGTTCAACAACTATGCCCATTTTATTACAGTAAAATGAGAGTGAAGTTACGTGTCTTCAGAAGGCAGCCTATGCGTTGAGGGATTCACCATGAAGTCCTAGAGAGCTCTGCGGGGTGGGGGGTAGGGGGTGAGGGTGGGCAGGGCCAGCTCGGAGTGCCTCTGCTGACTTACTACACCACCTGGAGGGTGAGTCCCCATTATTTTGGACACATCAAGGAAGACCTGGCCTTTTGTGGAGCCTTGGCTCATCTCCCCCAATTGTTAATGGGTATTGATCTGCAAACAAAGTCTTAAGTGCAAGAGATGAGAGCTCTGTTTAAAGAGCGAGTATTAGTTCTTATAGAATTTGGAGTCCTACAGTAATATGGATTCTCCTTTCTGTGTCTGTACTTCTGGTTCTGTTTAACCTTGGGCAATTCATCTTTCCTCTCTCTGAGCCTAAATTTCCCCATGTTTTTAACCCAGTAGAGCTTTTCCAGAAAGGCATACTTTGTTGAATGCATGAACCAACGCATAAAACAATCAGTGGAAGCAGCCTTGGAGATAATCTTACCCCATCTCTTGCTTAAAGATAGGGAAACTAAGGAGACCTTCAAGATGGCAGAGGAGTAAGATGCAGAGATCACCTTCCTCCCCACAAATACATCAAAAATACATCTACACGTGGAACAACTCTTACAGAACACTTACGGAACGCTGGCAGAGACCTCAGACTTCCCAAAAGGCAAGAAACTCCCCACGTACCTGGGTAGGGCAAAAGAAAAAAGAATAAACAAAGACAAAGAATAGGGACGGGACCTGCACCAGTGGGAGGGAGCTGTGAAGGAGGAAAATTTCCACACACTAGGAAGCCCCTTCGTGGGCGGAGATTGCGGGTGGCGGAGGGGGGAAGCTTCGGAGCCGCAGAGGAGAGCGCAGCCACAGGGGTGTAGAGAGCAAAGTGGAGAGATTCCTGCACAGAGGATCGGTGCCGACCAGCACTCACCAGCCCGAGAGGCTTGTCTGCTCACCCACCGGGGCGGGCGGGGCTGGGAGCTGAGGCTTGGGCTTTGGAGGTCAGACCCCAGGGAGAGGACCGGAGTTGGTGGTTTGAAGACAGCCTGAAGGGGGCTAGTGTGCCACAGCTATCTGGGAGGGAGTCTGGGAAAAATTCTGGACCTGCTGGAGAGACAAGAGACCATTGTTTCAGGGTACACGAGGAGAAGGGCTTCCTGTTCCGTGTGCCCACAGACAGCAGAGCACCACCTAAGCAAGCTCCAGAGATGGCCGCGAGCCACGGCTATCGTCTTGGACACCAGAGGCGGGCACAGACTGCTCCTGGTGCCCCTGCTGCCACCAAGAGTCCTGTGTGCAAATGCAGGTCACTACCCACACGCCCCCCGGGAGCCTGTGCCGCGATCCAGGGCCAACTTCCCCCGCAGAACACACGGTGCGTGTCAGGCTGTTGCAACTACATGCTGACCTCTGCTGATGCAGGCATTCCCGGCAGCCCAATTATGACTACTGTACTCCTCCCTCTCCCCGGCCTGAGTGAGCAAGAGAGCCCTAATCAGCCGCTGCTTTAACCCCCTCCTGTCTGGGTGGAGAACAGATGCCTGAGGGTGGCCTACAAGCAGAGGCAGGGCCAAAACTGAAGCTGAACCCCAGGAGCTGTGCAAACAAAGAAGAGAAAAGGAAATCTCTCCATGCAGCCTCAGGAGCAGCAGATTAAATCCCCGCAATGGGCTTGGCAAACCCTGCATCTGTGGAATACATGAACAGAAAACAAGTGTTTCCAAAACTGAGGTGGTGGACTTTGGGGGCAACTTTGGACTCGGGGTTTGATTTCTGCGTTTGATTTGTTTTTGGTTTTATGTTAATCTTAGTTTAGTTGTTTTTTTTTTCAGTTTATTTATTTTTGGCTGTGTTGGGTCTTTGTTGCTGTGCGTGGGCTTTCTCTAGTTGCGGTGAGTGGGGCTACTCTTTATTATGGTGTGTGGGCTTCTCATTGCGGTGGATTCTCTTGTTGTGGAGCATGGGCTCTAGGCGTGTGGGCTTCAGTAGTTGTGGCACACGTGTTCAGTAGTTGTGACTTGTGGGCTCCAGAGTGTAGGCTCAGTAGTTGTGGCGCATGGGCTTAGTCGCTCCACGGCATGTGGGATCTTCCCAGACCGGGGATCGAACCCATGTCCCCTGCATTGGCAGGAGGATTCTTAACCACTGTGCCACCAGGGAAGTCCTTAGTTTAGTTATTAGTGTTTGTTTTCATTTGTGGGTTTGTTTATTGGTATGGTTGCTCTCTTCCTTTTTTTTCTCTCTTTTTGTGAGTGTGTGTGTGTATGTTTCTTTGTGTGATTTTGTCTGTTTAGTTTTGCTTTTATCATTTGTCTTGTGGTTCTGTCTGTTTTGTTTGTTTTGTTTGGTGTTTTTCTGTTTGTTTGTTTGTTTTTCCTTTTCTTCTGTGCCACACAGCTGGCAGGATCTTGGTGTTCCAGCAAGGTATCGGGCCTGAGCCTCCGAGGTGGGAAAGCCAAGTCCAGGACGCTGGACCACCAGAGACCTCCTGACCCCATGTAATATTAATCAGCAAGAGCTCTCCCAGATATCTTGGTCTCAACACTAAGACCCAGCTCCACCCAACAGCCAGCAAGCTCCACTGCTAGACACCCCATGTCAAACAATTAGCAAGATAGGAACACAACCCCACACATTAGCAGACAGGCTGTCTAAAGTCATACTAAGTACACAGACACCCCAAAACACACCACTGAACACAGCCCTGCCCACCAGAGGGACAAGATCCAGTGCCACCCAGAAGAACACAGGAACCAGTCCCCCCAACCAGGAAGCCTACACAAACCACTGAACCAACCTCATCCACTGGGGGCAGACACCAGAACTAAGAGGAACTACGAGCCTGCAGTCTGTAAAAAGGAGACCCCAAACACAGTAAGTTCAACAAAATGAGAAGACAGAGAAATATGTAGCAGATGAAGGAGCAAGGTAAAAACCCCCCAGACCAAACAAATGAAGAGGAAATAGGCAGTCTACCTGAAAAACAATTCAGAGTAATCATAGTAAAGATGATCCAAAATCTTGGAAACAGAATGGAGAAAATACAAGAAACGTGTAACAAGGACCTAGAAGAATTAAAGAGCAAACAAACAATGATGAACAACACAATAAATGCAATTAAAAATTCTCTAGAAGGAATCAATAGCACAATAACTGAGGCAGAATAATGGATAAGTGACCTGGAAGATAAAATAGTGGAAATAACTACCACAGAGCAGAATAAAGAAAAAAGAAGGAAAAGAGTTAAGGAGGTCTCAGAGACCTCTGGGACAACATTAAATGCACCAATATTCGAATTATAGGGGTCCCAGAAGAAGAAGAGAAAAAGAAAGGGTCTGAGAAAATATTTGAAGAGATTATAGTAGAAAACTTCCCTAATATGGGAAAGGAAATTGTCAATCAAGTCCAGGAAATGCAGAGAGTCCCATACAGGATAAATCCAAGGAGAAACACATCAAGACACATATTAATCAAACTATCAAAAATTAAATACAAAGAAAAAATGTTAAAAGCAGCAAGGGAAAAGCAAAAAATATCATGCAAGGGAATCCCCATAAGGTTAACAGCTGATTTTCAAAAGAAACTCTGCAAGCCAGAAGGGAGTGGCAGGACATATTTAAAGTGATGAAAGGGAAAAACCTACAACCAATATTACCCAGCAAGGATCTCATTCAGATTTGATGGAGAAATTAAAATCTTTACAGACAAGCAAAAGTTAAGAGAATTCAGCACCACCAAACCAACTTTAGAACAAATGCTAAAGGAACTTCTCAAGGCAGGAAATGAAAGAGAAGGAAAAGACCTACGAAAACAAGCCCAAAACAATTAAGAAAATGGTAATAGGAACATATATATTGATAATTACCTTAAATGTAAATGGATTAAATGCTCCAACCAAAAGACACAGACTGGCTGAATGGATACAAAAACAAGACGCATATATATGCTGTCTCCAAGAGACCCACTTCAGACCTACGGACACATACAGACTGCAAGTGAGGGGATGGAAAAAGATATTCCATGCAAATGGAAATCAAAAGAAAGCTGGAGTAGCAATACTCATATAAGACAAAATAGACTTTAAAATAAAGACTATTACAAGAGACAAAGAAAGGCACTACATAGTGATCAATGGATCAATCCAAGAAGAAGATATAACAATTGTAAATATTTATGCACCCAACATAAGAGCACCTCAATACATAAGGCAAATGCTAACAACCATAAAGGGGAAATTGACAGTAACACAATAACAGTGGGGAACTTTAACACCCCATTTATACCAATGGATAGATCGTCCAAAATGAAAATAAATAAGGAAACACAAGCTTTAAATGACATGTCAGACCAGGTGGACTTAATTGATATTTACAGGACATTCCATCCAAAAACAAGAGAATACACTTTCTCCTCAAGTGCTCATGGAACATTCTCCAGGATAGATCATATATTGGGTCATAAATCAAGCCTCGGTAAATTTAAGAATATTGAAATCGTATCAAGTATCTTTTCCTAACACTATGAGAGTAGGTATTGATTACAGGAAAAAAACTGTAAAAAATACAAACACATGGAGGCTAAACAATACACTACTTAATAACCAAGAGATCACGGAAGAAATCAAAGAGGAAGTCAAAAAACACCTAGAAACAAATGACAATGAAAACACGACAACCCAAAACCTATGGGATGCAGCAAAAGCAGTTCTAAGAGGGAAGTTTATAGCAATACAATCCACCTCAAGAAACAAGAAAAATCTCAAATAAACAACCTGGCCTTACACCTAAAGCAATTAGAGAAAGAAGAACAAAAAAACGCCAAAGTTAGCATAAGGAAAGAAATCATAAAGATCAGAGCAGAAATAAATGAAAAAGAAATGAAGGAAACGATAGCAAAGATCAATAAAACTAAGAGCTGGTTCTTTGAGAAGATAAAATTGATAAACCATGAGCCAGACTCATCAAGAAAAAAAGGGAGAAGACTCAAATCAATAGAATGAGAAATGAAAAAGAAGTAACAACTGACACAGTAGAAATACAAAGGATCATGAGAGATTACTACAAGCAACTATATGCCAATAAAATGGACGGGCAACCTGGAAGAAGTGGACAAATTCTTAGAAAAGCACAATCTTCTGAGACTGAACCAGGAAGATATAGAAAATATAAACAGACCAATCACAAGTACTGAAATTGAGACTGTGATTAAAAATCTTCCAACAAATAAAAGCCCAGGACCAGGTGGCTCTACAGGTGAATTCTATCAAACAATTAGAGAAGAGATAAAACCTATCCTTCTCAAACTCTTCCAAAATATAGCAGAGGGAGGAACACTCCCAAACTCATTCGACAAGGCCACCATCACCCTGATACCAAAACCAGACAAAGATGTCACAAAAAAAGAAAACTACAGGCCAATATCACTGATGAATATAGATGCAAAAATCCTCAACAAAATAATAGCAAACAGAATCCAACAGCATATTAAAATTATCATACACAATGGTCAAGTGGGGTTTATCCCAGGAATGCAAGCATTCTTCAATATATGCAAATCAATCAATGTGATAAACCATATTAACAGACTGAAGGAGAAAAACCATATGATCATCTCAACAGATGCAGAAAAAGCTTTCGACAAAATCCAACACCCATTTATGATAAAAACCCTCCATAAAGTAGGCATAGAAGGAACTTACCTCAACAAATTAAAGGACATATATGACAAACCCACAACCAACATCGTCCTCAATGGTGAAAAACTGAAACCATTTCCACTAAGATCAGGAGCAAGACAAGTTTTCCCACTCTCACCACTATTATTCAACATACTTTTGGAAGTTTTAGCCACAGCAATCAGAGAAGAAAAAGAAATAAAAGGAATCCAAATTGGAAAAGAAGAAGTAAAACTGTCACTGTTTGCAGATGACATGATACTATACATCCTAAAGATGCTACCAGAAAACTGCTAGAGCTCATCAATAAATTTGGTAAAGTAGCAGGATCCAAAATTAATACAGAGAAATCTCTTGCATACCTTTACACTAACAATGGAAAATCTGAAAGAGAAATTAAGGAAACACTCCCATTTACCACTGCAACAAAAAGAATAAAATACCTAGGAATAAATCTACCTGAGGAGACGAAAGACCTGTATGTAGAAAACTATAAGACACTGTTGAAAGAAATTAAAGATGATACAAACAGATGGAGAGATATACCATGTTCTTGGATTGGAAGAATCAACCTTGTGAAAATGACTATACAACCCAAAGCAATCCAATGGCATTTTTCACAGAACTAGAACAAGAAATTTCACATTTGTACAGAAACACAAAAGACCCCAAATAGCCAAAGCAATCTTGAGAAAGAAAAGCAGAGCTGGAGGAATCAGGCTTCCTGACTTCAGACTATACTACAAAGCTACAGTCATCAAGACAGCATGGTACTGGCACAAATACAGAAATATAGATCAAAGAAACAGGATGGAAAGCCCAGAGATAAAGCCGTGCACATATGTTCACCTCATCTTTGATAAATGAAGCAAGAATATACAATAGAGAAAATAGAGCCTCTTCAATAAGTGGTGCTGGGACAACTGGACAGCTACATGTAAGAGAATGAAATTAGAGCACTCCCTAACACCATACACAAAAATAAACTCAAAGTGGATTAAATACCTAAATGTAAGGCCAGACACTATAAAACTCTTAGAGGAAAATGTAGGTAGAACACTCTATGACATAAATCACAGCAAGATGGTTTTTGACCCACCTGCTAGAGAAATGGAAATAAAAACAAAAATAAACAAATGGGATCTAATGAAACTTCAAAGCTTTTGCACAGCAAAGGAAACCATAAACAAGACCAAAAGACAACCCTCAGAATGGGAGAAAATATTTGCAAATGAATCAACTGACAAAGGATTAATCTCCAAAATATACAAGCAGTTCATGCAGCTCAATATCAAAAAACCAAACCACCCAATCCACAAATGGGCAGAAGACCTAAATAGACATTTCTCCAGAAGATATACAGATTGTCAACAAACACATCAAAGGATAATCAACATCACAAATCATTAGAGAAATGCAAATCAAAACTACAGTGAGGTATCACCTCACACCAGTCAGAATGGCCATCATCAAAAAAAATCTACAAACAATAAATGCTGGCAAGGGTGTGGAGAAAAGGGAGCCCTCCTACACTGTTGGTTGGAATGTAAATTGATACAGCCTCTATGGAGAACAATATGGAGGTTCCTTAAAAAACTACAAATAGAACTACCATATGACCCAGCAATCCCACTACTAGGCACATACCTTAAGAAAACCATAACTCAAAAAGAGTCATGCCCCACAATGTTCATTGCAGCTCTATTTACAATAGCCAGGACATGGAAACAACCCAAGTGTCCATCAACAGATGAATGGATAAAGAAGCTGTGGCACATATGTACAATGGAATATTACTCAGCCACAAAAAGGAAAGAAATTGAGTTATTAGTGAGGTGGATGGACCTAGAGTCTGTCATTCAGAGTGAAGTAAGTCAGAAAGAGAAAAACAAATACTGTATGCTGACACATATATATGGAATCTAAAAACAACCCCACAAATGGTTCTTAAGAACCTATGGGCAGGACAGGAATAAAGACACAAATGTAGAGAATGAACTTGAGGACACAGGGATGGGGGAGGGTAAGCTGGGATGAAGTGAGAGAGTGGCATGAACATATGTAAACTACCAAACGTAAAATAGATAGCTAGTGGGAAGCAGCCACATAGCACAGGGAGATCAGCTTGGTGCTCTGTGACCACCTAGAGGGGTGGGATAGGGAGGGTGGGAGGGAGACGCAAGAGGGAGGGGATATGGGGATATATGTATATGTATAGCTGATTCACTTTGTTATACAGAAGAAACTAACACAACATTGTAAAGCAATTATATTCCAATAAAAATGTAAAAATAAATAAATAAATAAATGGAAACTGAGTCCCAGGGAGAGAAAATTTCAATTGCCCTCCAAACACCTATAAGCAAATGAAGGAGGCAGATGTGTAATTAGTACAAGGTGACAAGCATTAGGGCAGGGGTATGTGCCGGGAACCTACGCACAATGAGAGGGCTGATGAAGTCTCTTTAGGCTTCTGGGGGATGGGCTGGACAAAGCCTTAAATTCCCCCAGATGCCACAGGGGGTCCGCTAGCATCATATTCTTTCTTCCCTCCCTCTCTGTCTATGTCCCTCCCTCCCCTTTTGTGACCATGAGGGCTCCGGGTTGCCCACAGCAGACCTGGGCTCTGAGCCTCTGGAGCAAGATGTGGGCCCTCACAGAATCTAGGGAGGCACAAGAGAAATGAGCTGGAACCACAGGCTGCCAGAAAGACAGAGGTCATGTCACAGGACACTGTGGCCATCAGTGTGGACACCAGTTGTCATTACTGGCCCTGCTTCTTCTGCAGCTGGGGGCGGCACTGCCACCCTGGCCAGCAGTACATCTTTTAAAAAAAAATTTAGTTATTTTATTTTTGGCTGCGGTGGGTCTTACTGCTGTGTGTGGGCTTTCTCTAATTGCGGCGAGCGGGGCTACTCTTTGTTATGGTGCATGGGCTTCTTATTGTGGTGGCTTCTCTTGCTGTGGAGCACAGGCTCTAGGTGCACAGGCTCAGTAATTGTGATGCACGGGCTTAGTTGCTCCGCAGCATGTGGGATCTTCCCAGACCAGGGCTCGAACCCGTGTCCCCTGCATTAGGCAAACAGATTCTTAACCACTGCGCCACCAGGGAAGCCCCAGCAGTACTTGTGACCTGCCCTGCTTCTAGGTGTCACTCACTCTAGCCTAAATCCCTGACGGGGGAATCCCATCGTCTGAACTTCAGGCACCTGCTATCGCTGGCTGTCCAGGATAAAGAGAGCAATTAAGGGCCTTTTAAGCTTTCCTGGAGCAGGCAGGGCTAACCTTCTCCAAGACTCACTCAGCGGCCCATTCCTGAAACATGGGGAAGCGGCCCAGATACTGGGTCCCTCCTACACTGTGTTCTGTGCTCTCCTGGCCTCCCTGTACGCACCCTGTGTAGGATGTGGTCCAGGCCTCAAAGAGCTCATGGTCTGTGAGAAGGCAGCTTGAGACTGAGTCTCCGCAACACCTCAGCCTGGGCCCAGGACTGGCCTCACATTCCAGGAGTGCCGGAAAGTTGAGTCTGGCTCAGTACAGCCCAACATCTCCAGAGACCGTCTTAGTGGGCATTCTGACCTTTGTGCTCTGAGGCATCCCACAGATGTCAGGACCAAAAAGATCTTGATCAGGAGAGAAGGGCACTTCTGCAAAGTGGCAGTTGCTCTCTCCACCCCCAGACTCTGCAGTGAGCGGCTAAGGATCCCAAGGCTACAAGAGGACCTGAATTAGCACATTCTTCTCCCTTTCCTCTCCCTCCATAAGCTGTACTCAAGAAGTGACAACACAAGGCATCCCCTCCCTTCCCTCTATCCTAGATAAGACCATCACACAAAAATAGTGATGCACACAGAACTGCACTTCGTTTTTCCCTCCTTAGCAATATATCCTGGAGCTTGCTCCATAGCAGAGCATGTAGAAAGAAGTCTCATTGTGATGGCTGCAGAATATGCCTTATTTATTTACCCAGTCCCCATTGGATGGAGAGTTTGATGGTTTCCAAGCTTTGCTTTTGCAGTGGTTTTGTTTGTTTGTTTGTTTGTTTGTTTGTTTGTTTTTTTGTGTGTGTGTGTGTATGTGACTGTATTTACAGGATGTATTCCTAGGACTAGAATGCCTAGATTAAATAGTATATGCACATTTAAAATGTTATCAGATATTGCCAAATTGCTGTCGAGTAGAGGCTGTATCAAAGCGCATTCCTAAGAGCAACGTATGAAAATGGGTGCTGGTTCCACACTTTGGGGTATCTGGAATGTGGGGAGGTAGGAAATGCCACGTGAGTTTGCCATTGCTCGTCAGAACCCAAGATAGCATTGCCCAGTTCTTGGCTGGGAAGATATTTTCATAGTTCTCTGGCTGTGTTATAAATGTTAGTTTTCTGAATGCAAAGCGTTTTGTCAGGGCTTCTCCTCTCTGATGGCGGAATTGGTCTCAAGGACCTCTGTTAGCCTTCAGGGCGATGGCTGTCAGGTGAAGGAGAGACAGCAGAAATTTCCTCTGGCCATGCACTCCCTTGTATTTCAAGCTGATTGACCCTGTGGCATGTTCATTGCTCAGCCAACAGGAAATGGCAGCGTCCCAAAAAATCACTCTGCAGCAAGCATTCCTTCACTTTCTCACTAGCCCCATCTGTCAGTCCTTCCATCTGTCCATCCACCCATCTATTCATCCGTCCATCCATTCGTCCATCCATCCGTCCATCCATCCCTTCTTTAGGCAGAGCAGGCACTCATTTATGATTGCAGGCACTTAGTTAGTGCCTACTCTGTTCTATGTGCTTGGAGAGCTACGAGGTGATGGGAAGGGGGAAGGGATGTAGAAATGGAAACGACCGACAATACTGTGATGTCTTCTGTGCTGAGGGAGAGGAAGTTTGGTTACAATAGATCCCACTTATGGCAGAACCATACTGTGCTGGGCCCTTGTACCTGGGATGCAGAAATGGTGGGGAAACCATCAACTCTTCCCTAAGGAAATTAGGGTCTCCTAGGGAGGAGGAAAGACAGTCACACAGAGAAGTATCAGGGAAGTGCACACCATGTGTATGAGCACTGATGAAGGGATTTGTTCTTGTTGGGGGTGAGAGAATGTCACATTATTTTATTTGCTTCAAATCAAGTTAACCTGGCTGCAAGCCCCCATTTGTCAAGATAGATGAGAAATCCATATCTGTCATGTTCTGGGCAGGCCTCACCCAGGGTGAACATTCAGGGAAACCACCTGGTCTTCTGCTGTCACTGGTCACTCTAAGTTCCCACCCCAGCAGGTGTGGCTTCTCTGCCTCTATGTGGACTGAAGCTGGAGATCTTTACTAGGTGGGAATCTCAGGATTTAAGGTCAGCTTCCCTAGGCACCTCCTCTGTGAGGTCTGCTGTCTGCTTGGGAAGGTGTTCAGGTGAAGGCATGGGTTCCTGCCCTCTCAGAGACCCTGCTTCCAGAGTTTCTAAGTTTCAATTCTGAGGTCTTGGGGTAGATTAAATCCTTCTTTCTCCCTGGATTCCAACCTTGCCAAACTTTGGTGTCCCTTCTTTCTAGGAAAATCAGTTCTATCAACTTTCTGAGCACAGACTTTGAAAACAAAAGCCTACTGGGCATTGTCTGCCTGGGTGCCTGGGTGGCTTCTGATCGCAGCTGGCTGAGCAACACAGAACAGGAAATGACCCAGGGAATCAGAGGCCTGGTCTCTGCTCTGTATGGGGAGGCGAACGTCCCTATAACAGTGTAGAGGATGCTGCTCTGATCCCCTCGGATCTGTTTACTTGTGTCTGTGTGCCCATCCCCCAGGGTCTGAGGGCATGTCGTCTAATGCCCTGCACCTGCGACTCTCTTTAGCCTTTGGGCTGCTGGAGCCACCTCTCAGGTATGTGTGCACAGATGCCTGGGTGCCAGGCTAGTGCTGGGCCATGGAAACCCAGCCACCCTGCCTCAAGTGGTATAATTGACATGGAGCTGAGGCTAGGATTTTGCCCAAAGCACAGTCTTCTTCCCTTTTTCTCTTCTGCTCCCCCACTCGCTTACTGATCTCTCTCTTAACCAGTTGCGTGAACCCCCATCTCAGGGTCTTCTTCTGAAGAACGGACCCATGACAACCAGTGAGGACAAAAGACAAATGCGGTCTGTTCCTGACGTTCCCCTCATGAATGCAGGGAATGTGTTCGTTCAAAGCAGAGTTTCACAGCAGAAGGGACCACTGAACCCACTCAGCCTCTCTTGTCTCGGTTGGGTAGACCGAATGACCAGCACAGGCCGAGGAGAGGTGGCTTGCTAGGGCACAGGTAAGAAAAACCTAATGCGTTACTGCTGACCACGGGCTCAGGCCCCAGTGCAGCTCAGCTGCCCTGGATTAATGAGCCATCCTGGGGATGCGGTGTCAGCAAAGCCAGGGTCCAGAATAAAGGAAGTGAAATCCCACTTAAACCAGCAAGGCCACAGGGCTGGATGGAGCCTCCTAGATAACTTGTCCTTGATGGTGAAGGGGCTAGAAACCAAGGTGTGTGGCTCCAGAGCAGGTTACTCTCTGCAGGCCGGGTGCAAAGACCTGATCTTCCTAAGAGGGATGAAGAAGGCTTGACAGAGCAAGTGGGGATTGAGCTTTGAAGGATGAAAGAAGGTCACTAGTGAGAAAGGTGGAGGGAGCCCTCTCTTACTTACTGTGTGACCTTGGGCAAGTCATTTTACCTCTCTAAGCCTGGCTTTCCTTTTGTGTGGGATGAGGGCAGCAGCAGTTCTTAATTTGCAGAGTACTGTAAAGATTAACTAAGCTGTGCAGGTGAAGAGCTTAGCACAGGGCCTGACACACAGCAAATGCAGAGAAAGCATTAGCCATTATTGTCATGTTTATATGAGGAAGAGCTGTTGGAACTGAAGATGTTTGGATTGTCTACTTGACAAAGACTTATATGTGTATTTCAAGACCCAGACCAAATGGGAAGATCTCCTACTGTCCTCTTATTTCTTCTCCTTTCAACTTAGAATTGGCCATCCCCTCCTTAGGCATCCTTGTGTGTGCCCTGGAGTGGATGCTGTGCTGTGTTACCCAGACCTCACTTTTGGACAAGGCACTTGTTTTCGCAGATGCCTGGAGCATTGGCTGCAATGGCAGGATGGCTGCAGCCCTTTCTGGGAATTGCCTTCAGCTGGAGGCAGATGCCCTGTCCAAGCCCACACCCTTGCTGGGAGCAGCCTACACTCTAGGGGATGGGAGGAGGGTAAAGGCCAGTCTTCTTGCCTCAGTTTGAGACAACTCTGAAGGGCCATCCAGCTCAGAGTTTCTCATAGGATTGGCTGAGGACTATTGTGACTGCAGCTCAGTATGTCTGCCCTCTGTCCAGTCTAGCTTCTGTCTTTCCCTCACAAGTGTTAACCTGCTGCACGCAAACCTAAGACACACCTTGTGCATTTTCTTTATGTCTGTTTGTTTCCTCCAATAATACTGGGGCCATTTGTTCTCCTTACCAGGGTCCCCAACACCTAGCACAGAAAAACCATGTATTAAGGTTAGTCCAGGTGCTATCAGAGTCCAGAGGAGAAAGTGCCCAGTTAAGAGGGGTGGCTTCCAGGTGGAGGTGACTCCTGAGCCAAGTCCAGTGCTAGCCCTGTGTGTGCCAACTTGACTGGCAAGAAAGGCACAGAGGGGGCTTCCCTGGTGGCGTAGTGGTTGAGAGTCCGCCTGCCGATGCAGGGGATGGGGGTTCGTGCCCCGGTCCAGGAAGATTCCACATGCCTGCCGATGCAGGGGATGTGGGTTCGTGCCCCGGTCCGGGAAGATCCCACATGCCGCGGAGCGGCTGGGCCCGTGAGCCATGGCCGCTGAGCCTGTGCGTCCGGAGCCTGCGCTCCGCCACGGGAGAGGCCGCAACAGTGAGAGGCCCGCGTACCGCAAAAAAAAAAAAAAGAAAGGCACAGAGGTCTCGGCTCAGATGAGGGGTTCCAGGACTGGTACCCATCAGTAGACTGCAGGTTCCTGAAGAGGGTGGAGATTACAAGCTCCCAATGGCTTCCAAGGGACACCTAAGCTGCAGGATGAAGGATGAGAATTCACAGGGAGAGAAATGTGGGCAGCCAATTTCATTAGTGCAGAGAACGGCAAGACGGAGGGAGGCAAAGCTGACCCTGGAGTCTCAAGCCCACGTGGGAAGGAAGAAGGCGGCCCAGGTATCTCTGACACAGCTTCTGGCAAAGAGAGTATGGGGAGGAAGGGTGAATCCTTTGCAAACACACATATAGAGCTGAGGAGTTTGGGGAGAGCTCTTCACACGGATTGGACAGGCATTCGGTAAAGAGTTGGAACTTGGAGCCAACTGAATAAAGTAGAGGGAGAAGAGAAGGCTCAAGATCTGACCTGGGATGGGGGAAGGGATGGGGCACTGATGGCCGAGAGGGGAGGGTCGAGGGGACACAGAGGAGGACAGCAAAGGAGATCTCAGAAGTCAGAGGAGTCAAATGTTACTTGAACTTAAAGGAGGCTGAGGCCAAGGGGAGCCACACGTTGGTTTGGGGAGGCCCCTGGTGGCCTTGGGCGGGGACTGGTTAGGACACTGATTGAGAGCACAGGTTTTAGAATCAGGTTGTAGCTCTTTTACTTCCTGCCTGTGTGACCTTGGGCAAATCACTTAACATCTCTGGTCTCTGTATCTAGATCTGTAAAATGTGGTTGTCACAGGGACTAACGGACACAGTAGTTAGAAAAGCACTTGGCACAGTGCCTTGCCGTGGATAGTGCCAGTCACCTGCAGCTTCTGTGCGAGGTGCGGGCAAGGAGGTGAGGATGCTTAAGAGAGAGCCAGGGTGAGAAGGGCTTTGTAAGGCTGGGGGTGGGGTTTGCTGCTTCGTGGACAGACCCAGGAATGGACAGAGCTGAAGCTTCAAATGTGGGCAGGGGTAGCTGCTCCTGGAGGCGTGGCAGGTGCAGAGAAATAGGAGTAGCAACCTTGTGTCCCTCCAGGCTCTCAGGAGGCAGGCCACTAATTGGCAGTGACATGAAGCCAGTTCCCCTTATCATGGGTCTGCTCATGGCCATAAAAATATGGGACGACACTAGACTTGGTCATCAAGTAAATGGGATAAAGAAATAATTGGAAAATGGATCCCTGCCCAGAAGGAGTGGAATTTTTCCCTGCGCTATTGTTGTCTGTGCCCTGCTCTCTGAGTGATCTGCAGAGCCAGGCAAGTAAGGATGTCAGGCTTAGGTGTGATGAGAAACTCTGCCTTGAAAAGAGCCTGAAATTACCCGTGACAGTGGAAGGGAAGGAGGAAGAAAGACCTTGAGTGTTCCCTGGGGGTGGGAGGGGAGGGAAGGAAGGAGCCCCTGAATGTTAAACGGGCACCATTGTGCCTTCCCTGGTCAGGCAAGGCTCACAGCCCCACCTGGGGAGGGGCCAGGGGTCGGGGATGGGGGGACGCTCAGGCTTGGCAGAGGAGGTGGCCGCTATGAGGCGCACACGCTTTTGCTTGCAGGTCAATTCATCCGTCTCTTGGCCCCTGCAACTGATGTCCTCATACTGGACCCTTGGCACACGCTGCAACCCAAAGCTCTTCCTTGGGCTCTTGGGAGGTTAGAGAGGTGGGGTGACGATTATCC
Source organism: Lipotes vexillifer (assembly GCF_000442215.2). Taxonomy (NCBI): domain Eukaryota; kingdom Metazoa; phylum Chordata; class Mammalia; order Artiodactyla; family Lipotidae; genus Lipotes; species Lipotes vexillifer. The sequence continues at coordinate 3,519,370 of NW_006783631.1, read as the reverse complement.
AAGACAGCCCTGGGAGGAAGAGCTGGCTTTCTAGTGGACGGGGTATGCGGAGGATAGGTGGGAACCCTCCCTTCCCATACCCCCAAATCTTTTACAAAGAACCCAAAGTGTTATATGGAAATGCCACTCTGATGTGCCTCTCTGTAGCTTCAGACCTGGTCTCCAGCCGCCCCTCATCCCACCACACCCAGGGGCTCACAGCCCAGACTTCCACTCACCCCTCCCACGGTCCATTGTCAAAGGCACCCAAGTAGAAACCATGCTTTCTTCTTCTGCTGGGCCTTCTGGGCAGCAAGCGCTGTATTAGGCACTGCTGGTGTTTAAGCCATTTTCTCTTCCTGCCTCCAAAAATGAGTCAGGAGCATCCCCACACAGAGTGTCCCAACTTCAGTCAAACACACGGGACAGGACCTCAGTTTTTCCATCTCTAGACGAGAACAGTGTGCCCCACAGGCTGGTGGACGTCGATAGCATCAGTCTCACTTCCGGCACTTGTTCAAACTACAGAGTCCTGGGCCTTGCTCCAGAGCCACAGAGTCAGAACCTCAGAATCAGAAAACCCAGATACTTGACATGAAGGAAAAAGTCTCTACTTAGAGTGTCATTCCCAGCTAAGATAGATTGCCTTACATGAAATGGTCACATGCCAAAAAATTACAAAACTGTCCTTGGCTTTACAAAAAATGGAAAACATTGAAATTCTCCAAATAAGATACGCAAGGATTTGTTGCTGCTAAACATGGAGAGCAAAACAAATTTACTAGAAGATGAAGATAAAAGTAGAATGAGTAATTCGGTAATGAAGCAAGGAGGGATTTTAACAAAATCCATTTTTCATCTGCATTTGATGTCCATGAAAACGAATCATTGGCCATGTAGCAAAAAAGTAAAAATGCAATACACTTGTGCCCATGCATTAGTGGCTTTATGTGCAATAAAGGAAATGGAAGGGGAGAGAAAACTGGATTAGAGTCATCAGGATGTGGTAGATCCCTCCTGCCTGCTGCCGGAGCACATAATTCTATGTCCATCCTCCCTCGACGACTGTGTGAGCTGTGTCTCTTTTGCTGGCATTGCCCATCGAGTTTGCATCTGTGCTCATGAAAGGTTTTACTGAGTAACACGTGCCTCTTCATTGAAAACCTCACCGTAGGAGCATCCCACCCTGCCCTCGTCACATTAATGTGAAAGTTGTTCCCATCCTTTGATTTCTCAGGGCACATGGCCAGTTTTGGGACCTCCTCAACTGCCCTCACAAAAGAGGTACCCATGTTGCACCTGGGAGCACATGGATAGCACTGGCAGGAATCTGTCTGATGCATTCTCCAAATGATTCTCATACACATCAATTGGGGGAAGGCATAGACGAGATGTCTGATATCTCTGGCAGTCTTGTAGTTTCCACTGCCTTGCTGGCTGGAGCCCTTATGGGTCCTCCCACCTGCTCCTTGTCCATCCCTAGCCCTCTCCCCAATGCTCCGGCAGAGGCTGTTCCATCACATTATCTCTAACCATCACTGTAACCCCAGTTCGAAATCCAGCTACAGCCGTGATCCAGCCCCTGCCCCACTGCAGCCAGGTCCCGCATTCCCTTTTCTAAATTACAGGAAAATTCACACTTTATTGGTGTCTGAATTTTAACAAATGCATGTAGTCATGTAATCATCCCATAATCAAGATACAGAACAGTTCCAATTCACCCCAGGATGACCTCATGCTGTCCCTTGGTAGTCATTTTCTCCCTTAGCCTCTAGCCCCTGACAACTGCTGATTTGTTCCTATAATTTGGCCTTTTCAGAATGTCAAAGTCTATGACATTTTCCAAACTGTCATAGCATCATACAATGTGTACCCCTTTGAGTCTGGCTTCTTTTCCTCAGCATAAGGCCCTGAATTTCATCATGTTGTTGAATCTGTCAGTTGTTCATTTCTCTTTATCGCTGAGTAGTATTTCACTGTGTGGATGCACCACAAGGTGCTCATTCCTTCATCGGATGAACGACATGTTGGGTTGTTTTCAGTTTGGGGTGATTCTATATAAAGCCACTATAAACAATTGTGTGTAAGGTTTTGTCTTCCATTTCATATGTTATCTAGGAGTGGGATTGCTGAGTCATGTGATAAGTTTGTGTTTAACTTTATAACAAACTGCCAATTTCTTTTCCAAAGTGGCTGTACCATTTTGTATGTATGTATATATAAGCAACATGTGAGAGTTTGTATGCATGTATATATGTATACATACACATATACGTTTGTATTTGTATATATACACACACACACACAAAGCAATGAGAGAATCATTTTGCTTGCATGTGTGTGTGTATACACAAGTAGTTATGTATAAAACACATATATTTGTACTCGTGTGTTTATACACACAGCAATGTACCAGAGTTGCTGTTCCTCCCCAGCAGTTGTATTTTTTTTTTTTTGTCGTTCTATTAGGGCATAGTCATCTTCCACCGTGGTCTTGGTCTTGCATTTCCCTAAGGACTAACGATGTTAAGCGTCTTTTCATATGCTTACTTGCCATCCATATATTTTCTTTCATGAAGTATCCAAATCTTTGGCCTATATAAAATTGGATTGTTTGTTTTCTTACACTGAGTTTTGAGTTCTTTTTATATTCTGAAACAAAAGATTTTTCAGAAATGTGTTTTGCAAACATTTTCTCATATTCTGGATTTGTTCTTTCATTCTCCGAACAGTGTCTTTCACTGAGCAGAGGTTCTTAATTTTAATGATGTCTGAAAAATTTTTTTTGGATGAATCGTGTTTTGGTTGTCGTATTAAGAAATCTTCGCTAACCCAGGGTCATGCATATTTTCTCTTATGTTTTCTTCTGGAAATTTTATAGTTTTAGTTATTATATTTAGGCCTCTGTTCCATGTTCCTTGAGATTTTCTATGTAGACAGTCATGCCATCTGACAATAAGACTATAAGACAATAAGTTCTCTTTCAACTTTTCCAATCTCTATGCCTTTTATTTCTTTATCTCACCTTACTGCACTGGCTAGGAACTCCAAACAATGTTAAATACGAGTGGTGAGAGTGGACATCTTTTCCTTGTTATTAATCTCAGAGGAAAGCTTCCCATTTTTCACCTTTAAGCAAGATGTTTGTTTTTTGTAGATGTCCTTAATCAGGTTAAGGATGTCCCTTTCTGTTCCTAGTTTGCTGAGAGTTTTCTTTTCATTACAAATGGGTATTGAAACTTGTTACATGCTTGTCTTGCATCTATTTTGATTATCATACTTGTTTTCTTCTTTAGTCTCTTGATTTAGTGAATAACTTTGATTGATTTTTTAAATACTGAACAAACCTTACGTTCCTGGGATAAATCCCAAATGGTTATAATATAGTATCCTTTTAATATTGTGTTGAATTCACTTTGTTATTGGAGGATTTTTGCATCTATGCTCATTTTTTCATTCCTGATATTGGAAATTTCTGTCTTTTATTCTCTTGGTCAGTTTGGCTAGAGATTTATCAATTTTATTGATCTTCTCAAAGAAATAGCTTTTGTTGTAATCAATTCTGTTATTTTCAATTTGTTGTTTCAGTGAAACAATTTGATTGTTTTCTGATTTTATCTTTATTATTTTCTTCCTTCTACTTGATATGGGTTTAATTTGCTCCAATTTTTCTAGGTTCTTAAGGTGGAAGCTTAGATTATTTATTTGAGACATTTTTTTCTAATATAACCATTTAATGCTGTACATTTCCCTAGAACGGTTACTTTTGCTGCATCTCATAAGTTTTTGATATATTATGTTTTCATGAAATTAAAAATATTTTCAAATTTCCTTGGTGATATCATCTATGACCTATAAATTGCTTTAGAAATACATTGTTTAATTTCCAAATATTTAGGGTTTTCCTAGATATTTTTCTGTTATTGATTTCTAATTTAATTTTGTTAGGACAGAGAAAATACTTTGTATAATTTCAATTCGGTTAAAAATCTTAAGCTTTTTTCCTCCCAAATAGTCCAGAATATGTTTTATTGTGATAAGTGTTCCATGTGCAAACAAAAAGAATGTATATTATGCTGTTGTTGGGTCAATTAAGTCAAGCTTTTTTTTTTTTAATTGATTTATTTATGGCTGTGTTGGGTCTTCGTTTCTGTGTGAGGGCTTTCTCTAGTTGTGGCAAGCGGGGTCCACTCTTCATTGCAGTATGCAGGCCTCTCACTATCGCGGCCTCTCTTGTTGCAGAGCACAGGCTCCAGACGCGCAGGCTCAGTAATTGTGGCTCACGGGCCCAGTTGCTTCGCAGCATATGGGATCTTCCCAGACCAGGGCGCGAACCCGCAGCCCCTGCATTGGCAGGCAGACTCCCAACCACTGCGCCACCAGGGGAGCCCAATTAAGTCAAGCTTTTCAATAGTGTTTTTCAGGTCTTCCATGTCCTTACTAATTTTCTGTCCACTTTTTCTATTAATTACTGTGAGAGCAGTGTGAAGTCTTCAAGTATAATTGTGTATTTCTCTGTTCAGTCCAATCAGTTTTCCTTGCATGTGTTTTGAAGCTTTGTTGTTAGGTACATACATATTTAAGGTTTAATTGATCCTTTTATCATTATATTATGTCATGCTTTATGCATGATAATATTTCTTGTTCTGAAGACTACTTTGATATTAATGTACTCATTCCAGTTTTCTTTTGATTAATATTTGCATGGCATATCTTTTTCCATTCTTTTACTTTCAACATACTTATGTCTTTTACTTAAAGTATTTTTTTTCTTGAAGACAGTATGTAGTTGGGTCTTTAAAAAAAATTTAATCTGACAACCTCTGCTATTTAACTGGGATTTAGATCATTCATATTTAGTGTCACTCTTGACATGGTTAGATTTAGTTCTACCATTTTATTATTTGTTTTCTGTTTGTTTGTCTTTTTCCCTTCCCTACTTTCTGCTTTTTGCATCCTTTTGACTATTTGAATATTTTTTAGTATTCAATTTTAGCATATTGGCTGTTTACCTATATCTGTAATTTTTTTCTCTTCTTTTGGTGGTTGCTCTAGAGAATATAATGCACATAACTGTATTAGTTTCCTGGGGCTTCTGTAACAAAGTACCGCAATCTGGGTAGCTTTAACAACAGAGATTTATTTTCCCACAGTTCTGAAGGCTTGAAGTCCAAGATCAAGGTGTTGGCAGAGCCATGCTCCCTCTGAAAGCAGTATGGAAGGATCTGTTCCAGCCTCTCTCTTGGTGGTTCCTGGGTTCTAGGCAGCACAACTCTGATCTTTACATGGCATTCTCCCTGTGTCTGTCTTTGTGCCCAAATTTCTACTTTTTTTTTTTTTTTTTTTTTTTCCTTGCGTTATGCGGGCCTCTCACTGTTGTGGCCTCTCCCATTTGCGGAGCACAGGCTCCGGACGCGCAGGCTCAGTGGCCATGGCTCACGGGCCCAGCCGCTCCGCGGCATGTGGGATCTTCCCGAAACGGGGCACGAACACGCGTCTCCTGCATCGGCAGGCGGACTCTCAAGCACTGCGCCACCAGGGAAGCCCTCTACTTTTTTTTTTAAGGACACAGCCATATCAGATTAGGGCCCACCCTAATGCCCTCATTTTAACTTGATTACCTCTATAAAGATCTTACCTCTAAATAGGGTCACATCTGAGGGCTTCATACAAATTCTAGGGAGACACAGTTCAACCCACAACAATCACTAACCTTTTGTAGTTTATTGAGAGTTAATATTTTACCACTTCAAACAAAATGTAGAAGTAATTATACAGGTCATTTACCCTCCCCCACTGGCCTTCATGTTATAGTTGTCATTTGTTTTACATGTCACATGAAAACTACTCCAGATACCATTGTATTTTTTGCTTTGAGCAGTCATAAATATTTTAAAGAACTTAAGAGGGGAAAATATTTTATATTTATACAGATATTTGCATTTGTTTTGCTCTTCCTTCATTCCTGAAGTCCCCAGTTTCTCTTTGGTATCATTTCCCTTCAGCCCAAAGAACTTCCTTTGTCATTTCCTTTAAAGCAGGGCTGCTGGTGATAAATTCTCTTAGTTTTCCATTATCTGAGAATATCTTTATTTTGTCTTCATTCCTTAAGGGTATTTTCACTGAATATAGAATTCTGGGTTGGAAGGTCTTTGCACTTTAAAGATGTTGTCTTACTGTCCTTTGACTTTTGTGATCATTCAAATCATTGTTCTCCTGTAAATAATGTGTAATTTTTTTCTGACTACTTTCAAGATTTTTTCTTAGTCTTTGACTTTTAGTAGTTTTAGTTTGATGTGTCTGGGATAGTTTTCTTTGAGTTTACCCAGTTTATGTGCTTCTTTTCATTTATGTCTTTTCCCAATTTGAGACATTTTGACCATTATTCCTTTAAATTTGTTGTGCACTAATACGTTTCTCCTCTTCTTCTAGGACTTCAATGACACAAACATTAGATCTTTAGTATTGTTCCTCAGGTCCTTAAGGTTCTGTTTATCTTTTCAATCTTTGTTCCTCTTTCCTGTTCTTCAGATATAGTATAATTTTAATTGACATTTTCAAGTTCATTAACTTCTTCCTCTATCACTTCCCTCTTGCTTATTGAAATTTGTCCAGTGAGTATTTTACGTCTGATATCACACTTTAATGTTTTATAGTCTCTATTTCTCTGATGAGCATTTTCCCATTAATTTTAAGTGTGTTTACCACTCAGTGTTGTTATTATACTTGCTTTAATATCTTTGTCTGATAATCCAATATGTGCATCGTCTATTGCCTCACTCTAAATAGGGCAGCACAGAACTCACCTCATTATCCTCACCATCCCCAATTCCAGAAGTTTTCCAGTCTTTAAAAAAGGTTTTAGCAGCCCAAGTCTCAGCCCCAGTCAAAGAGGTCCTATCAACAGCTTCCCACAGAGCTGACTCAATGCCCCGTACAATCATCGTCTGGCCCTTAGGTCTGTAAATATCGCTGTCCAGGAAGGCTCTGTTCTTGTTCTGAAGTTCCTGTTCCAACTTCTCCATATTCTGGGCCTTCCTCAAGGTCTGAGAGAGTCTTACCAAGATGGCCAGTGGCTAGGTTGAAAACAGTTCTGCCTGGCATCAGCGCATGTGAGAGAATTCTCCTGGCAGTGTGGACTGGAAGACCTCAGGCAGCCACATCCTGTCCAGCACTTGCCTGTCACCCCTTCGCTCTCTGAGAGTCCAGCCTCCCAAGTTCAGGCTCCACTTCAGCCGGGTCCGTTTCTGCTGCTCTGCATCATCCTCAACCTCCTTCCTGGCAGCTTCTGTTCTCCTCAGAGCACCCAGGAAAGTTGCTGCCTCACATTTTAACTTGCAGAGAGATCACAACCCTTGCCCTGAATCCTCGCTCTGTGAAGCCAGGAGATCTGGCTCTCTGCCCTCTCTGGAACTCAGTCCCAGCTTGGTGAGAATGTATCTCAGCAGTTGAGGAGACTGTGAAACTTTCTTCCTCTATGCCTGTGAGAGCCCAGCAGAGAGGAAAGGGGCTGCTGAGGAACCAGGTGAGAGATGGATCTAGGTCTAGTGGGCTTGGCTCTGGGAAGTCTGCTCACCCCCTTCTTCAATGGTAATTGCGCTCTTGTGAGCAGAGAGCCATATGCTGGCACATCCATGAGGAAAGCCAAGCAAGTCATGCGGACATATCCACAATACCCTGACTCTATGAGGGCCCCAGGACCCTCACCTTCTGAGTCCCCCTTCTGCTCCTGTTTATCTTCCGTTTTCCATGGTAAGGCAGGAGGTAGCAGGTGGCTTCTTCCTTGAGCTGCTTTCTGAAACCTGAGATATTGTCAGAGATTTTTGGGAGAGTCAAAGCAATGTCTTGTGGTGAGCCCTGTGTAGAGGCCACCCACCTGGGACCCTCTCCCTCCTGGCAGCCCGTTCCCAACCTTTTCAATGCCCAGTTGCTGCTTACTTCCCATGCCAAATCAGTCCCGTACTCACATGGCAGCTTCGGGGCCAGGCGCTCGGTGCAGAGGGCAATCAGTCTTGGTCCCTGCCCTCAGGGAGCATACACCCTGACTCACTTTGGTGACGCCCCTCAGGTGGTTCTGTGCTTCCAGCTTTCTGTCTGGAGCGGTGGTTCTCAGAGTGTTCTTCCAGGACCAGCAGTATCAGCATCATCTGGACCCTTGTCAGAAATGCAAATTCTTGGGCCCGACCCCAGACCTAGGAATAAGGAGATCGGGGGCAGAGCTCAGCAAGCTGTGTTTTAACAAGCCCTCCGGGTGAAGCACTGCTCAAGGACTGAAGAGAAGGTGAAGGGACAGAACTAGGAGATGGCCGGGGCAGAGGCCTCAGAGCAAAGTGTGTCAACTGGAAGGGCTCCATCTCATAATGCCATCCTGCGTCTCTGCACATGAACTGCTGCGCAGTTAAGGTACATTCACTACAGGTCCCCTCTGGAGCCTCGTCTCCCTGCCTATAGCCTGGGTCTAGGGACAAATCAGGACTTCTATGCTCCATGTACTGCACATCTCACCTCTGAAGCCCAGATCTGTTCCCCATGGCCTGTCAGGTATGAGAGACCTAGATCTCCTGGTCCAAACATCCAGAGAAGGAAAGGCAGTTAGTCCTGGCCTCACAGCAGTTTCATGATTCAGCTGCCTAGAGAGTCCTAATCTTCTCTCTTGTCTCGAACTCAGCCCCTTAAGTGAGGACATCCTGGAGCCTCTGGATCCAAGTCCTTCTGCATAAGCTGGGTGTTGAGAATCTAGGCAAGGAGAGTGAATGGGGGTGGGGAGGGATGGTGAGAAGGAAGACAGGGAAGGTGACATGGGGGAACTTATAATCACTTGGCCAGCCCCCCTGGGACCATCTCAGTCTGTGTGGACAGTCCAGCCTTGAGGTTCAGAGAGCAGGTTAAGGTAAAATCTGATGCAACCTGGAGTCCAAAGCCTGCCAGGGGGTCTCAGTGGCTTAGGCTGTGACTGGATGATGTCTTGGAGAAACCTGAGCAGACTGAAGACAGCTTGAGAGGTTAGAACCTACAAAGGATTGGGAGAATCATCAGATCTGAGCACAGAGAACTGAAGGGCAGATCCCACAGAGCAGAAATGTGGTGGGTCAGGGAGGAAGAATTCCTGGGTCCTGAGTCCCGGAGCTCCTCTGCTAGAAGTTGAGCAGCTTGCTGAGGATGTTGAGCTGGAAGTTGGCCTTCCTGTCTCGTCCTGGATCCATGGCACCCTGTGTCCATCAGGAGCATAGCGTCCTACACAGACAGCTAGGAACTATGCTTGAACTCTGATTCAAATACAGCCAATCAGGGGCTCTGATCATCATTACATAGCTGTGGTATTTCCCAGAATTGATACATTATCAGACAACAATAAAGAACTTGAACTTTGGTTAACTTTGAGAACTTATTGTGGACACGGTCTCCATTTAACTTCCTGAAATGTTGAAAATAACCTGTGGACATTCCCTCACTGGTGTCTTGGAGCTATAAGTACTGGCAACTACTACAGTAAGGGAGAAGTCAGGAATGACTCTAAGATTCCTAGTCTGGAAGACAGACTCGTGCCCTGAGAGATGGGTGTAGGGCACAAACAGGACTGGGGAAGTGCTGAGTTTAGCTTTAGACATGGAAAAGTAGAGATGAAGGAGGAACCTTCAGAAGGAAGCCTGCAGGAGGCAATTGGGAAAGATTTTTATCTTCTAAAATCTAAGTGGCTATGTTTGCGAGATGATATTAGGCCAGGAAATAGAGATTATGGAGTCATTGCGTGCAGGTAGAGCCCTTAAAAATGGGTGAACTCCCTAGGGCAGTTTGGGAAGCCTTCTAGGAATTGGTGGTGGTGGTGGCAGGGGGATGCCAATGTTGAAAATGAAAGAGTTGTTCGTTTTCTCAGTCCAGGCCTTCATCCAAATTCACCTGGTGGTAGCAATCTGAGTGCCAAGAAGATGAATATTAAAAAATTGGGGGGCTTCCCTGGTGACACAGTGGTTGAGAGTCCGCCTGCCGATGCAGGGGACACGGGTTCGTGCCCCAGTCCACGAGGGTCCCACGTGCCGCGGAGTGGCTGGGCCCGTGAGCCATGGCCGCTGAGCCTGCGTGTTCGGAGCCTGTGCTCTGCAACGGGAGCGGCCACAACAGTGAAAAGGCCGGGTACCCCAAAAAAAAAAAAAAAAAAAAAAAAAATTGGGGTTGAATCGTATTCCCTCAAAAGATACATTAAAGCCATAAACCCTGGTACCTGTTAATGTGACCTTATTTGAAAATAAGGTCTTTTGTAGATGAAATCAAGTTCAAATGAGATCATTAGAATGGGTCCTAATCCAACATTACTGGTGTCCTTGAAAGAAGAGAGAAATTTGGGGAGTTTCCTGGTGGTCCAGGGCGTAAGATGCAGAGCTCCCAATGCAGGGGGCCTGGGTTGGGGAACTAGATCCCATATGCATGCCACAACTAAGAGTCCACATGCCACAACTAAGCAGCCTGCATGCTGCAATGAAAGATCCCACATGCCACAACTAAGACCAGGTACAGCCAAAATAAATAAATAAATAAATATTTTTTAAGAAAAGGAAGAAGAGAGCAATTTGGACACAGATACACAGGGAGAATGCCATGTAATGATGGAGGCAGAGATTGAAGTGATGCTGCAAGCCAAGAAACGACAACCAGAAACTAGGAAGAAGCAAGGAAGAATTCTCCCCTACAGGTTTCAGATGGAGTATGGCCTTGCCAACATGTTGATTTTGGACTTCTAGCCTCCAGAACTGTGAGATAATAAATTTCTGTTGGTTTAAGCCACCCAGTTTGTGGTACTTGGTTATGATAGCCTTAAAAGTCTAATATAGAAGGAGGGACTTCCTTTTTCTGAAAAGTGCTCTAGTCTGCCCCTGTGCAGAGTGAAATAACAATGGCTAACATTTATTGATCACTTAGAATGTACTAGGCACTGTTCTGAGCATTTCACATGATTAACTCAATCCTATGATGAAACTACTCTTATTATCCCCACTTTACAGATGTTAAATGTAAGTGGCTTGCCTAAGGTCACCCAGCTAGTACCTGGAAGAGCTGGAGTTTGAACTTAGTTCCTTGTGGTTCCGAAACCCTTGTTGTTTCTAGACCAGACTGGCTTTCCATTAGTTCCAGCCTGCCTTTAATCCCTGGACATTATGCTTGACCCCGTATCAGCTCAGTTCCAGTGTGGGGACAACCTTGAGCAAGCAGGTTAGTAAAAGCCAGAGGAAAGATGCAAGATAGAAGTAAGGGGAAGATGAAGGAGGAAGGAGAGGGAAGAAAGAGAGAGGGAAACAGAACCTCTCACCCAGCTTCCTCAGAATCAGAAAATAAACCATCAAGGAGTGCTTGGAGACTGACTCAGAAAAACAAAATCAAGGGGGCATGGTGGAGCATACCTGTGAATCCTGAAGCAGGGATAGGGAGAAGAGCTGAGAAGAGAAGGACCAGCTCAGCAGGAGAGGGCACAGGAAGAAGAAAGGTCTTAGGTGATGCAGAGAAGGGTGAGAACTGTCCCCAAGCCCTCATTCTCTCTAGATAGTTTGAAGTCTATCCCAGTCTTTACAGGTGGCAAGCTATCTTCTCTACAAAGTCCAGTAAACATTCACTGATATATTCAACAAACACCTGCATTTGCTGTTCCTGAGACCTGGCTGATGAGGTAAGAACAGATCTCACATTGGTCCCTTCAGGTTTCTCTAGAGTAGGAGTCTCCAAGGGGTAGACTGTGTCTGTGACAGCTCCCTATATGCCTGTTACTTCTTCCCTCTTTAGCTCCAGACTGCTGTGGCAATGGTCTCAGTGTTGCTCAGAATAAATCTCTGCTTCTTGATCTACTGAAGCCACCTCTTGCTGGAAGTGTGCTGTTGGCACTAGGAACTCCAGTGGGCCAAGTTAAAGGCATTCAGTTCTCCACTGCCTGGACCACCATTGTTTCCAGTCAAGATAATAATATCCTCTATCACTACTATGAGTGAATATTGTTCAAATCATGCAATAAGACACAGAATAAAGGAATATAAGAATAAAGAAATAAAAAAAGACAAAGAATTATAATCTCTAGGTGATCTTATCAACTTCACAAAATTCACAACAAATATAGGGTTTAAGATTAACAGAACAACCAGATATAAAATCAACATACAAAAACCAATAGCATTTCTATATACCAGCAATAATCAGCTAATAATACAATAGGAAAGAAGACAATCAAAACTATAGTAAAAAAAAAAAAAGCAAACAACAAATAACAAACAAAAACTGTAATGTATCTTGGAGTTAACCTAGCCAAAAATGTATAATAAACTTATGTAAAAATTTTTAAAAATTTATTGAAGAAATTGAAAGAAGATTCAAATAAATGAATTAGCCCAATATTGTAAAAAATAATTATTATTCCCAAATTAATATATAAATTTAATGTAATCCTAATGAGATTGCCAACAAAATTTTTAATGCAACTTGGCAAATTGATATTAAAATTAATCTAAGTGGGCAAGAAGCATTAAGATAATTCTGAAAAATAAGAATAATGAGGAAAAGTAACTGTATCAGATAAGAAGACATGTCACAAAGTTATTTAACTCTAAAAGTACAGTATTGAGCAGATTTTGGTAAATGGATAAATGGAATAGGATAGAGAACATATGTATATGTCGGAATTGATTATATGTTGGAGGTTCGCCTCATAAATCAATGAGGTAAAGATAGACTCCTAATAAATGATATTGGGATAATTGACTAGCCATATGGAAAAAAATTAAATTAGATTTTAACTTCATACTGTAAACAAACAAAACATTCCAAGTAGATTAAGGACTTAGTTGTAAAATAATAATATTAATTAGAAATGGTGGAATGGGTAAAGGGAGTCAAAAGGTAAACTTCTAGTTATAAAATAAATAAGTCATGGGGATGTAATGTACAGCATGGCAAATATATAATAATACTGTACTGCATATTTGATAGTTGCTAATAGAGTAGATCTTGAAAGTTCTCATCACAATAAAAAAATTCTGTAACTATGTATGGTGATGGCGATGGATGTTAACTAGACATTATGGTAATCATTTTGCAATATATGCAAATACCAAATCATTATATTATACACTTGAAACTAATATAATGTTATATGTCAATTATACTGCAATAAAAATATTAGAAAATAATACAGGAAAGTATTTTTATGGTTTAGGGCAGGGGTCTCCAACCCCCAGCACACAGACTGGTACTGGTCCGTGGCCTGTTAGGAACCGGGCCGCACAGCAGGAGGCGAGCGGCGGAAGA
>NW_006783631.1:3492285-3506100 GCF_000442215.2 Lipotes vexillifer | reverse complement strand
GGGGGGGGGGGGAAGAGCGAGTGAAGCTTCATCTGTATTTACAGCCGCTCCCCATCGCTCGCATTACTGCCTAAGCTCCATCTCCTGTCAGATCAGAGGTGGCATTAGATTCTCACAGGAGTGCGGACCCTACTGTGTACTGTGTACGCGAGGGATCCAGGTTGCGCACTCCTTATGAGAATCTAATGCCTGATGATATGAGGTGGAGCTGAGGCAGTGATGCTAGCACTGGGGAGCAGCTGCAAATACAGATTATCATTAGCAGAGAGGTTTGACTGCACAGACCATAATAAATCAGTTGCTTGCAGACTCATATCAAAACCCTACCAGTGAGTGGCAAGTGACAATTAAGCTGCATCTTACGGAGTAGGCTGGACATAAGCAACACACTTCGGGTGTCACTGTCTCCCACCACCCCCGGATGGGACCATCTAGCTGCAGGGAAACAAGCGCAGGGTTCCCACTGATTCTACATTATGGTGAGTTGTATAATTATTTCATTATAAATTATGATGTAATAATAATAGAAATAAAGTGCACAATAAATGTAATGTTCTTGAATCATCCTGAAACCATCCCCACAGCCCCGGTCTGTGGAAACATTGTCTTCCACAAAACAGGTCCCTGGTGCTAAAAAGGTTGGGGACCGCTGGTTTAGGGGTGGGAAAGACTTTTAAACAAAACACATGAAGAAAAATTTACAGGAATAAACTGATAAATTTGACATGAAAATGAACAACTTTGCCATGCCAAAAGAAAACAAAGTTAAAAGACGTGTAATGAAATGAAAAAGCATATTGGCAACAGATATAACAAAGATTTAATATACAAAATATATGGAGGACTCCCACAAACCAAGAAGAAAAAGGGCACAATTCAATAGAAAAATGAGCATTGGATACAAACAAGCAATAATAAAATAGAAAGTACAAATGGCCAATAATCATATAAAAGGATGACCAACCTCACTAGCAATCAGGGAAATCCAAAGAAAAATAATGGTGAGAGATATTTTCAACCATTGTATTGGTTAAAATCAAAGCTGGACAGTATAAGTGTTAGTGAGAGAGGGTGTGAAGAAATGTGTTCTTTGTATATGTACAGGCAAGTACAGAAGACAATTTCACTTTTATAACTAAAAATGCTCATATCTGTGACTCTGCATTCTACTTCTAGGGCTCTGCCATAGAGGAACATGCACAAGGAATACCCGTGCCCAAGGAGCAGCTCTAGAGGTGTTTATACAGCATTCTTGGTGACAGAAGAAAACTGAAGTAGCCTAACTGTTCATCAGAAAGAGAATATGGATAAAGTCAATAGGGCACATACACTAGTAGAATGCATCCATTGGACTTAGAAGTTAAGGAAGTAAAGTAGGTCAGTGGGTCTCGAACTTTTGGGCTCAGGACCCCTTTACCATTTTAAAAATTATTGAGAACCTCAAAAAGCTTTTGTTTATGTGGGTTATATCTACTAATATTTACAACATTAGAAACTCAAGGCTGAGAAATTTTAAAAATATTTATATGTCAATTCATTAAAAATAAACCCATTACATGTTAACATAATACTTATAATAATATAAACAACACTTTAATGAAAAATAGTTATATTTTCCAAAACAAAAAAACTTAGTGAGAAGAATGAAATGGGGAAGCAGGAAAGCCAATGCAGGGGTGTGTTATTAAGCCAATGACTGCTTTGGGCAATTGGGGCTCAGGTTAATTGGGGAACCCCTGAGAAACCACGTAGAATATACCATAAAATCGTGTGCTGGAGACCTGCAAGTGTGGACTATTGATCCACTGGCTCCCATCTCCCATTGGTCAAGGATTGCCCCGGGGAGGGTTAACTCCTTGGCGCTTCCGGGTTTACCAGCACACCAGAATGCCTGGGACAGAAAGGAAGACATGTGAGGTGCAACTGATGCAAAGCTGTCAGGCTACACCTGGGAGCTGCTGTTTGCCATAGCAACTGTTGTGCAGAATGCTGGCCAAGACAATGTGAGATGGGGCCTCAAAGACTCAAAGACGTCCAACACATTGCGTGGGAGAACCAGGCTGCAGAATAATGCATACAGCAAGATACCATTTATGTAGATAACAAAACTACCAAAATAATAGTATATATTTTCTGGGGATCTAATATATTCTTTAAAATAGATTTACACATATATGTGTGTATGTGTGTATAAGTGTGTGTTACATACATATACATAAGTGTAAGACTACTAAAAAGTGTTGGATTTATATGTACCTACTTCCGAGGGAAGAGGTCTGGATTGGAGATGGGGTTGTCTAAGAGAATGTTACTTTTTTCTGTAATTTGCCAACCTTTCTTTCTCCCCCAAGCTTTAAAAACAGAAGAATAGAAACTTGAAAAGAGTTAATGCATAGAATTTGTCTGCCACTTTTCTCCCTGTGGGACAAGATTAGGGGTTCATGCCCAAGCCAAGCAAAGGGGCTCCAAGAGGACAGTTCATGGAGTTTGGGGTGCTTACAAGGAGAGAATGGCATTTATCCTTTAGCTGAATACTCATCATCTCAGAGCACCAGAGTGACTGGCCAATGAGAAATTTCTGGGAAGGCATGGCAAGGGTCCCTGAAAGTTTGGGATGAAAGTTGAGTAGAGGACTCTTGCTTCCTTGGTGGACAGTTCTTAAGGTGGGAGACTGCCTTGGAGGAGCTGTGGTAGCAGGTGAGCAGAGAGAGTCAGTGTTTGGAAGCTACACTTATAGTCTTGGGCAAGGCAAAGACATGCTGCTTCTCAGGAACTAAATGGGTCACCTGGAAGCTGGACTAAGCTGCCTTCAAAGAAGCCCACTTGTGAGTAAGGCCTGCTGGGTGGAGGGGGTCCCCAGGAAAAGGCTGTGAGAGGAAACCAAAGATCAGCCAGAGAGCACATCACTCACATTGATGAACTTCTTATGGAGGGCTCACACCCCATGGGGAGGGGGCTCCTCAAAACCAGCCTGGAGGCCCAAGACTGAATTGATAGGTGGACAGATCACCCACCACCAGTCCTTCAAGACTGCCCCCTCCCTCTCACCTCCTTCTCCCTGACTCTGAGCTTGGATGAGTCAGACTCAGGAAGGGAGGGAGATAGAGAGGGTGTGAGGGAGCAGGTCCACCCCTCCCTGCACCACAGGGGTGCTCTGAGCTGCGGGAGGGAAGAAACTGATGCCAGACTGGGTCCTAATGTAGACAAGGCTGTGCTTTCCACGCTTCAAAACACTACACCAGTTATGATAGCTTGACATGACTGAAAAGCCGTGGGACTGCCCGAGCTGTCATCCTGGGACTAGGAAAGTTGTGCTGACAGAGCAGAAAAATAGCAATGGGAGAAAAAATAAAGCCATTTCTTGTCTATGCCCATTGAGTTCTGCCAATTCAGTAAATCAGGTATTCTTTGCATTAAAAAATATGTATATATGGTCAATGCTGGAAGCAAATATGTCCAAATATTACCTGTGATTAGCAGACTACTGATTACCTGTTCAACCTCCAGTCACTTTCTGTGTTTTCTACAGATCCCCAATTTTGTTCTGGTATTGCCCAGCTCTGTGAAGTCACATGGGTCAGGAGAGCTGGTTGGTCTAAGCCAAGGAGGCGGTACCATTCCTTAAGTGTGTTCTCAAAATTGGTGTTGGCTTTTATGTTGAGGGGGAGGGCCCTGCTGTAGACATTGAATGAGTGGGGTCTAGGAATGCCAAATATCCTACAGTGTATGGGACCGTCCTTCTGGAGAGAATGGCCCCATAGCCCATGGGACACTGATGTCCCATGAGACATTCATGCAGGTGAAAAACCCATTTCCAAGCCTAAAACTTCATCCATTTGACATATACACACTCCAAACATTTTCTGCATGTTTTTAAACATAACCTGACTTCCTTAGGAATGTAACTTCTGTATATATCAAGGGATGATTGCACTGTGTTTTGTTTGAAACGTTATCAAGAGTTGTTCACCTATCACAAAGTGATAGGTAAGAAGTGGATTTATTTAGAGAGAAACACTCCACAGACAGATTGTGGGCCATCTCAGAAGGCAGGAGAGCTCTAAAATATGGTGTGGTTAGTTTTAATGGGCTTGGTAATTTCATAGGCTAATAAGCAGGAGGATTAGTCCAACTATTTTGGGGAAGGGGCAGGAAGTGGCAGGAAGGATTTCTAGGAATTGGGTCACCACCCACTTTTTGATCTTTGATGGTCGGCCTCATAACTGTCATGGTGCTGGTGGGTGTGTCACTTCGCTTATGCTAATGTTATTACAATGAGCGTATAATGAGGCTCAAGGTCCACTGTAAGTCAAATCTTCCAACATCTTGGACCTAGTTGGTTCTAACTAGTTTTTGTCACCAGTGACATGGAATCACTTTGATCAAAGGATATTCAAAAAAAAAAGACCGTGGGTCCAAGTCTTAGTCTGAGTTTTGACCAGGTTCAAGTTCCGGCACGTGGGTTCAAGTCCCAACCTGAGTTGCACGGTTTCAGTTTGGGTGTGGACATGTGACGTAATTTGGCCAGTGAGATATGTGGATATGTCTGCTGGGGAGTTTTAGGGAAAGGTTTCTTTACTCCTAAGAAGAGAACCAAGGAAGAGATGGCCTCTTTTCTACCTTGGGGAATTGTCCTTTTTTTTTTTTGCAGTACACAGACCTCTCACTGCTGCGGCCTCTCCCGCTGCGGAGCACAGGCTCCGGACGCGCAGGCTCAGCGGCCATGGCTCACGGGCCCAGCCACTCCGCGGCATGTGGGATCTTCCCGGACAGGGTCACAAACCCGTGTCCCCTGCATCGGCAGGCAGACTCTCAACCACTGCGCCACCAGGGAAGCCCAGGGAATTGTCCTCTTTTATTATACGCCTGGCTCACGCAGCCATGAGGTTTAGGGAGCAGAGTAGTAGGATGGAAAGGACCTGGTCTTTGGTTCTATAGTTGAGCCATTAACTAGCCAAGCCTAGACATTTAATCTCCCAGTAAATCTGCTGATATGAGGTGGCACTATGACTTAATTTCATTGCTATTTTTTTGTTGTTGTTGATAAAATTTGCCTCCCCAGACAAAACAAAACAAACAAAACCAAAATCCCTTCCAAAGGAAAAATGTAGTAATGCACATGACAGAAAACCCAAACACTACAGAAGTGTTTATAATGAAAAGTCAGCCTCGTTCTCCCAGTCTTCCCTCTCCCTCCACCAGCCTGCCCACCTCCGTTGCAGAGGCAACAAATGTCACTTTTCTTGTGCATTCTTCTAGAAATATTCTATGCGTGTATGAGTGTATATGTGTACGTTCACACACACACACACACACACACACACACACACACACACTTCCTTTTCAAATGCATCATCATATGTTGTAAATTCTTTCCTGTTCCTTTTTTCTTGTCACGTGGTTATAGAATTAGGACAGTAATTTGTCTTTGATATTTCCCTACTTGGAGGCTATGGAAAAGTGGAAAAGTTAGCATGGAAAAGTGGAAAACTCTGTGTAAATAACTTTTTCAACCCATTTTGACTTTTAAAAATTTTCTTATGCTGTCATCTTACTTGCTGTCATTTTATTTTCAGTGTGTAATGTCCTTTATAGAAATAGTTCAGGTCTTTTAATAATCTGAAGTAACGTTTCTTGGTAGAGGGGGAAGTGGGCAATGTTGTTGCTGGGAGCACAAGGCAGCATTGCCCACTTCCCCTGTGTCTGCCTCCACCCTGACCTGAGGCACCCAGAGGGTCTGCGGGGTGGGGGGGGGGAGGATGAGCCCTGGTGTGGAGCTGCTTCACCCCTCAGAGCCTCAGTTTCCTCTTCTATAGATCTCTATGGCCTCCTGCCTCCCTCCCCTACTCTCCATTTTAAATAAAATGAAACAAAACATGGTGGGGGGAGGATAAATCAGGAGCTTGGGATGAGCACACACACACACTGCCTACTGTATAGCACAGGGAACTCTACTCAGTATTCTGGGATAACCTATATGAGAAAATAATCTAAAAAAGAATGAATATATGTATATGTATAATTGAATCACTTTGCTCTACACCTGAAATTAATACAACATAGTTAATCAGCTATACGCCAATAAAATTTAAAAAGAGAAAGTAAATAAATAAAATCAAACAACACATTTTGCTTTGGTTACTGAAATTACTCTCATTCCTTCCTTAACCAGCCAAGTTTCTTAAAATATTCCATCTCCATTATATCTCTTCCCTTAAGTAATATTCCATTATGTGTATACACCACATCTTGTTTATCCATTTATCTGTTGATGTGCACTTAGATTGCTTCCATATCTTGGCTCTTGTAAATAATGCTGCAATGAACATAGGGGTACATATATCTTTTCAAATTAGCATTTCAATTTCTTTGGCTAACCATCCAGAAGTGGAATTGCTGGATCATATGGGAGTTCTATTTTTAAATTTTCAAGGAACCTCTATATCATTTTCCATAGTGGCGGTACCAATTTACATTTCCCACTAACAGTGAATGAAGGTTCCCTTTTCTTTTCTTTTCTTTTCTTTTTTTTTTTTTTTGTGGTACGTGGGCCTCTCACTGCTGCGGCCCCTCCCGTCGTGGAGCACAGGCTCTGGACGCGCAGGCCCAGCGGCCATGGCTCACGGGCCCAGCTGCTCCGTGGCATGTGGGATCTTCCCAGACCGGGGCACGAACCCACGTCCCCTGCATCAGCAGGCGGACTCCCAACCACTGCGTCACCAGGGAAGCCCATGCAGGATCTTTAGTTGCGGCATGAGGGAATCTTTTAGTTGCGGCATGCAGGATCTAGATCCCTGACCAGGGATCGAACCCTGGCCCCCTGCATTGGGAGTGCAGAGTCTTAACCACTGGACCACCAGGGAAGTCCCTGCTGTTAGAGCCTTTTAACTTTAATGTGGTCTTCACTTGTCTACTTTTGCTTTTTGTTGCCATATCCAAGAAATCATTGCCAAACCTAATCTCCTGGAGTTTTCTCCTGTGTTTTTCTTTTAAGAATTTTGTAGTTTTAGGTCTTACATTTAGGTCTTTAATCCATTTTGAGTTAATTTTTGTATATGGCATAAGGTAAGGGTCCAAATTCATTCTTTTGCATGTGGATATTCAGTTTTCCTAACACCATTTATTGAAGAGACTGTCCTTTCCCCATTGTGTGGTCTTGACACCCTTGTTGAAGATGATTTGACCATGTATGCAAGGGTTTATCTCTGGGCTCTCTATTTTGTTCCATTGGTCTACATGTCTCTCTTTATGCCCGTACCATACCGTATTGATTATTGTTGCTTTGTAGTATAGGAAATGTGAGATCTCTAACTTTGTTCTTTTTAGGATTGCTTTGACCATTTGGTATCCCTTGAGATTCCATATGAATTTTAGGATTTTTTTTTTTCCCTAAAAAGTGCCATTGGGATTTTAGGTATGGGCTATGGGCATTTTAACAATATTAAGTCTTCTAATCCTGGAGAGAGCCTTCAGCTTTTTAGTCTAATCTTTCAAGTGTGGCTTGATGGGTGGTGTTGTGGGTCACTGGTCCTGCAGCATGAGTGCCTGGGATGATGTGTCTTTTCTTGAAAGGAATCTTGGGGGGCAGTATGCAATGCGTCTGGATTCACAGAGCTGCCTGCAGCTCCCAAAGGGTCCAAGAATGGGTCAGAGGATGGCTATAGGGACAATTTTATGGAGTGCCAGGGAACGACCCTGACAGTGAGAGCTTGCCTCTGTACAATATGGCTTAGCCTCCCTGCGTGAAGATGTTCCTACATTTCAGGAGCTGGTGAAGAGCAAATATATGCTGCCATCTCTATGGGTCACCTCCTCCTCCTATTGGCCAATGGTGTACCTAGCAGAGAGCAGAGTGCCTGAGACATGCTAGGCGTCCAGTCACACAGATGGCCCAGGAGAGGGCAGCCCAGCACCTAGTCAGTAAGTGACGGTACCTCTTGTTCTTTGCCCTCTCTCTGGAGTTCAACCCCTATGCTAAGAAGAACTTAGCATAGAGAAGGCAGGGGAGTGAAATGCAGAGCCCATGTCCCCACCTTTCTGCAGGGCCCAGAGGCCTGGCCTGGGCAGGCCAAGGGCAGAGGAAATAGTGATGAAGTGGACTAAAGCTTTTTTTTTTTAATGGGTTTTTGTTTGTTTGTTTGTTTGTTTTTTTGCGATACGCGGGCCTCTCACCGCTGTGGCCTCTCCCGCCGCGGAGCACAGGCTCCGGACGCGCAGGCCCAGCGGCCATGGCCCACGGGCCCAGCCGCTCCGCGGCACGTGGGACCCTCCCGGACCGGGGCACGAACCCGCGCCCCCTGCATCGGCAGGCGGACTCTCAACCGCTGCGCCACCAGGGAAGCCCGGACTAAAGCTTTTAACAGGATTGGACTGGCCACTTGCCTGAGATGTCCTTCAGGGACAGAGCCTGAGTGAAGGCAGGGACGGGGAAAATGAAGCCATTTCATGCTTTACTCAGTGCAGTTTAGTCTGTTTAAGAAACTAGTTCCTGGACAGCCCTCAGAGACAACTCCCTGAGCCCATGAGGCTAGTAAGTGCTGCCCCAGAGCCGACTCCAGCGACCCTTGGCCCGGCATTCACCCATGTGATGTCTCTTCACACAGACCAGAAGTGGCCTGCGGGCCAACAGAACGTGGCAAAAGGGACGGCGTGTGACTTCCCAGACTGGGTCAGGAAAGGCCTTGTTGGCTCTCCCTTGGCCCTTTTCATCTTTCGCTCTAGAGGAAGCCACCACCAGGCCCTGAGGTCTCTCAAAGAGCCCGTGGTGAGGAAACGAGACCCCGAGGGGACCAGCTTGCCAGCTGTGAGTGTGAGGGAGGCACGGGGGAGGCAGAGACCCCCACCCTGGCCCAGCTGATATCTGACGGCACCTCACAGCAGACCCTGAGTCAGAAATGCCTGGCCCAGCCATTCCCGAATCCCTGACCCACAGAAACTGGGAGATAATCCAGGATTATGGTCGTTCTAAGACACTTAGTTTTGGGATAATGGGTTACACAGCATTGGAAAGCTAACACAGTGGTGGAGCTGGGATTTGAACCCAACTAATCCAATTCTAGAGTCTGAGCTCTTAGTTACTTCACTAGTGGGGTGCACGATCCAGGGGTGTGTGTGTAAAATCCCCTTGGGGCATATGAAGATAATATTAGACCTTTTATTTCTGTGTATTAAAAAAAAACTGAAATAAGAATAGTTTCTTGAGTATTTCCTGTACAGATTGACCAGGCATCCCTGGCCAGGGTGCTGGGTGTTGTGTGGCATGCACAGCTCTCCTTGCCAGGTGTCCCCAGGAAAGGGGGCTCCCCAGGCTGGGGGCAGAGTGGAGCGCTCACCGGGACTCACACCGTTTACACACGCACGTACCCAACTAGGCAAGTTCACCCAACAAACGTCCCAAAGTGGACACAAGCTTTGAAGGGTGCCAGTCAAGTCACCAAGGGTGGCCAGGGCACTGATGAGGACAGCATGGGTGAACAAAGAGAAATAGGCAGAGGTGATGCCCAATTCCTATGAGGAGCTCTACATCAGACACAGGAGAGGAAAAGAAGTGACGCCCTAATCAGACCCTACATGTTCAATAACCTTGCTGTCACTAACAATGCTGTTGTTATTAATGTCATTTAGTGAGAAAACGGGAAAGTCTTTTACTGGGTACCATCAATGAGTCAAATTAAAACATTGCCTTAAACTATTGATTTTATCATTGTATCTTCCTCTTTAATATATAATTTTTGCAGGTGCTTTATAATGTCTAAAATTTATTAATCCTCTAGTCCATATATAGAAAAGTAAGTGGTGTGCTGTCGGGTGTGCCTAAGTATGAAAGGCTAGGACTCAGGACCTCGTTCTGGCTCTGCCTCCTGCAGGAAGGTGCGGGACCCCACTGCCCTCCAGGAGAGAAGCACTTCTGCAGGGAGATGCAGCTGAATATCTGGGACGGGGCAGAGTAGAGCTTCCTACTTGAGCTCCAGGGGTGCTAGGAGGCTCTGGCAGATGAGATGTTAGTTCCCGCTGACCTTGCAGGAGGAGCAGGTCACCTCCAGGTGAGAACAGCTCATCCTCTGATCCTGATGTGCCTTGAGATGTGAAGGGTGGGACACTGTCCAGAGACTTGAGGGTCTGGATGTGTGCATGGGTTTGGTTCACCTACAAGTCCTGGGACCTTGGTAGGAGCCATTTCCATGGTATCAAGGGTGGGAGTCACCTAGTGGGCTGAGGTGAGGACACCGTCCACAGCACTGGGTGAGTTGGAGCCTTCATCATTCTGGAGGGGGGCGGCAGATATGGGCAGAGGGCAGCCCAACAGAAACCTCCCAAAGGGTCCTTGGCCCGAATCGAAAGTGATTAGATGATTAGATGTCAGAGAACTCGGGCAAGTATTGGAAAATTACATCAGAGGAAGCGGAGATAACCAGGAGGTTAGATCACGAAGCTAAGAACCTTCAATTGGGCTCGAAGAAGGCTCGATGGGGAGTGAGATGTCGGTGGTTTCTGGCGGTGCTGGGAGAGCGCAGGGCTGTTCCACATGGAAGTTGGTGATGGCTGAGGTGTCACACCTTGTACCGAGCCTGGTGTTTTCCTCCTTCATTCGCATCCAAGAGAAACACTGATGGCCCATTAGACCTGGACTGGAAACCACGAATCCCCCGTTTCCTCTCTAGTTCTCACCTTTTCTTCCTTTCCCTGTATACAAAGAGTTCTGGGTTCAGGAATGGAGAGGAACTTTTCGTATTTTGATTTCTTGCTGAGAAGATCCAGTATGTCTACCATTTTGAGCCATGAGCTTTCTTGCACCTTTACTGACTCTTTAGAAGAAGGTGTTCTGTTACAGGTGTGGAAACTGAGGCTGGAGAAGTCAACCTCTGCTCCTTGCTGGTGAACCCCAGTCTGCTGAATTCCAAAGCCCCTCCCTGTACTTCCTAGTTAATGAGCATTCCCAAAGGATGGTGCCCAAGCCACTGGTGGTACGTGAGAAGATTATGGGAGAATATTTTTTCCTTTTAATAGTTATGCCTTAGTTTCCCATTTTTGATAGGTATTTTTGAAAAAGTGAAAGTATTTAATTAAAAGGGAGTTGATATAAACATTAAGTGAACACTAGTACAAGTGCTCTGAGGACATGGCAAAAACTGGGATACTTCTAGGAGAACCCTGCACTGCTCTCCTGTCACCTTTCCTTTCCAGGACATCCGGCCTGGTGTTAGCCCGCCCCCATCATTTCAGTCACTGGATTTCGTTGCTCTTCTCACAGTTCAGGGAGCCCCCATCACCTGGGAGTTGGGAGGGAGGTGGTCCATTTGTGGAGGACATATTCTAGCTACCCAGATCTGTCCTCTGACAGCCCAGATAGGTTAGATGTCCCCTTCCCCGATGACAAAGGTGACCTCAGAGACAGGAGGGTTTTCCTCGTCTTCTCATCCTAGTCCTTGGTCTGGGCTCTGAAAACACAGGAGAGAGATGCGCCTAGGCTGGGGGAGGTGGAGAGCATGTAAAGATGCCTTATCACAGCAGAAAAGGAAACTCTGGTGGAGCAAAGACCATACACATCTAAGATCATCACTCTAAAACAACTGCTTTCATTTCCTACAACTTTCCTGCTCTTGTTCACATCATGACTTTAAAGATTTTTAACTCAGTTATATGCCATTTTGTATTCTGCTTGTTCCCCCGACCTCCGCAGACCACACCCTAGCCCTTCTCCTTGTTGCTTTGTCATTTTCGTGATGACCACTGTGTTCCTGTACAGGGCTCCCTCCAGTGGGTCTTCAGTCATGGACTAAATCTCCCCTGGATGACTAGACGCTTAGATGGATACAATTTTTCATAACTATATACAAGGTTGCAAGGAGCTGCTTTAACAAATGTTGCTTTTAAGAATTTTTTAATCTGTTTTTACCGTAACTACTTGCTGCCCCTCTTACTGCCTCAGCCTCAGCCTCTCTTGATTTTCTTTGCCTCTTTTCTGGAACCTTCCTCCCCTTCTCCCCTCTCCGACAGCCCTCTCTCTTCTCTCCGCCTGTCCTGTCTCCTGCCCCACCATCCACACGGCTTGATGAAAAAAGCACTGGATGTGGAGTCAGAAGAGATGAATTCAAGGTAGGATTTGCCACTTTCTAGGTGTGTTATCCCCAGGCAAGTCACTTGATCTTCCTAGCTCTTGTTTTATTTCTATCTCTAAAAATAAGAAAAACATAGGCAGAACACAGAGAATTTTTAGGGCAGTGAAAATACTGTCTGCTACTCTAATGGTGGATAACAGTCATTATCCATTTGTCCAAACTCATAAAATATACAACACAAAGAGTGGACCTTCATGTAAACTGTGGACGCTGGATGATAATGATGTGTCAGTGTAGGCTCGTCAGTTGTAAGAAGCACATAACTCTGGTGGAGGATGTTAACAATGTGGGAGGCTGTTGCACACGTGGCGCAGGGGCACATGAGAAATCTCTGCACCTTCCTCTCAATTTTACTGGGAACCTAAAACTGCTCTAAAAATAAAGTCTTTAAAAAATATGTAAGAAAAATAATACCAGCCCGAAATATCTCCATAGCATTATTTATAAAATTTATAAAAGTAAGCTTAGAAATAAACCAAAAATCCATCAATAGAAGACTACATGAATTAAGTGGTAAATATAACTAAAACATATACAAATGGTTTCATATGCTGGATGCTGTGCATTCACTAAAACGAGTAAGATGGAGCTGTGTGCACACGATATGGTACAGGTAACTGTGAATTAGCACATAAGTTTACAAACCGCATGCATAGCACAATCTCCCTTTTTAGTAATTATTTCTCCAAATATTCATGTACTGAGGAAGGATACACAATAAAAGGATAACTTATTATAAAAGGATAAAATCCCTGGGGATTGAGAGTAAGGGGGAGAAATATTTGGGGGTTCTTTTTACTCTTATTGAAATGTTTTTTAAAGAAACACATATGATTTTGTAATAGAAATAATGTGTGGAAGAAACAAACCCATTTGCCCTTTCCCGGAGTGCTGACTATCCAGTGACACACATAGGAGAAAGCCCTCCGTATCACACGACACATGTGTGGTTATCAACTCTACTCCTCCTGTCGGGACTCCTTTCTCCTCTCCAGTTCCTGTTCCCCTTTCCAGCTTTTCTCTTCTTGTAGATGGCATGTGACAGAGGTGACAGGGTGGAGGAGGCAGATGAGTCTTAGACCCAGTCCAGTTCTCTGTTCCCCTCGTCCCTGCTACACGTTCTGCCCAGATAAGGGCACAGCTGGACGATGCATAGACAAGTTCTCTTGGGCTGCCCTCTCCACCCCTCACCGTCTCCCAGGGCCACATCTGCAGGTCCCTGGATGCTCTCTGGTTGCCCTGGCTCCAAGCCACAGCCCTTCACTCACTGGGATGCCATGTCCAGAGCCCCTAACTCCCTACAGTTACCACAAAGACCCCACTTCCCCAGAGCAGGGCAGGAACAGCGCTGGACCAAAGCCCTCAGGATCTGCTACGTGGTGTTACCTCAGAGCTGACAGATTGAGTCATATGGGCAAACTAATTATATTTTTCATTTTTTCCCTGAGCATTTGTGAGTCTGCGGGACTTTAATTTATGTATTAATTACACCTCAGAGCCAAATGCGGGGGCTGGAGTGCCTCAGACAGCCTTTGCATTTTATTAGGAAACATTGCATACACATTTGGCTCCATAGGGAAACAGCCACTAAAGCTTCCTTCCAGAGAGTGTGGAGGTTTGGGGGAGCAGAACCCTCTGGGCAATGCAGGTGGAGGCTCAGGGGAGCATTTTTTTTTTTTTTTTTTTTTTTTTTTTT
>NW_006783631.1:3489047-3491749 GCF_000442215.2 Lipotes vexillifer | reverse complement strand
TTTGCGGTACTCGGGCCTCTCACTGCTGTGGCCTCTCCCGCTGCGGAGCACAGGCTCCGGACGCGCAGGCTCAGGGGCCGTGGCTCACGGGCCCAGCTGCTCCGCGGCATGTGGAATCTTCCCGGACCGGGGCACAAACCCGCGTCCCCTGCATCGGCAGGCAGACCCTCAGCCACTGCGCCACCAGGGAAGCCCTCAGTGGAGCAGTTTGCGCCAGCCTTCCGTTTGGCCGGCAGCTGACTTTGAACCATGCGATCAACCCGCCCACCTTCTCCGCTGCAAGGAAACAGCCCCTCACTGCACCCCGCAGCCCCAGTGGCTGCTGAGTGGGTCCCTCCTCATCAGGTGTGGGGTCCTTGTACTGCGCTGAGCTGCTGTCTCCTTGCTGTGGTCCAGCAGGGAGACCATCAGCCTGTTGCTAGAGGCTGGGGCTTCCGGAAGAAAGTTACCCCTGCAGAGTCCTCACCAGTGAGCCATATATGTGAGGCTGGGTTTGCGTAGGTAGAAGGAGAGAGTGGCTGGCTTTTTCACCTTGAATCTGGACTTGGTGTGGGGGGGTCTGGTAGTCTTGGTGTGGGAGCTCAGCCAGTGCCCTTGTGATGGCCAAGAAATTGGCAGGAAAGATTCGGAAGCCAACCTAAGTGTTCATCAATAGATGAATGCATAAAGAAGACGTGGTACATATATACAATGGAATACTACTCGCCACAAGAAAGAATGAAGTAATGCCATTTGCAGCAACATGGATGGACTTGGAGGGCATTATGCTAAGAAAATAAGTCAGACACAGGAAAACAAATACTGTATGATATCACTTTTATGTGGAATCTAAAAAACACAACAAACTAGTGAATATAACACAAAAGAAGCAGACTCACAGATACAGAGAACAAGTTAGTTGTTACCAGTGGGTGGGGAGGTGGCAATATAGGGGTAGGGGATTAAGAGGTACAAACTATTGGTGTAAGATAGGCTACAAGGATGCACTGTACAACACTGGGAATATAGCCAATATTTTGTAGTAACTGTTAAAAAAAAAAAGAAGCTGGCAGGAAGAACGCCATGTTTTTGTAGCAAAAGACCATCAGGGCTCCCAGCTCCTTAATCCCCCTTTCTTGTCTTCGGATTTTTCCCAGGTCTTGCCAGAAGTTCCTAGTGTTGCTATCCTGTGTTATGTGGGTGGGAGTTTGGGTAGTAGGTCCTGAGTGTACCCTTTGGCCAGTTTTCACAGGGGAAGCGGCACTAAGGCCTCGTGGTGGGGAGATTGTTAATATCAAAGTGATCACCAAGGGCAAGAATAGAAGTAAAGCCTTTCTTACCTCAAAGCCGCCGGCAGGGTCAACCTTGGAGGTTCTACAGCTGAGGAAAGCACTTCTTAAAAGAGCTAAAGGAAGGCCCCAAAGCTCTCTAGGGACTAAGGGCTGACAGGCAGGTGCAGGCCCTGAACCCTGAGTTAAGTGACCTAACTGTTGTGTCCTGCCACTAACCCGGTGGTAGGCCTGCCATCTGCACCCATCTCGCACCCCCTCCTGTTGCTCTGGCTCCTTTATAAGTCAGCAGAGGGCAGACCTACTTCGTGCAGAATGTGGAGGCTTGTTGTCAGACTGACAGGTGACCCTCAATGGTAAGTTTGGAGGAGTTTTGGCATTTGTGAGTACGTTATGAAGAGGAAGGAGCAGTTTGGGGCACTCACACCCACTCTGATGTGAGCCCTCTGAGGGCAGGAATTGTTGTCTGCTTTGTTCACTATATTCCAAGAGCCTAGAAAAATACCAGTCACAGAGCAGTGGTCATTAAAAGAACACCTAGGAGGTGGTGTTAGGAAGGTTGGCTACAGCTGCTCCCAAATCATCTTTTGGGCAAAGGAGATGAACAGGAGGCAGATGAGTCTCAGAGAAGCTCTGGCACCTGCCCAAAGTCACACAGCTAATTAGAGGCCAGGCCAGGCCAGGAATCATGGCCAGAAGTGATTCTAATGATAGCCTAATTTTCATTCTCTAACCTGTTTCTTAGTCAGCTTGGGCCACAATAACAAAATACTGTAAACTGGGTGGTTATAAACAACAGAACTCATTTTTCAGAGTTCTAGAGGCTGGGAAGTCCGAGATCAAGGTGATGCTAGATCCGGTGTTTGGTGAGAGCTCTTCTAGGTTGCAGATGGCCAAGTTCTTGTATCCTCGTATGGCACAGCAGAGAGAAGAAGCAAGCTCTCCCGTGACTCTTATAAGGGCACTAATCTCATTCATGAGGGCTCCACCCTCATGACCTCACCCAATCCCAACCACCTCCCCAAGTCCCCACATCCTAACACCATCACACTGGGGGATAGGGTTCCAACACATGAGTTTTTTTGGGGGACACAAACATTCAGTCCATAAGGACCCACCTGTTATTCAGACCCTGTGGCTACCACATTCATGGCTGTGACCTCTAGCCATCTGAGCTAACAACAAATCTGCTTTGCCTGATGCATGGGTGATGCTCAGAGTTTTTGTGCCTCCAATATGGTCCAATGCGTGGAAATTCTTGTTAGTGGGATTCCATCACTTCAGTGAAGTATTTGATTCTTGCATTTATCAGGGGAAGGCTGGGGAAGACTGGGATGAGGGAATGACCGCTCACAGGGGCACTGACAGGTGGAGGGCTGGTGAGGGGCTCAGCTTTGTGGAATTGCCCACTGTAAGCTCACCCTGGAGGAGCTC
>NW_006783631.1:3478082-3489028 GCF_000442215.2 Lipotes vexillifer | reverse complement strand
TCCCGTCTTACGCCCCCCGGTGTCCCCACTACCCGCTGCCATGCCAGCTGGTCTATGCCAGAAGTGTGTGGGGTCTGAGGTGGGGTGGGGAGAGTAGGAGCCTCCACAGGAAGCAAGCTAGAGCCCTCACAGCGAGGGGTGTGTGTTCGCCTAGTCATCAGCCCTCCTCCATCCACCAACTGGCAGCGTCTCAGGCAGGGACAAACCCAGGCTGGGGCTCGTGCTGTAATCATCTCAGAATCAGGTGCCTGATCAGTCTCTACCTGGGGCAGAAGGTGCTGTCTTGGTCTCTCCACAGGGCCTGGATGTAGCACCTCTCTCTCAAGGGCCCTCAGCTTGCAGTCACCTGCTTCCTCTATTTCCTTTCTAGAGCCTCAGGCTGGGCTGCCAGCTTTCACAAGACAGGATGGATGGAGGCTGCATGATCTTTCCAGGGAGGGTGCTGCCGGAGAGGTGGCCAGCACGTCTGACAGATAGCGCTCTGGATTCGGGCTGTCTGAACGCATTTGTCTCATCCCCCCGAATCCAGCCAGCCTGGGAGACAAGTCTAACCTTTCCTGACAGAATCAGTTCAGGCTTGTCCTCTGAGCAGGGCCCAGGGTGGGCAGGGGGCTGGCTGGGGCCAGCTGGGCTCTCTGACCATAGCTGCCAGGGGCCTGCTGGCCAGGGGAGGACACATGGGGAGCCCTGATGGGCCCAGTGGACAGGGTCCAGTCCAGTTCATGGACCAAGAGCCGGGAGAAGGGGAGAGGGATCCCTGCCTCTGTGTCTTCTCCCAACCCCAGGGCAAAACTAGGGACGGGGGCAGGGAGAGAGGCCTGTTTTTGTTTTTTCTTTCATCCTGTCTCTGTTCCTATTCTGTTAGGTCCAACTCTTATGAAAAGCCCATGTTTTGGGGGATCAGACTAGCCTGGATTTGAATCTTGGGGTAAAGGCTGGAGGAGAGGGGTTGTCTGGGCCCCTTTGAGAGCACAGATGTGGCATCTCCACAGCAAGTCAGACTTGCCCACACCAAAGAGGCCTGACCTTGGGCAGAATACTGTCTCTTCTGTATTCAAGTGATACCCTGTGTGTCCTGCTGCCTGAAACCCACATTCGTGGTCCACCCCCTTTGTGTAAGCTCCACTGTCTCCAGCCTCTTTAAAAATTGCAAAGTCACTATATTTGTGAAATTTTATCTTTTCTTGGAAGGGCAGAGGCAGGGACCCCAGACTGTGGATGTCGCTTGGGAGCGACTGGGAGTCTGGGGTGAGAGTAGGAAGTGGGGTTGCACAGTTAAAGGGAAGGAGGCTGTTCAGGAAAGGAAGGCAGCCCTGTGCCCAGCATTGTCAGCCTCTCTGGTGTCTAGACTGTGGAAAGGGGGATATGGGGCTGTGGAAGGACTCACCTCCAGTCTTTCTGGATGTCAGAGGGCAGAGACAGGGGGCTGAGGAGTGTAGAGTCCTAGCCAGAAGCCAGGGTGTGATTTTTCTTGCTCCCAGCCCCACTTCGGCACAGCGGCCAAATGACAGACCGGGGAGCTGGGTGAGGGTGCAGAGTTCCACTTCTGGTCATTAGAAGAAGGGACGCTGAGAGCTTGAGACATTTCTGGGGGCTCAAAGAGAGGCAGGCAGAAGCCGGGGACCTGCCACACTCTTGGGGGATAGAGAAGAAGAGATGCAAATTTACAACCTAAAAGTATCATAAAATAAAATTCTCTCACAACCACCCACAAAATAGCAAGCTGTGGATGTACAGGTGTGAGCTCATGTAGTCCTGCACTGTGAGGAAGCAGAGCCAGAGACAGGAACATATGTACAAGCACTCATTTGGGAGGTGAGGCCAGGAGACACCAGGAGGGGTGTGGGGACACCACTCCCTCTGGCTGCTCGTTAAGGGCTGCCCCAGTGAGTCTCTGATGGCAGAGTTCACCCCGCCGCCTGGGCCAAGAATCGGAGTGCAGCGTTCTGGAAGCCCTTTCGGCACCTCAGGCACAGAGATGCAGGTGCTGGCAGTTGGGAGGGTGGCCCGCGTGTGCCAAGGTGGCCTGGGCTCGGGATGTCTGCTACAGCGTTGTTAGTCCCACTGTCCGGATGATGAAACTGAGGCCCACAGGTGTCTGTTGTCCAAGCTCTCCCGGCTGGTGATAGCTATGCTGGGATCTGACTCTTAACCAGGTCCCAGTCTTATGTGTCAAACGGAGATCATGATACCTACGATCATAGCCAAGATGACAAGGATCTCCATCTACTAGGGAGCTTGTGAGGACAGACTGTGATGGCAATTGCAAACTTGCTTCTGAATATCCAAACCCTGGTGGAAGGCAGCAAAAAGATGTGAAGGCTAATCAACTATACTCTGATAAAAATGTAAAAAAAAAAAAAAGATGTGAAGGTTATTATGTAGAGCTGGGTTCAAATACCACTGGGGCTACTTAACTGCAGTGTGATCTTGGGGAATTTGCTTAACCTCTGAGCTTTAGTTTCCTCAGCTGTAAAATGGGGCTGATGACATATTTCTGGAGGAGTTGTTATGAGGATTACATAAAAAAGCACGTGACATGGCTGCTGTCCCCAAAGGGCTGTGTACATGCCTCGTACCCTCCTCGCCTGTTCCCCTTTGCACCTTTAACTCTGTTATGATTTTGCAGAAAGGTGTGGAGTTTAAATCCTCTAATTCCCCTCTGGGTGGTAATGTTATGGGTGTGGAGGTCTCCTCATTACTGGGAATAGGCCGTGCTACCCTGCCCACTTCCTTTTTGGTCCCAGGAGGCCTTCTGTTACTGGTGAACTGGGTTCTTTCTGCCTGAGGCCACTTTATGAGTCATATAAACAAGGACCCTGCAGGGGTTATTTAGAACGAAGCTTTTCACGGCCTTTAGAGGAACTGACTCTGCAGTCTCCACATTAATGAGGGCCCGGATTGACCCAGGATTTGGCAAAGGCCGGTTCTCGCTTTCAGCATTGTCACCAGTCTCTCTCATGCCCCTCATTCCCACTTTATTTCTTCCAGTCGGAAGTAACCCCCTCCTCCGTCTGCCTTTCCATATTTCACCAGGCTGCAGGGCTCAAGATCCCCTCTCCTTAATGCCCCCATGCCTTTGCATGTGGTTTTCTGAGGCCCAGATTCGATGTCCCCTTTTCTCCCATAAACCTTCCTTTGGACCCCCCCCCCCTCCGCCACAGACAGAAGCATCCCTTACTGCTGCTGAGCCTTAAATCTAGGTGAACCTGGGCAAGAATGGATTAGGTTAATAACCACCCTCTGCCACCAGGGGGCGGCCTTGCAGAAAGAGTCAAGGGCTGCACAACTTCCAACCTCAAGCAGGAAGTGAGCCTTGCTTCAGTGTGCATAGAGCATGGGACCATGGGGACAGCAGTCAGAATGTCGGTAGGCACTGTCCGCAGGTAGAGAGGCATCTGCAGCAGTTCACAGAGTATCAGATAGAGACTCAGGGCTTCCTGCTTCCCTTCCTTGAAGAGGGGCTGAGGCAGAAATGGGCCCAGTCAGAAGCTTGTCCAAGATTCTCAGCAGTGATGCTTAAAGCACACTTTGGCTTATTCATAACTACCTGGCAGTTAGTTAGAATCAAGATTCTGGTCCAGAGTGGGCTAAACCAGACCAGCAGACCCCTCCCCCAGTTCCATCCTGAAGAGGCTCTTGTCTCTCTGAATGAACACTGTACCTGCTGTGTACTTCCTTAGTTGTCTGTCACCCTCACCAGGAGGGGGCCCTCAAGGGATCACTTGCTTTGCTCACCTTGGTGTCCCAGGTGAGGCCTGGACCAAGTTTCCCTCCTATAAATGCTGCACTGAGTTGCTCAGAGGTCACTGCCTTTTCTGGGGGCACCTGGAGGGATCCAGGCATGCCACACAAGAGAGGTGAGGGGACAGCATCGGGGCAAGTCTCTGAATGATAGATGGAGCGGGCCTCATGGAGCCCTGGTCCATATTTACCCCCTCCCTCCAGATGAAACTCTGGGACTTCCCTGTCCTCTGCTTGGGTGGTGTGTGGCCAGTCTTATGTAACAACTTGGCTTGGCTGTAGTCCCCACTTATTCAATCAAACGCTAATCTAGGTGTTGCTGTGAAGGCGTTTTTTAAAATAAAAAAAAAATTTTTTTAAGATGTGATTAATGTCTACAGTCAGTTGGCTTTAAATAGGGTGAGCCCGACTCAATCAGGTGAAATATCTTACGAAGAGAGCCAAGGCTTCTCTGAGAAGAAGAAACTCCTCCTGTGGATAGACAGCAGCTTCAACCC
Organism: Lipotes vexillifer; assembly: GCF_000442215.2. Taxonomy (NCBI): domain Eukaryota; kingdom Metazoa; phylum Chordata; class Mammalia; order Artiodactyla; family Lipotidae; genus Lipotes; species Lipotes vexillifer. The sequence goes on along the minus strand of NW_006783631.1, from coordinate 3,484,787 downwards.
GTGCCAGAGAGCTCCGGCCTGCCCTTCCTGGTGGCCTGCCCCGTGGATTTCGGATTTGCCTATCCGGCCCTCACAGTTAGATAAGCCAATTTCTTGCAACAAATCCCTTAATATATATCTGCTCTTGGTTCTGTTTCTCCGGTGGAATTCTACCTGTTACAGGTGGGCTGGGGAAGCTCCCTATGCCAGGGGAGGAGAGGGTGAATCAGGGTGATAGAACCATTTTGGTATCAGGGCACTCACTGTATAGAAGTCAGTGTGCTAAGACTTGGATCACATTTAACCCTCTAAGCATCTTATGTCATAAGTACTATTATTATCCTTATTTTATAGATGAGGCAACTGAGGGACTGAAGAGTTAAGTGCTCAAGGTCACACAGGATGCTGCAGGCCAGGATCAGAAACTCCTGACTCTAGAGCACAAGTTCCTAACCTTTTTGTACCAGCAACCCCTTTTCCAGCCTAGTGAGGCTGTGGATTTCTCCTGGGAAATATTCTTTCATATGCATAAAATAAAATGCACAAGGTTACAAAGGAAGTCATTAAAAATAATTATCAAAATAATTTACAGCACAAATTTATGATGTGGTAATATATGTGCTTTCCTATGAATTCATTCCGTTAACTAGACTAGTGAGGGTCTACGTGTCATGTGACTGCATCACAATATCTGTGATCACTGTGCTGTGCCATGAGAATACATGTGACGCTTCTTGATGACAAGTATAGCTAACACTACTTGTGGCTACTTGTTTGCTTTCCTAATGGAAGGAAATGCTAAATTTCAATTAGGGTGATACTTAAGCTGCGTTTTTTCCCCATGCAAGTTCACAGATCCCCAGAACCCTCTGTGATTGGAGGGTAGACTTCACCACCGCACTGGGTGCCTGCTCTGCAGAGACGGTGGTGGAACAGGTTCATGGACATGAGTGAAGCCCTGTTACATGGCAGGCACACAGCAGACATGCCTTCCCTTTCTCCACTCCAAGAGTCAGATGGGCAAGAGGAACCACGGTCCCAGGGGAGGACGCAGTCAGCAGTGAGCTGTGCCAAGCTCAGCCCGTACAACCCCTGAGGGCTGGCGTGCCCTCGCACTGGCACTGGTGGCCCGCAGGCCCAGGACCACTCCCATTCTCCACACATCCGTGGTGTCATGGGCACGCCCAGCCCTGAAGCTCCCTCACCATTCCTCTTGGAGACAGAGGCCATGGCCACCTGTGCTTCCCACAGACCCTTCTCGTGTTCGTGTCAACGTGGGCCGCACTCAGCCAGCTGACTCACCCTCCTGCGTGTAGAGTAGCTTCGCCAATCTGTGGCGGAGGAAGCCTAGGCAGAGCTTTTCCGGGTGGAGGGCCAGGAAGGGAGTAAGGGCGAGAGGTAGGCTACCCACACCCCCTCGCAACTCCAGAGAGGGGAGCCTGATGCACAGTGGCCGGAGAGGCCCTCCCCCCAAATGTCTACCTCCCTGCTTTGACCACCAGGCCAGCCCTGATGAAACTAACCTCCCATTATGACAGCCGGTTTCAGCCTGAACCTCATTCCCACCTCTACCCCTTTCCCTCTTCAAGTCACTTCTCTCACTGTGAGAAGGCAGTAGAGAGGGACCTAAAATGCTCTAGTGTTCATCAAGTGTCAGGGACTTTGAATACACGATCTCATTTGTTCTCTCCAGCACCCTGTGAAGTGCTGCTGAGACACCAATTTGATGGGTGAGGACGCCCAGGCTCAGAGGGGTGTTGCCCAGCAGTAAGAGGCCGGGATCGGAACCCAGCTCTGGCACCAAGATTCACTATCTCTCCACTTCACAGGCTGCTTTCCCCTGGTCAACCTTTACCGATTCCTGGTAACCAGCTCCCAGGCTGCACAGGCATCTTCTATTGTTCAGAAAGCCTCTACCGTAGAAATTCAGACTAAAGTGTTAGAGACTCAAGAGGTTACCCTCCCGTAGGATATCTGCATTTTTAGAGGGCTTCAAGGAGGTAGCTGTGCTCAGTTCTCAGAGAATGCTCTTTTGTGTACCACAGGGGCTGACTAGGATTTGGGGGTTAAGGGGATAAAGAAAGGTATGTAAGGCCTGGGTTGGAGTGGGATGGAGCTGAGAGCTTTGAGATATGTGCGTGCATGTGGGCAGAGTTGACATTTACCTCTAGTCCTTAAACCACAAGGGGTAAGGAGTATTGCTAACTTTTTAAAATGAGGAACAGGCTTCCCTGGTGGCACAGTGGTTGGTTGTCCGCCTGCCGATGCAGGAGACACGGGTTCGTGCCACGGTCTGGGAAGATCCCACATGCCGCGGATCGGCTGGGCTCGTGAGCCATGGCTGCTGAGCCTGCGCGTCCAGAGCCTGTGCTCCGCAATGGGAGAGGCCACAACAGTGAGAGGCCCGCGTACCGCAAAAAAAATAAAATAAAAATAAATAAATAAATAAATAAATAAATAAATAAATAAATAAATAAAATGAGGAACAGGTTTAGGGAAGAGAAGTGACTCGCTCAAGATCACACAGCTGATAAGTGGACGAGGCATGAGCCGTTCATGCTTTTCATGTTACTGTGCTAGTAAGTGGTAGAAGACTTCATGTGTCACCCTTTGCAGGCAACACGCAAGCATTGACAATTAATTAATTATGCCTATGATGAACACCAAGTGTGTCCCAGGCATTGTGCTATGCAATGGAGCCCTAAAGATAAATGGAATGTAGTTCTTGCCCTTGAAGAGCTCATAGTTCATTGCAGGAGAAAGACACAGAAAGTAATCATTGCAATTTACTGTGACAAATTCTCTGACCAAAGGCAACTCCAGGCCAAAATGTTGCTTTAAGATTTTAGAGAGTGACTAGCTTTCTTACTAGATTCACAGAAGGCTTCTCCTAGAGGGAGACTCTTGATTTAGGTTTTGAAGGCTAAAAGGAATTCATCATAAGTTTGAAGAAGTGAGGACATTCCAGGTGGAGAAAATGGAACAGCTTGTGCAAAAGGCTGCGTGCCACTTCTGTGGGAACCTTCCATAGACAATGCCTTTACCTAGCGTTTCCCAGATTGGGTTTCACAAATATCAGTGCCCCTGGTAATAATAATGGTAGGCAATGGTTTTCTAGGGCTCACTACATGCCAGGCACTCTTCTAAGAGCTCTCCATGTACTGACTCATTTAACTTTCACAACAACACTGAGGTAAGTGTTATTATCTCCATTTCACAGACGAGGAGACAGTGACACAGAGAGATTAAGGAACTTGCTCAAGGTAACACAGTCAATGGCAGAGCCAAGATTGGAACTCAAGCAAGAATGTTCTAGAATCTATGCTCCAGTGAGTACATAAAACCTGGTCAAGGGAAAATAGCAATAATGAATATTGGCCTAGTGAAAGTTCTAGAAAGTGCATCAGCTAAGCAGACATACACATGCAAATTTTTCCACTCAGAGCTTTCCAAATCAGTTTTATACAGGAATACATTTTTTTGTTTTCTTTCAAGAATGAGTTTATGGAAAACCCTTTGAGAATTGTTGCCTTATCCCTAAGAGTGACTCCAACAGAGGCTGAACCCTTTGGCAGGGGGCTGGGGGCTGGTGGATTTTTCTGGTTCCTGACGGTCCGCCATCAGGCCTGCCAGGTGACCATCTTCTCACAGCACTGCAGCTCTCCCTGAATGAATCTTCCAAGACCCTGTGCTTCTTCCACATACTTTACAATGCAAGAAAAGAAAAAACTGTTAGAGTCTGGAGGAAAAGCCCTTTTGGTATGGTCACAGCTGCATTTTTAATCTTATGCTTGATTTCTCTCTCTCCTGGCTGAGAGGAAAAGTGACTGTTGGAGAGGGTTAGTGGTTGCCTCATTTACTGCCGTGTTTCACGGTGTGTGTGTGTGTGTGTGTGTGTGTGTGTGTGTCAGCGTGGGCACACAGAGTGAATAGCCAAGAGGAAGGAAAGTAGGGAACCAGAGAGGAAAAAAACAGTTCCTCTCAGCTACCCAACTTCTTTCCCAACCAGAGGGGAAGCCTCCTGTGCAGAGGTGAGGCTTGGAGAGAGAGGGCATGTGTGGAGGTTCTAATATTTCCACACAGAGCTATTGCTTCCCATCCAAGTCTGGGAACATGAGTTAATTCTTGGATTTCTGAAACCTGATCCCTTCCTGACAAGGGAAGTCTGGCAGCTGCAGCCATTAGCACCACGGACAGGGGCAGGCCTGCCAAGTGCACCCTGGGGAAGGGCTGGACTTCCCTTGCTCCAGAAGCAGATAGGCACGGGCGGGACTGAATTTTAATAGGATCACAGGGTATTTTTTGCACTGTGAGATTGGGTCTTAGCTGGACTTGCTGTCATCCACACACCCCGCTCCCACCCTCATGTCAAATCAATGAACACAGGGTCCTAGAGAAAAGAAATGCTTGCCAGGGACTCAGAAGACGGTGATAAGGGAAGTCACTGGAAGATGGTACTGGAAGATACACCCACATCCTCCAGGAGTTCACAGAGATGGCTGAGGTCCCAGGAACACTGTGGCAGTGTACTGTTTGATGCCCTGCCTTGTCTGTGTTTTCAGGGCCAGGAAGTATCTTCAGTGCTGAGCTTGGGGTAGCTGCCCCATTAATGTCGGTGCAGAGGGAGGAGGGCCTTGCTCCATGTCCAAGCTCTACATCTGCATAAACAAAGAGTTGAATCTCCCTCTAGTGGAAACCCTTATAGTCTCAGATGAACTCCTGAATCAAACGCCTGCTTCCGTCGGCAATCCATAGGCATGTTTTCAGGACATGGAAAGTTGCTTTATTAACAGCACGAGGAACACACAAGCTTGCAAAAAAAAACCCACAGACAAGACAGCACACTTCTCTGGTGGTCTCTGGGGCTGTTGGTGGCTTGCTGTGCTGCCCAGAGAAAAACACACGCAACACTGGATTTCCTGTCTCATTCCGCTCCGTCCCACAAATGCATGTTGAGTGGCCAGTCCCAGGGCAAGCCGTGTGGGGATGGGGAGACTAAATGGCGGGGTCTTTGCCTGAAGAACATACAGGCTCCCAGAAGGGAAAAGTCACTCAGAGAAGCAGGATGCAAAGGCCATCCAAGATTGTCACTTGTCACATGTGTTACCCCAGCCCCAGGCATAGACGGCTTGAGTGAGGCAAGGTCCATATTAGTGGATGTTATCAGGAAGGCAAGAGAGGAGGTTGGGAAAGTAATCTGCTTAAGTGTACTCAGTCAGCAAGGGCGGGATGTTTCTGCTTTCCATTGTATCCCCCATGTCTTGCACATAGTAAATGCTCAACAAATACTTGCTGCGTGGATGAATAATTGGAATGCCTGCTAGAGGACTCAGAGAAGGGTGGGCAGTGTGGCTTGAATGGCTGGTACATTGTTGCTTAGTTGGGGGAGTCCCAGCTGAAATCACTGTCCCCTGGGGTTTTGGAGAGAGCTGTCTTTGGCAGCTGGGTGTGTTGCAGGGGACTTGGGACCTGGAGAAGGCAGGCGAGGGATAGCTACAGACCCACAGCTCTGTGAAGACACAGCCAAGGCCAGCTCCTCAAAGTAGGGATAATCTGGGCTCCAGCCGCAGTCTCTGAGAGATCCAGGCGAGGACTTTCAGGGGCTGGCTGACCCTCTTGACTCAAATGTGTTGCTGCTGCTTCTAGGCTAATGGGCCCAGCGGGCACTTCCTCATTGGCCCCTGAGTAGGGTTGTCGGAATATCTTCAGAGGCTGAGGCTGGAATGCTTCTCCTCCTCCCCGTTCAGCATCTCAGGAGCTAGAAATGCAAACAGAGCCCTCAGGTCACAGTGGCCCAGCCTCTCAGAACAGCGGGAGCCTGTGTGCTCAGGCTCACGCACCCTCTGGCCTGCGACTGTGGGCATGTGTTCCTGCCTGAAAGGACTGGGAGAGGCTGTGGTACCCATACCTGAAAGAACACCTAGGCCAGGGCCCAGCAGAGAGTAGAAAATGTTATTTCCCTTATCTTTCTTTCAAAGGCATCACTCAATAAACACAGTGAAAGACTTGTGGGGGGGCTGGGGACTAGATATATAAAGAGAGGCACAGGGCAATGCCTACAGTCATATCCCCAGAAAGTCCATAAAGAAAATGGAGCTAGAGGGCAGAGTAATCAATGTTTGTGGGGAGTGGGGGCTTGCTGGAAAAGGTAGCATGTGCAGCTTACTGTCTACATCAGCCCTGCACAGTCCCCTCTGCTCTGTATAGACCAGCCTCTTCGCTGTTCCCCAAACACCCCTTAGAAGTCTCGACCTCCATTATCCACCCAGATCGCTGATCAGTTCAAATCTCACCGGTCCTTTAAGGTTATTCTCTGTCTCTTCTTCCTGGGACAGACTTCCTCAAGGGTCGTGGCCACAGTGCCTTGATTTTAGCAGCCTTTTCCTGTCTATACCCTTGTCTACACCACCTAAATGATGTCTTACATGGCTGCTTGGGCGCTTTCTATTTGTTAGTCCCTCCAACTAGTCTATAAGCTCTTTAGCAAGGACCTCATCTTGAATCCTCCCTTCCATGCTTCCACCTACTCCACCCCACTCCAGCACAGTGCAGCATTCTGCATATAGTAGGTGCTCAATAAAATTCTTACTGAGAGAATGAATGAGCAAGTAAATGAATGAATAAGGAAGGAATAAAGGAAGAGAGGGAGGGAGGTAAAGAGAAAGGAAGGAAGGAAGGAAGGAAGGAAGGAAGGAAGGAAGGAAGGAAGGGAGGGAGGGAGGGAGG
>NW_006783631.1:3399015-3478000 GCF_000442215.2 Lipotes vexillifer | reverse complement strand
AGGAAGGGAGGGAGGGAGGGAGGGAGGGAGAAAAACCACTCTGGTTTTTGCAGAGGCTAACGGGAACTTGTGTTGCTGACAAAGTTGGTTCTCCTTCTTTGCCCTCCTTTCTTACTCTTCCATCATAAAGAGTATCTTTTAAACATTTTTACGCCTTTTGCAAATCATGACATGAACTAACATAAGTGACATTTTCAAGCAATATAAAATAATCAAAAATTATGAATGTTTACTGAACACTTACTATGTCCTCATGATAGCTCCTGTCCTTGAGAGGCTTACAGTTTAGTTGGGAGATAAAAGTAACACACATGAATTCTTTAGCCAGAGTGACCTATGGTTGGTGCTCCAGATCTGGAGATACATGTCTTGGATTCCAACATGACCTGGAGCAATTGTTTGGGAAAATTACATACCCTAATGATACTTGTCAATATATAGATTCCCCCTCCCCCCATTTCCTCAACTGTAAAACACCGGCACATATCTCACAGAACATTACAAGAATTAATATACCTAAAATTCTTGACAGAGAGCCTGGCCATAGTGTTTAATCAATATTACCTATTATTATTATTGTTAAAGATATAAAATTTTTATTGAACTCCTCTAATGAGTCAGTTACTAAGAACTTCAGGCATTGGATTATCCCAGCTTTCTCTTGATTGTTGGTTTCCCCCTTCATACTGTACCATTTTCATTAGCAAATAAACATGCTCAAGTGTCTCCCATCTTTGACCTTAAGATCTTGTGTGATGTGGCCCCAGCCTACCTCTCTGAATTCATATCGTAATGCCCTTCCCACTGGGGATGGAGACAAAAGACTGGCCAGTGTATTCAAGATGATGTTTCTAAAGAGCTTATAGTCCAGTAGGCTCACAAGTCTAATTCAAAGAAAGCGTGCCAACACACAGCCATGCCAGATAGCAGCTCTTTAGATGCAAACTCAAATGACACAAGTAGAAAGAGGTAGACGGGGTTAAGGAAGTCTTGCAGGACAGCAAGAATGGAAGGGACCACACCTGTATTGTTCTCCACTGTACGCTCAGCACACAGCACCTTGCCTGGCATACAATAGGGGTCAATAAATATTTGTGAGACTAATGAATGACACAATGCATGAATTAATAAATGCTGTGATTTCTGCCCTACTGGAGCTCACACCCTGGTTGGGGAGGCTAACAAGTGCCATCATGATTCATGATGGCAGGAGTATATACATTCAAGGTAATTTAAGGGTACGCGGGCAAGAATTGTCAATTCTGCTTGGGGAGAGGTTAGGGAAGACTTCAGACAAGGGACTTAGCTGGGACTTGAGTCCAGGGATGAGTCCAGAGGGATGAGGGGGGACAGGCATCCCAGGTTGAAGACACTGTAGTGCAGATGAATGAAGAGTGGGACTCATTGCCGGTGGGAGTCATTCAAGTAGCAGATAAGACAGTGCGTGACCAAGTGTCAAACTCTATGTCACAGACCACAAGGGCTTTGTGACGTGAGAAGGTGGAGGTGACTGGCTGGCACATAGTAAACTGTCAATGGATGTTGGTGGAAGGAACGCAGACTGGATCACTAAGGGCAATTTGAGGGCAGATTTGAGTCATTGCTGGACCTTGAAATGTAAAAGTACAGTCTAAATGGAAGGCAATATGCTAATAAAGGTCATAATTAATATTAATGAGAAGACAGTCACCGATGATGACATGCATCACCCGGGAGAGCAGAAGCCAGGCAGATGAGGAGGTGTGTCCAGTTACTCTGTCTGGCTCTACCACGTGGAAGGGAGGGAGGGAGGGCAGGAGAAGGACTTCATCATGACTCATGTGACTGGCGGGGAGGAAGCTGCCAGCTCTCCACCTGCTCGAGCTGCTGCTGTCCCTGCCCTTGGGGGAGAGGGCTGGCCTTGGGAAGTAGCCCTCCTCCCTGCAAGTCCATAGTTCCTCCCAGGAATGCTGATCCCCTGGAAAGGTTGCTTTGCCTGAGGTCTGTGAAAGTAAAAGCCTGAGTAGCAAACTTTGCCCCTCCTTACTTTTCCCCTGCCCAGATCCTGCAGGGGCAAAAGCATTGGAATTGGGGGACGGTGGTCTGCAGGGCTGAGGCATTCAAAGTGAATGCATGCCTGGAAAATATTTGTCCAGGTGGAGCTGGTGACTGAAAACACTGGGCAGTCTTGTTAGAGGGCAGGAAGCCAGAGCAGGGCAGTCTGAGGGGAATGTGGGATGGATGGTGTGGTACCCCTTCTCAAAATGCTTCTGAGAAGGATAGGATATGTGGGTGATCTTTGGGTCTCTCTGTTTTTTAAGTAAATCCACTTTCCCCACCCCACATGTGCTTACTGCCCACATGTCTCACTTTAGTGGTGGTCTTAGGCATGATGGTGGAGGTCCAAAATACCAGTAGTTAATAATAACAGTGAACCTTTACTGAGCCAGCTATTGTTCTAAGGCCTTTGTATTAAATAACTCATTTAATCTCTCAATAACTTGGAAGTGACATTTGTCATTCCCATTCTACACACATGGAGACTGAGGCTCAGGGAGGTGAGCAATTTGCCCAAGGTCACACAGACATGAAGTTGCAGAGCCAGGACTGGAACCAGGTAGTGTGGCTCCTGGAATCACTGTGGCTCCTAGTTCTAGAGGCGCCCTAGGGAAAGGAAGGGAGGGCTCCCAGGACCCAGCAAACAAGTGAAGAAAGCTAGTGGCCAGTGCTATGTTCACTGCCAGGTTCTCAGAGCCCCTAGTCTGGGTGGCAGGAGGAATCCAGCTCTGTTATATGGTGGAGGACGCTGGGCAAGCACCTCACACTTTCAAAGCCTTTGTCTTCTCATCTGAACAATGGGAGAATGATTGCTAATCCGTAGGATGGTTGGGAGGAGTATGTGAAGCAGCAGCTACAAAGTGCCTGATGCATCATAGTAGGTGCCCAATAAATGAGTCCCTTCTCCCCCTTATCTCCTGGGTCAAGTTTGTTTCAAGCTAGGTTTAGTCACCTTTTCCAGGAATCTGTACTGAGGGCCTACCAGCTGCCAGATATTCTGCTATGCCCTGGGAAAGACACCAACAAAGGAAGAAGCTGGACCAATGTGTAGTGGGGAGGGCAAATGACCCAGAGTAACCAGAGAGAAACAGGATGAATTTTTAAGTAACCCACGAGAACACAATACCTGCTAAATGAAATGTTCTCCTCAAAGCGATAGCCTCAGGAAGGAGCACAGCTGTTCCAGAGACACTGATGCTCTGCCAAACACTGACATCAGCCACTGACTCTCCTTCCAGGCCCGGCCTGGTGCATTCCCCTGTCAGGGAGAGCTGGGACAAGAGCTTGCCTTTTAGGAGAATGGAGTTTTGGAGAAGGGAACGACCCACCCAAAGTCAAAGACAGGGCGAGAGCAGAACCAGAAGACAGGGCTTTTTTTTCTTTTTGCTGGATCATATGGCAATTTAATTTTTATAACATCTTTATTTGAGTATAATTGCTATACAATGGTGTGTTACTTTCTGCTGTATAACAAGGTGAATCAGCTATACGTATACACATATCCCCATATCTCTTCCCTCTTGCATCTCCCTCCCACCATCCCTATCCCACCCCTCTAGGTGGTCACAAAGCACTGAGCTGATCTCCCTGTGCTATGCGGCTGCTTCCCACTAGCTATCTATTTTACGTTTGGTAGTGTATATATGTCCATGCCTCTCTCTCACTTCGTCCCAGCTTACCCTTCCCCCTCGCCGTGTCCTCAAGTGCATTCTCTAGTAGGTCTGTGGCTTTATTCCTGTCCTGTCCCTAGGTTCTTCAGAACCTTTTTTTTTTTTTTTTTTTTAGATTCCATATATATGTGTTAGCATACGGTATTTGTTTTTCTTTTTCTGACTTACTTCACTCCGTATGACAGACTCTAGGTCCATCCACCTCACTACAAATGACTCAATTTCGTTTCTTTTTACGGCTGAATAATATTCTGTTGTATATATGTGCCGCATCTTCTTTACCCATTCATCTGTCAATGGACACTTAGGTTGCTTCCGTGTCCTGGCTATTGTAAATAGAGCTGCAATGAACACTGTGGTACATGACTCTTTTTGAATTATGGTTTTCTCAGGGTATATGCCCAGTAGCAGGATTGCTGGGTCATATGGTAGTGCTATTTGCAGTTTTTTAAGGAACCTCCATACTGTTCTCCATAGTGGCTGTATCGATTTACATTCCCACCAACAGTGCAAGAGGGTTCCCTTTTCTCCACACCCTCTCCAGAATTTATTGTTCGTAGATTTTTTGATGATGGCCATTCTGACTGTTGTGAGGTGAAACCTCATTGTAGTTTTGATTTGCATTTCTCTAATGATTAGTGATGTTGAGCATTCTTTCATGGGTTTGTTGGCAATCTGTATATCTTCTTTGGAGAAATGTCTATTTAGGTCTTCTGCCCATTTTTGGATTGGGTTATTTGTTTTTTTGATATTGAGCTGCTTGTAAATTTTGGAGATTAATCCTTTGTCAGTTTATTCATTTGCAAATATTTTCTCCCATCCTGAGGGTTGTCTTTTCATCTTGTTTATGGTTTCCTTTGCTGTGCAAAAGCTTTTCAGTTTCATGAGGTCCCATCTGTTTATTTATTTATTTTTACTTCCATTTCTGTAGGAGGTGGGTCAAAAAGGATCTTGCTGTGATGTATGTCATGGAGTGTTCTGCCTATGTTTTCCTCTAAGAGTTTTATAGTGTCTGGCCTTACATTTAGGGAAGGCAGGGCTTTTGATGTCTGAGGTCTTACCAATACACAGAAGCACCTCCCATCCTTGCTTTATTTTCACAAGCTGCATTAGAGATGGATAATTCTTCTCTAAATCAGGTGCCACAGCTTTGGCTCAGAATGGCTTTGGACTATTTTTTAAATAACTAAACCCACCTCAGCAGGAGGGAGCAGGAGGAGGTCCAAAGGAAGCTGTCTGTGGATCTGCTGGTAGTGGCTGGCTGGGAGTGGGAGCTGAGTGCACCAAGGTTACCGCCAAGTGCTGGGTGTCAGAGATCTGGATTTAAATGAACTTTACCAGGGCCAGACCTTCCTTGGGTAGAAGAAAGGGGCTAAGGCTAGTAGACTTGTTTTCGGGGCTTTGGGCTTTTCAAAGAGTCATTCAAAGAGTTGGCGGGCTGCTCTTCTGGAGCCTATTTGATAGCTTGGAGTCCTCAGGCTAGGTGTGTGAAAGACCTTCCAGAAGCGAGATTTATTCCATTCTGAAGAGGTAACTCAGAAGGGCTTTCAGAAAGTTCCTCTATCCTGGGGCTTGTGGGACTGAGGTTCTCCTTGACTAGGGGGTTTAAGTCTAGCCCTGCTTGCAGGCAGGTGGTGGATTAGGTGACCCCCGAAGGACCTTGCTGGCATCGGGATTCCGGGTGCCTTCGTGGCCATGTAGAGGTGCCTGTGTGCGCCGGTGAGTGTGCCGTGGGTGAGGGCGCGTGAGTGTGGCCGCCAGTGGGTGTGCCCGAGGAGCTGGGCCCAGGCTGCGCCCGCTGCGCCCACTTGTGGCTCCCAGGCGCCGCCAGGAGGAACCGCACCCTCGCCGTCTCTGCCGAGGGAGCCGCCGGAGAGGAGGAGGACCGAAGGCTGATGACACGAGGGCGCCGTCTCCCAAGTGATGGCAGCGCGCGCTGCTTCCTCGCCGCCTCCGCAGCTCAGCCCCGGACTCCTTACGTCAGGGTAGCTGGGTTCCCCCTCCGCGCGAGAGCCAGCGAGAAGCCGGAGAGCAGAGCAGAGCAGAGCGCGCTGCGGAGCCCCGGCGCCCTCCCCCTGCGCGGATCCCCGCCGAGGCCAGGAGAGCCGGGCAGGAGGCAGCGCGGCCGAGCCCTCGCGGGACGCCGCCTTCGCACCCGGCTCTCCCCGGCCGCAGCCGCCTGGACCCGTGGGGCGCCGGGCTCGTCCTGGGAGCCCCCGGCCATGCGCGCCGGGCTCCGCGGTCCTCCTGAGCAGCCACAGCGCGCTGCGCACCCGCGCCTGGGCCAGGGCGCCTCTTGCTGAAGTAGTTGGGCACCCGGAGCAGGGGGTCGCCACGTCGGGGGCGCGGCCGGGACCCGCGGAGTCCGCCCCCGAGCGCGGGGAGCGGGGCCGCCCGAGCCGCCCGACCATTCCCTCCCCGGGCGGCAAGGAGGAGCTGGTGGCGGTCGCCTCCCGGCTGTGGCAGCGGCGGCGGCGCGCCTGCCTGGCGGCCGTCGGCGTGCTCCTGGCCATGGCGTTGGGGCTGCTTATCGCCGTGCCGTTGCTGCTGCAGGCGGCGCCCCCCGGGGCGGCGCACTACGAGATGATGGGCACCTGCCGCATGATCTGCGACCCGTACAGCGCGGCACCCGGCGGGGGCCCCGCGGGCGCCAAGGCTCCACCGCCCGGACCCAGCACTACGGCCCTGGAAGTCATGCAGGACCTGAGCGTCAACCCTCCGCCCCCTTTCATCCAGGGACCCAAGGGCGACCCGGGGCGACCTGGCAAGCCGGGGCCGCGGGGCCCCCCGGGAGAGCCGGGCCCACCTGGACCCAGGGGTCCCCCGGGGGAGAAGGGCGACTCGGGGCGGCCCGGGCTGCCTGGGCTGCAGCTGACGGCGGGAGCGGCAGGCGGTGTCGGGGTGGTGGGTGGCGGAACCGGGGGCGGCGGCGACTCTGAGGGCGAAGTGACCGGCGCGCTGAACGCCGCCTTCAGCGGTCCCAAGATCGCCTTCTATGTGGGTCTGAAGAGTCCCCATGAGGGCTACGAGGTGCTCAGATTCGACGACGTGGTCACCAATCTCGGCAATCACTACGACCCTACTACTGGCAAGTTCAGCTGCCAGGTGCGGGGCATCTACTTCTTCACCTACCACATCCTCATGCGCGGCGGCGACGGCACTAGCATGTGGGCGGACCTCTGCAAGAACGGGCAGGTCAGTGACACCCCTACTCCCACCTCCACCCCCGCAGATCCCCGCGGACCCTCGTTCCCACCATGAGCCCCGAACCGCCTGGGAACCCAGCCTCCCTTCTCCCCACTCGCCAGCGCCCGATCTCGCCCCGGCAGGGAGCGCACGATAGCATCCCGTTTCCCGGTGCGCCGTGGTCGCCGTTATCCCATAGCTCCCGAGGTTGCGTTCCCAGAGCTCCGAGACCCCGCTACCCAAATTGCACTCTCCCCGCTATTTGCATACCCGCCTGAAGCCCCGTGGGCTTCTCGGAAACCTCACTCTTCTCTAGCTCTCTGTGCGCCCCATTCTCCCCTGTGCCCTCCCCGTCTCCTTTGTTCTCGGCCCGGCCCCTGATTCCCGCCCGTCCCCGCTGGGTCAATGTCCACGAAGCCCTCTCTCTCCCTCCTTCCCGGACTTGGAAACTGCGGAACATAGGGGACCGGGAAGGAGTTGGCTAAGTTGGAGAGAGAGCGTGGAGCCTGGGTGGGAGCGTGGACCCTGGAGCTGCAGGCGGAAGGCCGGCCAGGGGGCGCGCCACGTGGGGGACAGGCAAGGGCCTAAGCACAGGTGCCCGGGCCCACCCTCTGTGGCCGTTCGCCCCCAGGTCCGGGCCAGCGCCATCGCACAGGACGCCGACCAGAACTACGACTACGCCAGTAACAGCGTGGTGCTGCACCTTGATTCAGGGGACGAGGTGTACGTGAAGCTGGACGGAGGGAAGGCTCATGGAGGCAACAACAACAAGTACAGCACGTTCTCGGGCTTTCTTCTGTACCCGGATTAGAGTCGCCGGGAGCGCGAGGTGGGGAGGCTTCCGGCCGCCCTATGCCAGTGGGAGCGCTCTGTTCCTCTGTTCCCTGGCGAGGACCACTCTCGTTTCCTGACATCGCTGGAAAAGACATATCCCTGCTGTCCTTCCTGCCCCGCTTCCGACCTCAGTGTCTCTGCGACTCGCCACGCTCTGGACTGCGCTCATGGTCTCTGTCCCCAGCCTAGGGCGGGAGAGCGGGACGCCAGACTGGAGAAATGAGCGTGAACCTGAACCCCGGTGAGGCGGCAGCGCGGACTTTGCAAACCTGATTGGACACAACAGGACCGGAGGGACGCCTGCCCTCTTCCAGTCCCCCTCCTCCTAGGAGTGCCCTGAGACTGAGGGCTCCCAGCCCGGGCCACCCGAGGGAGGCCAAAGTGAGCACGAGCTCCCTGGGGCGTCCTTCTCTGTGACCTGAAATACTTGTGCAAATGTCCCTGTCTATAAGCCCAAATCCCACCCTCAGCAGAATCCCAGCAAATGGAAACTCCATCCTGCCTCAGACCCACCGCAATGCATTAAATTATGTTTTTAGACTATGGATTCCAATGTCTCTATCAGCGTGGCCCCAGGACCAGGCCTCCAGATGTTCTCCTTGGCATGAAGACCTACGCTAGGCCCTGAATAGCTCCATCTATACCCTGGTTGCCAGCCACTGCCTTGTCCCTGCCACCTGGGATGGGTGAAAAGATGTGGGGAGATGGGAGGGCAGCATCTCACCCTTTGCGGGGTGTCTCCCCTGGCTGGGCTGCTGCCTTGAATTGGACGGGCCCAGAGGAGGGTGGGAGGGAGGTTTTGAGGGTGACAGGAGAGGGAGGTTTGGACCTTCAGGCTCCCAGCCTTGTGGGAGGAGGTCAAAGGCCAGGAGTTTCTGCAGAAGGAGAGGGGAGAGGAGGCATTTCTGCAAAATGAGAGGCATGAATGAGATATTTGCCATCTGGTGATGTCTGAGATCTCCTAAAAGGAAGTACAGAAATCCCTGAGGAAACACACCCACTCAGGCATGTAGTACACTCAGCACTACAGCTGATGTCCATTAACTTACACCAGCTGGGTCCATAGCTCTCCAAGGAACTGGTAAACTGAGGCAATTCTGTGGACTCTCCAGCTTGCTGAATTCACCCAGAGCCGTGTGGTAACTGAGATAGACTCTATCCCTTGCAGTGGGACACCTCCTTTTGCGGGTCTTCCCGTGCGCACAGTGGTGTGGGACACCTGCTCTGAACCTGAACATGTTTGTTTGGTCCCCCTCTTTCCTTCCCTTCACCATTCCACACGCACACTCCACATGGTGTTGATTTTTTTCTCTTCACTTTTTTATTCTGTGTTTAGGTTGAGTTCCGATAAACAGTACGTTATCTACAAAATAACTAGTTAGCAACCTGTTAGTATTTACGGAGCTCATTTTGACCAGTTGTTTGAAGAGAAATGTGAATGTGTACACAGAGGCACCCCCAGAGTGTTCACACACACACAAACACACACACACACCATGTGGATATAATGTTATGGTTGTCATTGCTAATCCATGTTACACACATGCACACACATACGTATTCATAGAGTCATTTCAATGTGGTGTGTGACATGTTCATGGCTACATGTCCGCCCCCAAATTACATTGTGCTCAACTTTAATTCCTGGAGGATGCTGAAAACCGTGATTCCCATTTAAAGGACAGCTATACTCCCCGCCTAGAGTCCCGTGTCTGTTGCTCTTTCTCTTTATGCTTTTATTTTATTTGCTCTTATTTGTTTCATCGTCATTCACTTGAATATTAGCAATGATTGCATCTGCTTCGAATCCAGGGATAAAGTGCTCAAAGAGAGCGAGGGGGAAAACAACATCCATGTGCAAACCAGTTTCAGACCCAAATGAGTTCCAATTCCCCACCCACCCCACCCCCAGTGATTGTGGAGCCCAAGCCCAGCTGAGCCCAGGAACTGGGGAGGGCAGAGCCAACCCCGTCTACCGTTGCATACGTATCAATTTCTGATGCCTTGTTGATTGTATCATCCAGAAATGCGATTAAAACCAAATATCTGAGACTCAAATGAAGTCTAATTGCTATGGATCTGCAATCCCCACCGGGCCCCTAATCCTTTTTGACTTATTCCCCCGCTTCCTCCGATGAGATGGAGCTTAGACACAAAGCCCTCAGTTTAAATTTCAAAAATTAAAATTGACATGCAGCAGTGGCTTTCCTGGGAGTGGAAGGAATTTCTAAGGAGCCCAGCTTTATCCTCTGCATTAAGAAGCAATTTGTACTTCTAACAAAACCCCCATCACTCCCCTTTGGTGGAAGGGCAGTAGAAACGCCTTGCCTGGGTCCGGCTGTTCACAATACTTGGACAAATTTGAATCTGAGATTCCTCCATCTGTATTCCCCGGGGCAACCGGGCTTCTTGCAATTCTAATGCCCAGCTTGCTGGGAGGAGCTGCCAGAGGTGTCAGCTACTAAGAGGATAATAGATTGATGAGGCAGCGGGTGGTGGGAGGCGCGGCCCATGGCAGAAGCTCGCCAGCAGAGGAACAACTCTCTGTGTCGACAAGTTCTCTGTGTCCCAGGCAGGAGCCTCATGACCCACTGATCTACAGTCCCATGGTCTTCCTGGAGGACTCCCTGAGATGGGGCAGGTAGGGGTGGGGAGACCCCTGCTACCTCTGTGTGCCATCAGTCTCGGGGTGCATGTGAAATGAAAGAAACTGTTTGCTCCAGACACATCCTTTATGTCTCTAGTTGGGTTGAGAATTATTATCAATCAGTTGTGCAGTATCATTTTAAGTTCCTAATTACTTTTGTGTCCATTTTCTACCTGTGTTTTTAGGTGGGGATGGATTATCATACTTGCATCTTCCCAGAAGTAGAGAAGGTATTATTCTGTCCATTTGGGAGGTGGAGAAATTAGGGGTCAGAGAGGCCTAGTAACTTGCCTGTGTTCACAAGGCTTATAAGAGACTGAGTGTGGACTTGAACTCAGGCCTCCAGGCCATGCCTCTGCCTGACTGCACAGCTGGAGTGCATTCATCTCTCAGAGCTCCCAGGTGTTTGAGAGGAGGGCAAATGTGTGGGACACACTTCCCACTCCTTTCTCTGAATTAGGGAGTCTCAGCACCCTTCAAAGGGTCAGACGAGATGAAAGACCTGCTTCTTTGACCCAGGCTGCCCCCAGAGAGCACCCCAGACTCCTGAGGCATTTGGCTTGGGAACTTCCTGTCTTGGGTTCAGTGTTGATGGCGGGACCCTTTGGTCACCAACTCCAAATGCTCCATGTTTACCTGTGTGTCTCCACCAGCAACCCCACCACCACCCCTCTCCTTAGGGGTCACTGACCACCTTCTCCTATAATAGCTCTCCCTTCTTCCTCTTGCTGGGGGTAGGGTTTAGCTGAAGTGAGCATGGCTGTCCCTGATTGCAGAGAGGGCCCTTGTTTCATTCCCAGAGTCCACATCTGGGTGAGTGATTATTTTCAGGACCGCCTATGGCCATGAGATACGCACCTGGCCCTGGAAATTCGGATAGAAGTTATGCCGTCTGCTACCTGAACCTCCTTTCTGTGTGACAGGTGGCTCTCTTGGGCACCCAAGACAAAACTTCTAGGCTGCCCTCTGCATGGAGTTATGATGACACCATGGAGAAGTCATACTGTGGAGACCAGTTGCTTAAACTTCACTGACCATGCATTCCTACTGGACATATTTTTGAGCACTCATCCCCAATATACGTATTTGACTTATGAATAATTTATGTATACCACTGTCAATCCATACTTTCAAAATTCTATCTTTTTGTGTTTATATTCATCGAAGGATCTCCACATTCAAGTCCGTATCTGTACTCCAGCTGGCTAACCAAGTTTGGACACAAGTCTCCTCTCATTGCAACAAAAAGAAACAAGGGCTAATCCAAGTGTTTCCGTTCAACTTGCCATTTTTCCGGAATCTTAGGCAAAAATATGTTCTTTTATGAGTCCCAGGTAAGTCTGTGCACTTTAGTTCTTTGAGTGCACAGTTTCAATCCATATTTTAAGTATTAGTAATGCTTGATTTTCTCTCTCCTTTTTAGATGAAAAGTAAATAGAATCAAAGTTTCAGTATTTCCTTTTCTTATCTGATTTTGAAGACTGATGTTGGCATTGGAACCAAATCCTGGAATCAGGACGGGCCGGGCTGGGGACAAGGCCTCTCCCAGGGCCCTGCTGGACGTTGTGGAGGATGAAGCTGGCAAGTGGAAATGTGGAATTCTAGAAGCATGTTTTGGTCACCTGTTATTGTCATACCCTAGTTTCCTTCAACCAATGAGGGTGTTACCCAAAGGAGCACGGATCCCAGCAGTAGTTGAAGTAAATGATAGGAGCAGTCATTTTTAAAAATAAATTTTGTCTTAAGAATTTCAAAAATACTCAAAAGGAAACAGAATAATGCAACAACCCCCATGTGCCTGTCTTCTAGCTTTCCCACTCACTGCACCATGGCCATGACCAACCAGGCAGAGCTACAGGTTTTATGGATTAAGCCCTCACAATGTGCCAAGAATTGGTGCTGGGGCACAATTGTTTCCTCACAACGCCCCCGTGAAGTAAGTACTGCTATTCTCCCACTTTACAGTTGAGGAAACTGAGGCACAAGGAGGTGCAGTGACTTGCCTAAGATGGGGGCAAGGGACTGGTGCTGAGGTCTGTCGGGGCCTGGAAACCAAATCTTTGGGGAATATAGGCAGGGCAGGGTGGTGAGGCCTCAAATGCAAACCACAACAAAGGCACCCTGATACAAGCAAGGCTCCCCAGCAAGCACTCCTGAGGTGAAGCCACGTGTTGTGGAGGCTCCTAAGTGTCTGCTCTCTCCCAACAGTGTAATCAGTTGATTTCCAGACTTCTCACTTTCTTCCTTCTTCCTGTTCCATACACCAGTCATGCTGTTTCCTGTACTTGGAATCCTCTTCTCCGGGTTGGCTCCCACCCGTCCTTCAGGCACATCTCTCTTCTAGTAGCCTTCTAGCCCTCACCCTGGTGCCCCTTCCCCTAAGGACCATAGAACCCTGATCTTCCGTACCATGGTGCTTGCCACAGGGCTGTAATCCCATGTTCAGTTGTCTGTCTTCCCCATGGATGGCAGGCTTCACAAGGCAGACCCAGCAGCTGTGTGAGTCACCACTGAGACCCACATTCCCAACTCCAGCACTTAGAATGGTGCCTGGTAAATGGTAGGTACTCAATAAACATTTGTGAAATGGATGGATGGACAGATGGATGGATGGATGAGGGAATCCTGGGGGATCCTGACAGGGTAGATTTTGGAAAGACCTCTAGTGTCTGACTTTACAGCAGGATCAGAAGGGGTCTTCCCAGCAAGCTGCATACTGCTCTTAACCAATGGGTCCCCATCCACCTCCATCCCTGACCCTGAGTTGTTAAGGTTTGGGAGAGGGGTGAAGACTGCAAAAGAGCATTTATTGCAAGCTTCAAGGCCCTGGTTACATGTCTAGAAAGCAGCAGAACTGTCCAGTTGACGTGAAATTATGACTACTGCCCACCGTGGCTTCTGGGCTGATTTAGGTCTCCTCCCCCCAGGGCCTCCAGGATGTCCCTCAACCTTCTGAGGGTGCTTGGGCAGTAGCCTCACTTCCAGTGGGGTCCCTCAGTTGGTGCTTCTGCAGTCCGGATGCTTTTATTTTCTCCAAATGGAAAACACCTTTTGAAAAATTGTTGATGCAATCTGCACTTGCAAAAAATGTAAACAATATACAGAAACATAAGGCAGAAGATAAAAAGTCCCTCTCTCCTTATGCAGTCTCTTTCCCCAGAGGTAATTTCTATTAACAGCTTGATTTGTATTCTTCCAGACTTTTCAAATGTACATATGTGTGGATTTGTTGCGGAAGAATTTAAAACTCTGAACACCGGCACGTTCTGCACTTGCTGTCTCTCTTAGTGATTGCCCTTGAACAATGCTAAGGGGCCCTTAGTGCTGAGCCCTTTTCCCTTTCCACCGAGGTGCAAGCCATTGACCATAGATGATGGACCTAGATTGGTTAAACAGAAGGAAGATTGGATCTTCCATCATGAGACCAGGAAGCTGTTTCTTACATCCCTGCTCTAGCAGAGGAACAGCCTCTGCTAACAAGATTGCTCTTCCATTTAGATACAGATTCTGCCCTTATGTGGGAAAATCCTGCCTTATTTTCAAAGCAATGTAAACAATGTCTTCCATCTAATTTTCAGATTATTCAGGTGTGTCCCCTCCTCCTGCTCTCACTATCTACCTCTTGGTATGTTACCTACACCCAGCAGCCCTTCCCCTGGGACTGAGTAAATGAAAGAAAGAAAGAGATCAACTCCTGCCAGCCAAGTTTTGCTCCTGCTGGTACACGGAAGAGGAAGGGAATTCCTTCCATTTGCCTACTCAGTTGTGTACCCAGGTCCCCAGCCTGAGGTTTGGAGAACGGCCCCCTTCTCTCTTCCCTTCCTCTCTTGCAGTTCCCATGTGCAGGGCTGTGTGCTGCTGCTTCTCCCCGATGCACTGCACCTGGGGGTGGGGGAAGGCGGCAGGGGAGGGTGGGACATTCTGCACTGATGACTGGTGACTCCAGGCCAGCTGAAGAGACCGACACAGCCACAGGGATGCCAGGCCACAGTGGGCATCTGACGTGCGCCCTGGAACCAGACTGAGCAGTGGGCAGCAGCTGAGAGCACCAAAATAGCTCAGCCCTTTAAAAGCAACCAGGTCATGACACAGAGTGGAAAGAGAAAAAAAACTGTAGAGTCTGTCATACAGAGTGGAGTAAGTCAGAAAGAGAAAAACAAATACTGTATGCTAACACATATATATGGAATCTAAAAAAAAAACGGTTATGAAGAACCTAGGGCCAGGACACGAATAAAGACACAGATGTAGAGAATGGACTTGAGGACACGGGGAGGGGGAAGGGTAAGCTGGGACGAAGTGAGAGAGTGGCATGGACATATATACACTACCGAACGTAAAATAGATAGCTAGTGGGAAGCGGTCACATAGCACAGGGAGATCAGCTCTGTGCTTTGGGACCACCTAGAGGGGTGGGATTGGGAGGGTGGGAGGGAGACGCAAGAGGGAGGGGATATGGGAATATACGTATGCCTATAGCTGATTCACTTTGTTATACAGCAGAAACTAACACACCATTGTAAAGCAATTATACTCCAATAAAGATGTTAAAAAAAATTGAACTGAGCCCTTTATCTGTATTATCTTGCTTAATACCAACAAGGAAGGAAAGTGAGGCTCAGCAAGTCAAATAGCTCAAAAATTCTAACAACTCTGGGAGAGGGGCAAAATTGAGGCACAGAGAGGTCTGGTGATTTGCCCAAGGTCACACAGCAAGGAAATGCCCAAGTTTGAAGCTCAAGTCTGTCTGATTCAAAGGCCCTGCTTCTCGTAATCTAATGCCCTGTCTCTCATTCTGATGCTCGTCATATAACCTCTCTGAGCTATGGTTTCCTCTTCCATAGAATGCCACCTATTCCATAACACTACTGGGAGGAGTGAATGAGTTAATGGATGTCAGCTATATTAATGGGAAATACTCAATAAAAGTTGGTTATTATCAGCATTTAAATATTTGTTTTTAAAAAGTCACTTTTCCACCTATACCACTTGGAAACTTTTCTAAGCTACTGTTATTCAGTGGAACTCAACAATCCTCTTTGAACTTGGATTCAAATCCACCTTTACCATAAACTGCCTCTGCAATACTTTGACAGATATTTAAGTTGCTGAGCCTCACATTACCCATCTGTAAAATGGGACCAGTGTGCCTACCACATGGGTGGTTGGGAGGATTTAATGAGATGAGATAATACAGTATGGGGCACAGAGTAAGTGCTTCAGTCCTGGGGATGGTAGGTGTTGTTGTTGAAATATTTAATTATTAGGGACTGCTCTGTTTTCTGTTGAGCTGACACATCTCAGGAAGCATCAAACCAAGGCTGCTTAGAATGAGAAACAGCAGGATTTCAGTGACAACAGCTGGCACTTACAAGCATGCCATTGGTGTAGGAGCCACCAACGGCATTTCCCAACATATCTACAGTCCTTTAAGTGAGTCTGTGAGGTAAACATAATTGTACCCATTTCACAGATGAGAAGGTGACTGGCCATTTTCAACGGTTGTATGTCAGAGCCAGAATTCAAACTGGTGCCTTTCTCACTGTTCTAGCTTTGGCCTCCCGGAGAGGATGAGCCCCATGCCCCAAATCTAACCTTAACCTTAACACAGGCCCTACCCGGTCCCTGTTTGCTGGTGTGCATGCAACAGTCCTGTGCAGATCCTGGCAGGGCTCCCTTGCTGACTTCAGGTTAATAAGTCCCTGCACAACTGGGCCTGGAGCTGTGACTAAGTCTCAGGGCTCTGCTGCATGAATATGCAAACTCCCATTGACGTCCAAGCTCTATCACAGCCTGATTTCAAATTGATGGGCACATCCCAGTGACTTAGGGCCTCTCGCCCTGCATAGTGAGAACACCCACTAATCCCTGCCAAAGCTCCTGGGGCTGAGTGGGAGGAGGTTGGGCAAGGCCCAGGCAAAAGTGTACATTGAGGGCGCGCAGTCCAGGCTGTGGCCTCTTTCAAGGCCTGCCCTGCCTCTGTGAGATTCACATGGACCTCACAAATCTTTGGAAGGCTGGTTTCTTCTTTCTTTCCCCAGCACCAGGATGCACTCCCAAGAGACCCAGACCCTGCTTGAGGGTGCAGAGTCTGATGGGAGAAATATGCTTGTCTCTGGACTTTGAAAACCAGCTTTGCCATGTGTTCCACTCAAAATCTGCTTACTGGGTGTCCACTGTGCACCCAGCACTGCAGTAGGGGACCTGATCGCTACCCTCTTTCAGTCTGGCTGGTGACAGGAATGATAATTATCAGCGATAACAGCAATAGCGCTCCTTCCCGTTGTTGAGTACCTGCTGGGAGGCGCGTGTGGCTGGTGTGACCTCATTTAAAACTCTTTGCAGCCCTGCAAGATGGGTGTTTTTCTTTCTATAGACTCTAAGTCCATCCACCTCACTACAAATAACTCAATTTCATTTCCTTTTATGGCTGAGTAATATTCCATTGTATATATTTGCCACATCTTCTTTATCCATTCATCCGATGACGGACACTTAGGTTGCTTCCATCTCCTGGCTATTGTAAATAGAGCTGCAATGAACATTGTGGTACATGACTCTTTTTGAATTATGGTTTTCTCAGGGTATATGCCCAGTAGCAGGATTGCTGGGTCATATGGTAGTGCTATTTGCAGTTTTTTAAGGAACCTCCATACTGATCTCCATAGTGACTGTATCAATTTACATTCCCACCAGCAGTGCAAGAGTGTTCCCTTTTCTCCACACCCTCTCCAGCATTTATTGTTTCTAGATTTTTTGATGATGGCCATTCTGACCAGTGTGAGATGATATCTCACTGTAGTTTTGATGTGCATTTCTCTAATGATTAATGATGTTGAGCATTCTTTCATGTGTTTGTTGGCAATCTGTATATCTTCTTTGGAGAAATGTCTATTTAGGCCTTCTGCCCAAAATAAGTCAGAAAGAGAAAAATGAATACCGTATGCTAACACATATATATGGAATCTAAGGAAAAAATAATAATCATGAAGAACCTATGGGGTAAGACGGAAATAAAGACACAGACCTACTAGAGAATGGACTTGAGGATATGGGGAAGGGGAAGGGGAAGCTGTGACAAAGTGAGAGTGGCATGGACATATATACACTACCAAACGTAAAATAGATAGCTAGTAGGAAGCAGCTGCATAGCACAGGGAGATCAGCTTGGTGCTTTGTCACCACCTAGAGGGGTGGGATTGGGAGGGTGGGAGGGAGGGAGACGCAAGAGGGAAGAGATATGGGAACATATGTATATGTATAACTGATTCACTTTGTTATAAAGCAGAAACTAACACCCTATTTTAAAACAATTATACTCCAATAACGATGTTAAAAAAAAAAAGAAGTGGTGGATTCCGAGGTCCAGCCCAGAAATGTGTCGCCACCCTCCACTTCCCCCTTCCCCCTGCTGCACACAACAGAGGTGCCGCAGTGTATGGTGAGACCATGCACACGTGGAGAATGCTGCCCAGATGGCTGCTCCGGGCATAGGGATCTCCACTTGAAACTGAGAGGGCCTGGGAAGGGCCAGAACCATCAGGAGGGCTTCCCAGAGGTGGTGACCTCTGAGTCAGAGTTTGCCCTGTAAGTTTTTTTTGTTTTTTTTTGCGGTACGCGGGCCTCTCACCCTTGTGGCCTCTCCCGTTGCAGAGCACAGGCTCTGGATGTGCAGGCTCAGCGGCCATGGCTCACGGGCCCAGCCGCTCCGCGGCATGTGGGATCCTCCCGGACCGGGGCACGAACCCACGTCCCCTGCATTGGCAGGTGGACTCTCAACCACTGTGCCACCAGGGAAGCCCTGCCCTGTAAGTTTTTGTCCTCATCCTTATGGGGCTGGCAATGAGGCTGAGCAGGAAAGACTCACACACTGAAAATTTGCTGGTTATTTATTCATTCTCCAAAGAGTTATTGATTGCTACCCTATCTATATGGAGCTCCATGCTGGGTCTGGGATTCAAGATGTCCTGAGATGCGTCCCAGTCCCACGGGAACTCTCAGTGGAGGGGAGGAGCCACGCCAGGGATCAGGGCTGGAAACTTGTCATCTGCAGCAGGAAGGAGTCTGCCCCGAGGAGGGAGCCACTGAGCCTAGGCTGGAGCCAGGAGAGGAGCCACAAAGAGGCGTGGAAGCTTCCCTCTCCTGGAAAGCCACCTCTAGGTGGGGATCGGCAGGGACTTGAGGTGCCATTTTCGTGGGAAGGGGCCAGCATAGGCAAAGGCATGGGGTGGGGCTTGCCTCTGGGAGAGGGGTCTCCTGGAGCCTCTGTGTGCTTGTGTGTGTGTGTGTGTGTGTGTGTGTGGTGTGTACGTAGGTTTATTGTGGCTGGGACATTTGTATGTAGGATGTAGTGTGCCTGTAGGTGGGTGCTTGAACATATCAGGGGTGACTGTGTCGGTTTTGGTGCTGTCTGTGGCCCAGAAGACCCTATCACTTAGGCCTTTCTCACCCCACACTGGAAAGGTGGAATGATTTTACACCATTAGTTCACCCCCTTTGCCCTCAGCACATTCAGTACATGTGGTGGCTGACTCTCCTTGAAATGTGTTTGGAGTTTGTTTTGGGGTGGGTCAGGGATGGGCTGGGGTCCTGGGCTGAGGGCTAGATGAGGGGGAAGTGAAGACCTGGAAGTTAGGATGGTCCTGGGGGTGCCTAAAGGACCCAAATCAAGATGCCTTGGAAACACAGATGCAGATGCCTGACATGTAGCAGCAGCAACTTAACGTTTTGATTGATTTGATTGATTTGATTGATACTTTCGAAAGCACACTGGCAGCTATTTGCTCTCTAATTTGTAGAGATGCTTGAGCCCCACAGTCCCCAGCAAGTTGAGATTACAGAGAGCTCCTTCCCATTTGATTTCTGTATGACCTTTGTCACTGAGTGGGTCAGCGATTACACATCCCATTACCTGTAGGGGAGACTTAACGCTAAGATAAGTGAGGTGATTGGTCCAAGGCTACATAGCTGGTTAACTGTCCTGCTGGGAATGGCTTCCTAGTCAGATTCTCAGGGTTTTTCTGGCTCAAAGTGTGGGGTGTAGATACGTAAACATGAGGGGGCTGGGAGAAAGCAGATAGATTCCTACCCCTGTTCTAGGCTACATGGAGCAGACCGCTCTCCAGCACGTACCGTGGCTCTCTAATAACTCCTGTATGTATCAACTAAAGCATCTGTCCATCCACCCTCCATCCATCCACCCATCCATCCATCCATCCACCATCCATCCATCCACACATCCATCCATCCGTCCACCTATCCATCCATTGTCCATGAATTCAACGCATACCTGCACACCAGGCCCCGTGTAGGTGCTGGGAAGAGAGTCTTCACATGAAGAACTCCCAGACCAGTGACAGAGCTTCCAGAAACCCCCATCTGCCCCTTCCTCACTTTCTCCGAACAGGTCCTTACTGACAGAAATGGGGGTAGGGCTCTCACCTATCAGTGAGTTCATCCAGCAAGGAGCATGACAGTCTACTCCTAAGTGACTGGCCTTTGAGAACAAGAAGCTCCCCACTGGTGAGGCTGAAACTGTGAGTCCACACTCAAGATCTGTCTTATAAATATGTGAGGTAGCCGGGATCTGGCCCCTATCCTGAGGCAAAGTCCAAGGCGCTTCCTGCCCCCTCTGCAGGACCGTGAGAGTCTGGGGCACTGCACGCTCCTTGCCTTGAGTTTGGTTGCACCCTGTGCCCTGTGTGGGGTTTGTCTGAGCCTTTGCTTGGCCCATGGCCACGGGCTGCACCCTCCACTCGGCTGGCCACCTTCGCTGGGGTGTGCAGAGGGTACCCTGCACACGTGTCCTCGTATCTGGAGGGCCCTGCACAACTCCTGTACTGTCATCTGTGTTCGGAGGTCTGGCTGCAGAGGGAGAAACTTAGGCTTGTGTCTGACATCTACTAAGTTAGTAATTGGAGGGGAGGGCTTCTTGTGGAAATAAAGAAGGAGCAAGCCCACCACCTAGCCCGGTGCACATGTGGCTGGAGGACAGGCGGAGGCGCTTTCACCACGGAGCTCCAGGACCCGAAGGCCACGAGAGCTTGTCTCTAAGATGTGTGCTCTGGGGAGCTGGCTAACTAGCCCTCGCTGCCCACTGCCAGCTGCCCCCTTTCACATTGCTGGACTAACGGGGCTGCCAAGTTAGGGATCCCATGGCCTCAGCCCTCAAAGAGCAAATAATTGTTTTCTCTGTGTGAGCTGACAATGATCTAGTGTTTGTGGGCAGCTGCTAGGGGCCAGGGGCCCAGCCAGTGTTTTCCTAATTAACTCCCCATTACTCCCATCCCAGGAGGATGGGGCAGATGAAGTTTGGACACCATCAAATGGCAGACATTACTCTCAGCTCCTTGCTTGGTAAATCTCCCATGACGCCCGGCACCTACAGGGTACCCTCCAAGTCCCCAAGCTAGTGGACTGGGGGATGGTGATCCGGCCCTACTGCCTCCCAGCCTACCTCTCTCCCTCCATCTCACTCCCCAGCCAATGCAACTTCTTTCTTCCCCACATGGAGGTTTTAAGCAGGGCCAGGAATAGCGTGAGGCACAAAACTTAAGGGGGTGCCAAAACTGCTCAGTAATCAAGACGGATAATTTTAATGCTACATTTAAAACATCAAAATCAACGCAATCCATGGTAAACAAAATATCAACATTTTAAATAAAGATGCCATCCGTTCAGTAAATTGAGCATATCTTTCTCCTTCGGGGTGGTTTCCTGATTCTCATTTTATCCCAGTTAAGCACCAGGTTGTGGGAGGGGAGGGACAGAAGAGGGAAAAATAGAGTGCTGAGAATGCAGCGAAGGACTTAGTGACTGCATTAATTTTAGCATGAGTAACTCTCCTGTTACTATCCATTGTTTATTGAGCACTTAGTGCCAGGTACCATGTTGTACACTTCACACTGATGATGTCATTTTTTCCCTCGGAGGTAGGTGTGATGACGTTCACTTCTTCAACTTGGAATCTGAGGAACAGAAAGGTCAAGTAGCTTGCCCAGAGTCACACAGCTGGGTGGGGTGGAGCTGGCACTGGAATCCAGGTCTGATTTCAAGGCCTGTCCTCCTCCAAGGTATCACATGGCCCACCTGAGGGATGCTTCTGTCTTTGCCTTTCTCCCTGTCCCAACAATGACGACTATATAGCAATAAGTAAAATTTCCTAGGCTCTTGCTATGTGCCAAGCACTCTTCTAAGCATTTTAAACGTGTCATCTCATTAAATCCTCCCAACAAACCAATAATGAGATGGTATTATCCTCATTTTATATATGAAGAAACTGAGGCACAGAAAGGGCAAGTAACTCTCCCAATGTCCCAGAGATCAAAAGTGGCAGATCCACCACAAGCTCGTACCAGAGCCTGAGCTTGCCATCTCAGGGATGGTTGGGATGCTCTAGGTGCTGAGCTGGACCATGTGCCAGAGGTGGGGAAGATGTCACCAATCCCACAAGCCCTGGCCCAGGCCTGGAGCCCCAGGCTTCCCAGGCAGGTACCCAGGCTGGTAGATTTCCCACCCATTCTCAGACCGGTGCCTTGCAGGGTGGCCCCTTCCATGGTCGCTGCCATGCTCAACAGAAGCCGTCATCTTCGTGGAAACCTGCCAGGGGTACAATGAAGGCACTCAGGGGCTGTTATTTATTTATTTCTCAATAAAGAAACTTCATGAATAGATGGATATTTATTCACCTAATTCACTTTTGCAAATGCAGTGTCCTTCAAAGGATGATTTGTTTGCCCATCGGGGCTGAGGCGGGAGGTTAAAAATAGCTCCAGGCAGTACCGTATTTCTCAGTAAATCAGTGTTGATAATTTAATAATAAAATTAGTCTTACATCAGGTACCAGATATTGCTCCTCTGACATGCAAATCGAATTCAGCTTCCTACCCAATGTGGGCTGTGTGTGAGGCTACAGATTCACCAGCCTCTGTCTTTGGGGCACTAAATTTAGAGCCCTTCTTAACGTGGGTCAGTATGAAATTGCCTAAAATGCCTGTCTCACTAATGTGGTCATTTGTAATATTCACCAAGTTTAGAATGTAGACAGCTGGACTTCCTTTCACTTCAGAGCTGCCACATACAATAGGATGGAAAAGACGACCAGGTACACACTTGTCCAATTTGGGAAGATCGCTTCAAACTGCTTTGAGCTTCAGGGCAAAGGGACTGTCTCCCCCAAAGCACATTTCATTTCCTCTCAGTAAAAGTTTCACGGCCACCTACTATGCACCAGGTCCTGTAGCAGCTGCTGGGTTAACAGAGATAACCTAGGTGCTCTCCTTAAGAAACTCATTCATGGTCTGGTGGAGGGACAGGATGGACACATCAAGGGGCATCATGGTATAAGGACGATGAGAGAAGCACATATAAAATCTAGGGGAGCATGGCAGCAGGGAGGGCTGCCATCATCTGTGAAGGAAAGACCACATGATCCAGGAAGGCTTGCCCTCTAAAGAGACATCTACATTGGGTTTACAGGATGAATAGCAGTTCTCCAGACAGTTGGGTAGGAATTGGCGGCCCTTGAGAGGACATTCCAGGCAGAGGAAATGGTACAAAGGTGTGGATGCGTGAGACTGGGTACTGTCTTAGAGCAATTAAAATTGGTTCATTGTAGCCCAAGACTAGCCAGAAGGAGGCTCGACAGTTTAGCAGGGGCCGTGTGGCCTTGTGTGACATGAGAGAGAGATGAGATGTTTGTCTGAGGGCCTGGGGAACCAGGGGAGGGTTGGAAGCAGGGAGAGGTGGGGTCAGATGTCCATGTTGAAAGACACAGTGTAGAAGGTGGGTGGATGGAGGAGGGCGCGATGGTTCCCTTTCCCCCTGAGGAGTGAGCACCCCGTTTTCTATAGGGCAAATGGAGTACTCTCTGAATGATGCCGGACACAGGGGATGTGGAACAAACAGGAACTGAAGAACACTGAGGGCAAGAACAGAAGAGGAAGGGCCACCCCAGGAGGAGCTGAGGGGCAAGTGAGAGCTTCTGCCCTGGGAACCTCATGGCTCACCTGCCCTCAAGTATTCAAAAAGCCCCTCTAATTGTCTGACATGTGAAATTTACAAGCCATTCCCTTATGGACCATGTAATTTGACCCAGACCATAACCCTCTGAGATTGGCAGGGTAAGCACCATGATTCCCACTTGACAGATGAGAAAATTGAGGCTCAGAGAAGTGAAATGACCTGCCTAAGGCAGAAATGGGACTCCTGATCAAGTCCTCTTAATTCTTAGTCTGGGCTTTTGGGGGGCATAATTCTCATTTCAATGAGTTGGGCACCTATGATGATTCTCTTTCTGTAGGTGGGGGACAGGAGACAGAGGGTTAGAGTACCCTGCTCAAGATCATGTAGGTGACCCGAGGCCCCAATTTAGATTCTGTTCTCCTGAGCTTCATTCATTCATTCATTCTGTTATCATTGTCATCCCCATCTGTGGTCCCCTGTCCTCATTTACTGCTCCAGGGATCACTGGCCTCCCTGACATTTTGTAGTTCTCCAAGCATTCTCCTGTTCATGACCTTTGCCCTTGCTGCTCCTCTGTCTGGACTGTGTTTTCCTTGGGTATTATCACAGCTCCCTCCCTTACTTTGTTGTGGTCTCCACTGAAATGTCACCTCCTTAGAGAGGCCTTCCCTGACCTCCCCACCTACCAGAGAACATTCCACGGCTCCACGCACTCTCTGGCTTTAGTTTTCTTTATAGCACTTGCCCCTTCACTGCTGTTTCTTCACTTGTTTATGGCCGCCTCCCTCACTAAAATGTAAGTTCCAGGAGGGCAGAGACTTTGTGTGCTCTGCTTTTCATTTGCTGTCTTGTTGCAAGGAGGTGCTTGATAAATGTTTGCTGTGTGCCCCCAATGCAAGGCACTGTCCTTGGATCCAAGGTGAGCCCTGCCTGTGGGAGCTAGTGCACAATGTGCTGGGAGACAGGTTTTCAGGCCCTCACCACGAGCCAGTGTGACAAAAGCTATGTCGACATGTGCTTCCCTCATACATCAGGAACTGTCTGGGGCTCCTTTCACTACCACAGTATTTGGGATGATGGAAGGGAAGTGTGTGGAGAAACTGGGCTGTGTGGCGGGCTGACTTGCACATGCTGAGAAGTATGTCAGGATGAATGTAGAGAGGACGTCAGATTGCACCTAAAATGGCCCAGAAGATCAATGTCCATTATCAACACTGGTATCTGGTCATGTCCACAGCTCTGGGTCTCAGTGTACCAAGCAACAAAGTGGGTGGAACTTCCTGCTTTTACTTAGGTCACCAAGCTTGCCATTTCTGTTACTCCTTCCAGGGGAAGTCAGCTGGAATTCCCATTTCTTTCTTTTCTCTGTATCTTTATCACCTACTGAACATTCAGCTCGGTGCTAGAATGGGAGATGCTGGAAACCTCCCCCTCCCCCTCTGCCCAGAGTGGCTGGGGCCTGAGGCTTGAGGTCTACTCATACTCCGGCCCCGGAGAATCTCAGTGAAGGGACAAAGGAACCAGCCCTGGAGCAGGCAGATCTGGAGCCCTGTGAGCTCCAACAAATGCAGTTAGATGATGGGTACATTTTATCCTCTAATAAGAGGGCTTTTAAGAAAAACACAGAATCGCTTAGGGGAAAGTTAAGGGAAGAAAGGAAGGTGGTGGAACCATCCACACTCCATCAGTGCCTAAGAACCAGTTTCAATGACGCACTCTTCCAGGTATTAGGATGGTGGGGATGCGACGTCAGCCTCTCTACAGTGCACACACACCCTTCGCTGGTGCTGGAAACCTCCGTTCCCAGCCCCCTGCCCAGCTCCACTCAGCTGTTCAACTGCCACATCAATTTTAACAAGTTTGAAACAAACTCCTGAATATCCCCACCCAGAGTAGAGAGCCAGCTGGTAGACACGAGGAAGGACATATCAGTGGGTTAAGATATTTACATATTTTATTTAAATATTTAAATATTTCTCTACTGGTTAATAAATAGCCACTGGCCTGAACCACACCAGCTGCTCTGGCCTCTTGCCCTAGACCCCTGGACCTCCCCATGCTGCAGCAACTGAAGGGTTAACCACTGGCACAGTTGGGCTCTTTGAGGACCCTGTTCCAGCCCCAGGTTTCTTCTGACTGGCCAGTGTCAATGCCACAGCCATTTCTAAGTATGTTGAATATCCCCTCTACACCCAGACCGTCACTCATACCTGCTCTTCCTCTCCATGTGAATGCCCTGCCATCGACTCAGGTGCCCAGGGGAATATCTGGAGGTGGTCATGGACATCCCCTGGCTCCACACACACAAGGCAGACCCAGGGTCCTGCATCAGCTACAAGACTCCATGAGGGCAGGTACTATGTTTACCTGTCCACCACCGAATCCCCATCCTGGAGCCTGGCACTCAGTTAGTGATTTTTTTTCGTTTGAAAATTTTATTTATTTATTTATTTATTGGCTGCGTTAGGTCTCTGTTGCTGCGCGCGGGCTCTCTCTAGTTGTGGCGAGTGGGGGCTGCTCTTTGTTGCGGCGCATGGGCTTCTCATTGCAGTGGCTTCTCTTGTCGCGGAGCATGGGCTCTAGGCGCTCAGGCTTCAGTAGTTGTGACACGTGGGCTAAGTAGTTGTGGCTCATGGGCTCTAGAGCACAGGCTCAGTAGTTGTGGCGCAGGGGCTTAGTTGCTCTGTGGTGTGTGGGATCTTCCCGGACCAGGGCTCGAACCCATGTCCCCTGCCTCGGCAGGGGGATTTTTAACCACTGAGCCACCAGACAAGTCCCTCAGTTGGTGATTGATAAATGGCACACTATGGTTGGAGGAATAATGCACCAAAGACATCTGTGTCCTAATCTCTGGAGATGAAGAACCTGTGAATGTTACTTTATACCAAAGAAGGGACTGGGTAGATGTGATTAAGTTAAGGACTTTAGGAAGGGATGATTACCTTGGATTATCTGGGTGGGTCCCATGTAATTACAAGTGTCGTTAAAAGAGAGAGGCAGAAGGACATCTGTACCAGAAGAGGAGGAATCCATGTGACCACGGAAACAGAGATTAGAGTGATGAAGCCATAAGCTGAGGAATGCAGCAGCTGCCAGAAGATGGGGAGGCAAAGAACAGATACTCCCCTGGAGCTTCTAGAAGAATCAACCCTGTGGAAACCTTGATTTTAGCTCCTGTTCCTGTCAGACTCCGTTCAGATGTCTGGCCTCCAGAACTGTAAGAAAATGAGTTTCTGATATTTCAAGCCACTGATTTTGTGGTAATTTGCTGCAGTAGCCACAGAAAACTAGTACATACACCCAACTTGTTTCGACCTCCTGGTAAGTCCTGGTAGGTCATGACACGTGGCTTAGAAAACTGCTCAGGACCGTGCCCGATGACCTCTTGGAAATGCGAAAAGAACCGTGTCATTGCCCATCAGTCAAGGGCTCCCTGTTACCTTGGTAGCCCAAGGTCTCTTGCTAGCACACAGGTCCTTGTGATGGCCCCTGCTGGCCCTTTCGGTCATTTTCTCCCATGTCCCCACATACCCCATGTGCCAGTCAAACCAAACCACTGTCGTTTTCATCCTCTTTAAGTCTCACGTCACACACTCTCACGCCTAAGCGCCTTTGTCGCAAAACAGTCACTATTGCCTGGAAAGCTCCACCTTCTTCACTGGGTCACCGTGCACTTGTCCTTCGAGCCAGCCTGGGAGTCCCCTCTTCCAGAAAGCTGCCTCCGCCAGCCTCGGGCTGGTTTCCTTCCTGTTCCCACAGCCCCTGGTGTCGCCCTGGCCTCAGCGCTGACGGCACCGCCCTACATAGTCTGCGTGTCCTGCTCTCTGGGAACGGAGCTCCTGATGGCGAGGCAGAGTAAGGCCATGACCGCTCCCACCCGCCGTCTCTGGCCGCCTTTGCTGGCTCGGCCCAGCTGGCCACGCTGGGACTCACGACTCATGTTCCGTGAAGCACAGCTCGGTGGCTTCCTCCAGGGCAGCAGAGCAGGTGTGGGCACCTGAGGCCCGTCTGACCCTTCTGGGGGAACCACCATGGGGAAGGGAGAGAGGCCTGGTCCCCCAACTCTGCTTTCCATCCCCTCCAGGTGTTGACATTTTGGTTACAAATTAGATAGAACACTTTTTCATCTTTCCTTTTTCTTCCATAATCCTATGCAGGTTTGTTTTTTGGGGTTTTTTGGGTAAGAATCAGATATCCTGTAGATAATATATAAGTAAACAAAGGGCGAGGATGTTGCTTTTACTTTTCTTTACTAGAAATGACTTTGGTCATTTTTCTTTCTGCTCATAAAAGTCCTACACGTTCACCAGAGAAAATTTGGACACTATGGAACTGACGCTGCTTTGGAGGAAGGAGCTTAGGGAGCCTGGCACTACTTATCTCCTCTCTTCAAACCAGCCTCTCTCCTCCATGCCCCGGGGGCTCCCGTTGCCCATCCGCTGCCCCCCAGTGCCCAGCCACTGCAGCTTTGAGCCTTTCCCTCCAATGTCCTCAGTGCTGGGTCTTCTTGCGGACTCTGCACACTTCTCCATCCCCACAGCCATTGCCGTCTGCCAGGCCCCAGGCTTCTCTCACTCAAACGTCTACAGTGGTTCCCACTTCTCTTCCCCTCTAGTTTCTCCCCCTCACTGGTATGGCTCATGGCACCAGAGAGATCATCTGAAGGCCCTACCTTGAGGCTGCCCCTCTCTCTCTTCCCACAGCCTCCCATCACCTGCTTCACACAGGCATGTCCACGGGCCCATCTCACGTAAGTGCCCCCCGCCACTGGCCTAGCTCTCTGATCACCAGCCTGGATTCCCTGGCCCCTGTCGTGGCCCACTTGGGCTCTGCTGTACCTGAGCTCTACTTCCCTCGATGCCTTTTGGATTTAAGAAACTATATTCACCCCCCCTTCTAGAGGGGGAGGCCATTCTGTGATTGGGAAGCAGGCGAGGAATGGGGTCAAAGTGTTAGGGAAGGGCAGGGGAGGGGGCTGAGAAGTTGAGGAGGGAGGAGGGCCTGCAGTGGAGAAGCGGGAAGGCCCTCCGCATCTCCTGGTGATTTGTGAGAACGGGCAGGGATGGAGCTGACCCCTGCAGACCAAAATCTGACCAGTGAGGAGAGTGCACGCTCCACCAGGCTGCCAGAGGCCCAGAGAAGAGGTGATGCTCTCACTGACTGTCCCCGGGGGGTCTGGAGGGCTGGAGGTGTCCTGGAAGTGTCTGTCTGAAGGCTGCTGGAGGCTCCTCCCCCAGCCAGCCTGTCCTGGGCTGGTGGCTGCTCAGACACACCTGCTGTGTCCCCGAGCCTACGGAGGACCTGTGGGCCACCTTCGGGAGGCAAGGAAAGAGCTCACTCAATCCGAGAACTTGGTGTGTACCAGACCTGTGCTAAGGGCTTTCCATGGATTATGTCGTCTATTGCCCACAACGGCCCTATGAAGTGAGTAACTATTACCTCATTTTCCAGGGCACAGGGAAAATCAGGGCAGAGCAGGAGTTCAAATGCACGTCTTTCTTTCTCCTCTCCCACAGAAAGGCCTAAGTCCCAGAGGCTGATGGAGCTAATGGCCGACCAAGAGGCAGGCCCTGGATGCTTGTGTCGCAAATCCCGTCTGGGCTGTAGCTGTCACCCTGAGCCATCAGCACAGGCCCCCAGCTCAGGGAGAAGCACCGACTGTGACGAGCTTACACCTGGTTGAGTGGAAGATGTTGACAGTTTCAGCCAGGACCAAGGAGAAGCTACTTTGGGTGGGGGGAGAGTGGGAGGCTTGGGAGTGGGGGATCCCAGGGGATAAGGGCAGGTCGCCTGGGGCTGTCACTCACTCTGTGGTGCTGGGGGAAAGGGTTCTGGTCTAGGCCCTGGGTGGGTGGTCTCTAGTTATGGGACAGCGGCTGGGGGTGCAGGTGGGGAGCAGCCTTGCTCTGTAACTTCTGTAAAGTGAGGGTTGAACTGGGTCAGTGGAGGGTCTCACTCAGTTCTGGCAGCCGAGGTCCTGGGACTCTGAGCCAGCACAGTCGCAGAGCCGAGCCGGGAGCTTCTTGATGGCTGGGCCGTGCCTATACAGCTCACCAGTGCTTTCACGGGGCCTGGCATCTCAACAAGTCGGGGCTCATGGAGAGAATGAATGACTGAAGGAAGCGAGGGTCACCCCACAGGCTGGAAGCTCCACGCTTTAGACAGGAAGAGGGAGAGGTGAGAAGAGTTGTGGGTCACACGTGGGACCTTGGCATCCCTGCCCAGAGGACCAAGGCCAATGCCAATGCTTGGGGTGATTGAAAGCGAGGAGGAACTGTTTCATCTCTAAGTCTTAATCCTGTAAATTCAGGCAGGGAGGTATTATTTTATTTATTTTTTACTTTTTAAAAAATATATAGTTTTTATTTATTTATTTGGCTGCATCGGGCCTTAGTTGCGGCACGCGGGATCTCTGTGTGGCAAGCAGTATCTTTTTCTTCTTATAAATTCATTTATTTTATTTAGTTTTGGCTGTGTTGGGTCTTCGTTGCTGTGCACGGGCTTTTGCTAGTTGCGGTGAGCAGGGGCTACTCTTCGTTGTGGTGCGCGGGCTTCTCTTTGTGGTGGCTTCTCTTGTTGCGGAGTGTGGGCTCTAGAGCGCAGGCTTCAGTAGTTGTGGCGTGTGGGCTCTAGAGCACAGGCACAGTGGTTGTGGCACACTGGCTTAGTTTCTCCGCGGCATGTGGGATTTCCCAGACTGGAGCTTGAACCCGTGACCTGCATTGGCAGGTGGATTCTTAACCACTGTGCCACCAGGGAAGTCCCCATGCAGGAGCTTTTGTTGCAGTGTGCGGGCTCTTCATTGCAGCATGCAGGCTTCTCTCTAGTTGTGGCGTACGGGCTGTAGCACATGGGCTTAGTTGCCCCGCGGCATATGGGATCTTAGTTCCCTGACCAGAGATTGAACCCACGTCCCCTGCATTGGAAGGCAGATTCTTAACTACCGGACCACCACGGAAGTCCCAGGGAGGTTTTAATTACTTAGCTTTGAGTGGTTTTACTTTTCAATTAAAGTCACCAAGTAAACATTCAGAAATTAGTGCCCTTGTTAGGAATTAGCAGCATTGTGGACCCTCCTCAAGATGCTGAATTGGAGCTGGCCAGGAAGGGAGGGTGGGAGGGTGACCTGCACACAGTCCATCACCTCCACCCATAGACTGAGTTGATGCTCCAAGCCCTGGCAGTGGGACAGGAGTTGGGGGCCTCTGGGAGTAGGGTGGGTGTGCCCCGAAGCATCTACCTCCTCTCACTTACTTACCCAGAAAGAGAGTCTCTCCAGGCTCAGGTGGGGAGGGACATCAGCTCAGACCACGGCCAGGGACCAGGAATGACGGGGCCCATGGCAGGTCTGTGCATACAAGTGCCAGCACTTGTTACAGTGGAATGTGGGTGGAGAGGGGCACCCTAGGACTCAGGACCTGGCTTGAGGGCTGTGGTCTAGGTTGTGACCCAGGCAAGAGTGCTTCTGGGGGGACTCTGGTTTGTCCCATGCTGGCCTTCAGGGACTAAGCTGGGAAGGAAAGCGGTGGGGGAGAAGGGAACTAAGGATGCCAATCTTCTCTATGGCCATGAGGCAACCACTTCTGGGCAAATCTTAGCCAGAGAACTAACAGCACTATCTGGCTCCATAAAGGAGAACTCAGGAGGCCGCTGGCCACCTCTGGAAAAAGATGCTGTCCTCCTGGAGACTGAGGTGTCAGAGGAGTCCTCAGGGTTCTTTCATCAGTGCTATGGACTGAAATGTGGCCCCTCAAGATTCATAAATTGAAGCCCTAACCCCAATGTGACTGTATTTGGAGTAGGGCCCATACAGAGGTAACTGAGATTAAATGAAGTCCTAAGGGTGGGGCCCTGATCCTATAAGATTAGTACCCTTATAAGAAGAGACACAAGAGAACTCACTGTTTTCCCCCTGCTGTGTGAGCACGTGGTAAGAAGGTGGCAGTCGGCAAGTCAGGAGGAGGACTCTCATCAGAAACTCAATCGGCTGGCAGCACCTTCTTCTTGGGCTTCTAGCCTCCAAAACTGTGAGAAATGCCTCTCGCTGTTGTGGCCTCTCCCGTTGCGGAGCACAGGCTCTGGACACACAGGCCCAGCGGCCATGGCTCACAGGCCCAGCCGCTCCGTGGCATGTGGGATCTTCCCGGACTGGGGCACGAACCCGTGTCCCCTGCATCAGCAGGCAGACTCTTCACCACTGCGCCACCAGGGAAGCCCTAGTCTGTGGTATTTTGTTCTGGCAATCTGAGATGCCTAATACAATCACTGACATTTTGTACAGTACTCTAGCTTCCAACAGCCCTGGGAGGAGGCTGGGCAATAATGTGAAAGGGTCAAGGGTACAGTCAGGTAGTGGCGGTCAGGGCCAGAGCCAGGCTAGGCCTTGCAGTTTCTAAGACCAGTGCCTTTAATGACTGTGCTGCTGCTGAAGATGCTGGTGATGTTGACAATGGCAGCAGAATTCACATGGAACATAGTAGAACAAAAAAAAGGAGCTGGCTATCGAATAAGGAGGTAACCAAGGGTCAAAACCAAAACAGGTTCAAAAGAGTTCAGAGGCATTTGAGGATGGCAGTGTCTCAGAGGTTCCCAGGGGGTTAGTCCATCCTTTCCAACAAGGACTTACCTGGGGAGCCACCCTGCTTCCTTCCACTCTCTCCAGGGCCTGATTCCAGAGGTTAGAATCAGTTTTTGTGATTGGATACTGGAGGAAGAGGATCCAAATTCAAAGCGGGGACCCCGGGATGCTACGCATTCTGGACTCCGCTTCAGCTGGGGATCTGAGCTGTCCTGGGGACATTTCATCCTACCAGCACATAAAATATTCACCCAAGTGGGCCCTGTCCTCCCAGGCTGGTTGCCTTCTTGTGGACAGAGCAGCCCCATGGACTCTTCCATTATTCTACAGATACCCAGTGTGGCCACAGGGTCCTATCTCTGTCCCAGAGACGGGCATCTCACCCTGGCTTTGGGAGGAGGGTTTGAGGAGGCCAAGGTGAACAGAAATATGTCCACATGGTTCTGGGGTTCATGCCAGCATACAAATAGTGCAATGCTAGGATAATTTTTTCAAAGACATCATCTGAAAAAGTTTATATTAATGCAACATGTCATCTTTTCTGGGAGCCATCTTTGAGATCAGAAGCCTCGGCTGGGCACCCGCTCAACACCATGAGAATGATTAAGCAAAATGTCAAACACTGAAATGATGTTATTAGGCCAGCAGGGACTCCAAACTTGGGCTAATGAGGGGAAATTTGGCCATGGGAAGAGGGGGCCCTCTACTGCTTCCAGGCAGTCTGGTGGTATGCAAGCATCCCTCAGAGGTCTGGAGGCTTGGCTCCAGTGCTAGGTCTGCTACTTGCTTGCTGTGTGGCTTGAGTTAAACAATTGCCCTTTCTGAGCCCAATCGCCTCACCTACAAGGGAGGTGGATGTCTCTTAGGTGTCTCCAAGGTTTGTGCTTCTTTGAATAATATTTAACACAACTATGCCGTATGGAGAGTTGTGGCACGCTTTTTCTTAAATTATGTTTTTTGAAGTACATATCTCTGCTTTCCACACACGCTCATGACCAATTATTCGTTGGTCTCTGGGGAAGATCTGGGATTTTTGTTCTTGTTCTTTTAATTATCCTACTGAAAGCTGTGATCCATCTATCGAGGGGGGGACAGCCCTTGTCTTCCAGGCTGTGTGTACTGACTAGCTACTAGTTAAGGGTCTCGGAATAATCTTTGTAAAGTGAATGGGCTTTGGCCTCACACAGAGCTGGTCTGAATCCAGGTCCTTCTGTGTGGCCATGGGCAGGATACTCAAATTTACTGAGCCCTGATTTCCTCATGTATAAAATAGAATGAATATCAGTTACCTCGTGGGATTGCAAATGACCTGGAGTAAATGACCTGACACAGGAGAAGCACCTGTCTGAGAGCACTCTAGGTAAGTGGTGACCAGAGTATCGAAGTGCACTTGTCACTTTTGTCACTCTCAGTCTTCTGTTAGTAATTCTTCCTTCATCTTTTCTTCCTAAATAGATTCTCAGCTCCAAGCAGGCAGGCATGGCACGTGGACCTCTTATAGCCTCCCAGGGCCCAGCACAACTTGCAGATGGTGTTTACTGGTTCTTTGCTTTAAAAATGGTGCAAGGGGACCCTCTTGGGATACCTGCCTACCTGTGAGTCATCATTCCCATCATTCCCGGTCCACAGGACCCCTTCTCAGCAGCCGCCTTTATGTTGACAAATACTATATACCCTGAGTTCTAAGACTAATTAAAAAAAATTAAACAATGAGTGCCTACTTGTACTTTTTGTCCATTATTTGTTTGTTCCTTTGTTTGTTTACTTAATGAGAGTAATGCCAGGTCAATTAAAATAATTCAGATAGAGATGTATATAGAATAAAAGATAAAAGTCCTTCTTTACTCCTTCCAGTCCTTTTCTAGCCCCAGAGGTAACCACAGTCAATACAAAGCCTTTAATTTTACCTGACATTTTCTCTCTATATTACGAACTATCTACGTAATGTATGTAAACATACACAACATAAAAGTTTTCTAAAAACATAAATGGGTCATTTTGAGACTTTGTTTTTTACTTAATGAAATGTTTTCTGTGTCAGACATCTTGCTCTTTTAAAAATTAACCATATTCTTTAAATTATCACACAGTAAAATTGACTTTTGGGTGTACAGTCTGTGAATTTTAGCACATCCACAGATTTGTGTAACCACCACCATCACAATCAGGATATAAAACAGCTCCATTACACCCTAAAATTCCCTGGTGCTGTCCTTTCATAGTCAGCCCCTACCCCTATCCCTAACCTCTGGAAACCACTGAACTTTTTCTCCATCACACACTTCTGTCTTTTCAAAAATGTTACATAAATGGACTCATACAGTTTGTAATCTTTTGAGACTGGTTTCTTTCACTTAGCATAATGCCTTTGAGAGACATCTAAATTGTTGTATCCGTTTTTATTGTTGAGCAGTATTTCATGTGTGGATGGATCACATTTTATTTATCCATTCATCAGCTAGCTGATGGACATTTGGGTTTCCAAGTTGTTGGTGATTATAAACAAACATTGAACAGTATATGAACATTCATATACAGATCTTTGTGTGGACATGTTTTCATTTCTTTGGGATACATTCTTTAGTTTAATCAATATGTATTTTTAGTTTACTGTT
This sequence comes from Lipotes vexillifer, assembly GCF_000442215.2. NCBI lineage: Eukaryota > Metazoa > Chordata > Mammalia > Artiodactyla > Lipotidae > Lipotes > Lipotes vexillifer. Next base: position 3,443,470 of record NW_006783631.1, on the reverse strand, counting down.
ATTAACTGAGGCTGAGTCCAGCACTTTGCAGGAATAAGGAACTGAGGTGCTGTTGATCTGTCTTGGCCCTGGGCTGGTCCTTCTTGCACCGATTTTTGCCTCCAGAGCAGGAACTGAGGTTTGGCCAACATGAGGACACCACTAACTGAAAGAGAGAGTCTTATGGTAATTAGTTCTCATTCCCAGTTGGGCATATTACAGGGATTCTTGCATATACTGAGAATTTCCTGCTGCCAATTGTGGTTTAGTTGGGCCTTCTTAATTTCTCATCAATAAGAAAAGAAACAATAAGATAAAAATACAAAAATATTTTCAGTTGTTTGATGTTTGGAAATGGGCTGACCAACATCCAGACACTTGACTCCATGGCTTTACTCCATGTGTCCAACTTGATGTCACTTATACACAGTTTAAACCACTCAGATCTTTATTTAAGTATTAAGCATAATTGTTATCACAGATTGATAGATTCCTCGACTTGAAATGAGCTCTCAGGGGTCATTCTCCATCCTGATTCAGAAATTGCTTTTCAACTTCCTCTGTGAGAGTCATCTATGTGGTTTAGGTGGTGGCAAAATTAGTACAGTCCATCCCTGGGTGACTTCATTGTTAGAGTTTCTTTTTTCATGAGCTGAAAATTACTTCTCCTGACTTCCTTCCATTGGTCTCTGGTTTGTCCCCAGGAGCCAATAGAGTTTCTAAGTTTCCTCCCTCTTCCTTTCCACAACACTGGTTATAGTTTAAAAGAGCTCTCATGTCTTCCTTTTGCTCCCTTAGCTTCCTCATCCCCAAGCCAACAGCCCCAGTGTCCTTCCTCGTGTCCCACAGTTTAGAGTTTCCATCCCTGGTCCTCTCCTCTGGGCATGAGTCACTGACCTGCTTGCAGAAGAAGCTGTTGAGAGCTGTTGATGCTAATGGTGGTTCCCTCCCTGCTCCAGGAAGGCAGTAGAAGATGGTGGATGCTGTGAAACCAGGGCTTGAGTTGGAATCCAGCTTTGACCCTTACTAGTTGTGTGACCTTGGGCAAGTTTTAACCTCTCCATGACTCAGTTTTTGCATCCATCAAAGGGGTGTAACAAGCTGCTAGCAGGCAAGAGGTGGCCACCTACCCAAAGGCACATGATGGTTTGTAGCTCACGGTGGGGGGCATGTCCTGTGTATACCCTCTATAGAAGGTAGAAACTTCCTTGGAACCGCTGCTCGTCATAAAGGAGAGCCTCAGAAGGACAAGCTCAGGGTGGGGAGACAAAGCCCTGGCCTGGGCTATCAGGAGGCGTGGGCTCCCACCTTGCCCTGACCCTGGACAACTCACAGTGTCTGTAGGTCTCAGCTTCCTCTCATCAGGAAAGTTAGCACTACCCATAGCCCTCGCCTCATTTTTCAGGATGGCCCTGAGTCTCAAATGCTGTGTCATCCTGGTGTGGAGGCCAGAGCCCATGCTTTGGGGCCATACAGACCTTGACTTGAATTCTGTCTCTGGCACGTACAAGCTGAGGGACACGGGCAAGTGTCTGACCTCTTCGAGGCTCTGGGTTTTCTCTTGGACAATGGACATGGTATTATGTACCTTGAAGGGCTGTGGGAAGATTAGACATGCCACATGCAAAGTGCTTAGCATAGCACCTGACACACAGTGGGACTTAACATACGGTCGACATCACTGTGAAATCTGAGCAGAGTGTTTGGTGCACAGCAAAAGTTCTGGAAATAGTAACAACATTGGATAGAGTGGAGGTAGCTGGAGTTCCCCGTACAACCTGAGTCCCAGGGATTCTGGGGGCAGAGCCCTAACCAGTGTTTCCCGGAAGGCCCTGCATTCGGCCTCATCCAGTGAGCTCAAGCATGGACCTGAGGCCAAGACCTACAACAGCTGAAGCCAAGGGACCTGGATTGCAGAGACCTTGGTGTCTCTCCTTCTCACCCCTAGGCCATCACCAGGCAGTGTCCCAGGGCTCCGATATGGAAATATGAGGCATCCAGGGCTTTCTGATCACAACTGACTGTACCCTCGGAGCCAGTCGAGCAGCTAACTTGTCCCGCCTTCTGAGCACCTGGTTGCCTGGATTTTGGGCATGGTGGCAGATGTGGCCTCTTAAATATTGAATCACCCTTCCCTGGCCCCATTCCTACTGATTTTACTGAGGGTTCCAAGACTTAAGTTCCTTTAATAACCTCCTGACACTAAACAAACAACCTTGCAAAAGGAGTAATTTGCAAGGCAGAAAGAAAACAAATAAGTTGCAAGGACACAGCACAGCCATGGCCAGGCTGATTACATTCCAGGGGCTACCTAAGTCCGACATCAACTGAGAGCCTATAGATCTTGGCTGTTTTCCACTCTGGGAAGTCTTCAAAAACATGGGCAGGGGAAACTTTGCATTAGGCTTCTGGTGATGGTGCATCATTAGAATTCTGGGGGCATATTAAATGCCATCTAGTTGCTAACATGATGCATCATTTTCTGTTAAATAATTGATCACCGTGCAGAGATTGTGTTTGTGGAGTTTAAAAAAGTGATTAGAGCAGGGAACATTTCTGGGAGGCAAGTTGCATCTGTAACCCGGAGCCTGCTCTGCATACCTTCCCCGGGGGCCATTGGGCTTTGGGGATTCTTGCCACACAGGAGCTGGGAGCTGGGGTGCAGCATAGGAGTGCTGACGCAGCGGGACTCGAGGTGATGGTCGGTGGCGCGGGTGGTGTTATAGAAGACTGACAAGGAGTGGGGTGGTAGTAGAGTCCTTGCAAGGGCCTCAGAGACTGTGCCAACCTCTGACCCTGCCCAGGGAGAAAGCAATTGCTGCACCTTCCTCCCCCCAGATCCACACCCAAATGGCGTCGCCCAAGGCCATGAAGGCAGGTCTGGTCCTGAAAAGAGCTTGTCCCAGGACTCCCCAGTATTTCCTTCCTTTTTCTGCCCTACTCCTCCTCAAAGATAATCTCTTTCTCCTTCCCCTCCTCCTAGGAAAGAGTTTGAGACCCTCCAGCTTCACCTCTGAGTAAGGGGTGAGTTGTCGGATTGAGGATGTGCATGGAAGACTTTGGTCTTGGGAGAGGGTAAGGCATTTCAGAGCCTGCTGGGGGAGAGAGACTGTGGGCTTGTGGGTGTATTTGGGAGGTGAGGTGGTGAGGTTTCAGCGGGTATTACAATAGCTGGAATGTAGAAAGATCTGGTACACAGAAAACCACAATGGTATTTTTCAAATGAATGACACAGACCTGAACAAGCAGTCGAGATTTGTACATTCCTGACTGGCTGTGTGCCCTTGGGCAAACCACTGAGCCTCAGTTTCCACATCTGAAAAACACACGTGTGTGTATGTTTGTGTGTGGTGATTTTTAAGGGCTCTCTGACCCTGACATTCTGTGCTTTGAAATCATCTGTTTTTATCCCTGGCTTCACACTAGAATCTCCCTGGAACCTTTAAAAAAGGCAGACGCTGGGGCACAACCCCCAGAGGTTCTGACAAAATTGATCCAGGGCAGAATCTGGGCAGCTGTACCCTTGGAGTCTTCCCCAGTGGCTCTGATGTGCAGCCAGGAATAGGAACTCTTACCTCTGGAGGGGTGGGTGGAATGGGAAAGGTAGGCACAGATCTGGGCCAGCTCGCTCTGGCCATGTGTGAAAGTCCCCAACTCTGGAGCTAGAAGGAAAGAGGTTCGGTCGAGGCTCTGGGAAGAAACCATTTTTGCGCCTCAGTCCTGCATGTTCTTAGAATGAGTCTCTTTCTTAATGGCCTGGGACAGATGCAGAGGCTTTGAGATGGTCCCACAGTCAGGTGTTTGCCCCTGGCTCTGCTCCCTCCACTCTAGTGACCTCTCCTCTCCCAAGCGACCCAAGATTGCTCTAGCCCTCTGGTCCCAAATACCCACTGAGCTGAGTCCTCAGTCCGGGGGAGGTGGATCTGTCCGCACGTCCCCTCCCCAGCAGCTGGAAAGCTAGTTCCCTGAGGGTCCAGATCAATTCTCCCATCTTCCTGGCAAAGTAAAGTGTTAGATGCTCTTGTTGGTTCATTCAGACTTACATGGCACTGCACAGGCCACCTCCCCTGCTATGTATCCCAGCCAAGTCCCCTTTCCTGTTTCCAAGCCGCATTTCCTCACCTGAAAAGAGTGGGTCAGGCCCCTACAGACTGATGGCAGTGGTTTCTGTGGCTCTGAGGGGCAGACAGAGATGAACACTACTCCTTCCATTTTACAGATGGGATAACTGAAGCTCAGAGATGACCTGACTTTAGGTCTGACCCACTCTTTCAGGCAGAAGGAGGGAGAGCCAGAAGCAGAACCCAGTGTCCCTGGACCCCAGTCCAAGACAGCCGGAAACTGAAGAACGCAGTCCAAGGTCATGGGGACTTTCTCAAACCCCCAGTCCGAGGAGAAAACCAGTTTCTCTTAGGAGTCAAGCATCTACTTTGAAATGAACCTTCTCACTTTCTCTCTCTCTCTGGGCAGGACTTAACTGATTCATTCCCTGCCACCATGTGGATATCTCTGGGCCTTCAGCCTGTCTGCTACCTAGTCCCACTGAGGGCCGATGGTCTGAGCCAAATCTCCAGGCGCACTTTGCCTTGTCATCTGCTGCCCTTGTCAGCCAGGCTGGGCCACCCACGTAGTGTCTGAGGGAGATTGGTTTTAGCTAAAGGTCTCAGGCATATTGCCCAGGGATCCCGGGGGAGGCTTCCTGTGGATGCTCATGCCAGCCCTGGCCAGCAGGGGGTGTGCAAGGTCCTGAGTCCTGGGCCACAAGGTCAGGATGGGAAGCAGAGATTGCAGGCTGGGGGTTGCAGGGGGGAGTGGGGTAAGGTGGAGGCAGGGTCAGAGTTCAAGCCTAGGCTGCCCGCTCAGTGTGCTTCTGATGGCTTCCATCTGCTGTCCTAATTTCCTCCCATAGGATGGGGGGTTGGCTAACCATCAAACACCAGGCCCTCAAGTCCTGCAGAGCACAGCTGGGTGACTTTGGAAATCATCCCGAGTTGTTTCAGTTTGAGATGCAGAATTTGGAACTGAATTTCCTCCCTTCTGCCCACAGGCGCTGAAGCGGTCTGAACTGGTCTTTTCTGTATCTCTTACATTCTAGTCTCTTCTTCAAAGACAATGTGGCCCTGCCCAGCACTCGTGCAACTTCTGGGAGGAGCAGACTCACTGGGGACTTGCCAAAACACAGATTCTTGGGTTCCACCCCTAGGGTTTTGGCTCAGGAGCTTGGGGACCACACTTTAAGAACCACGGGTCTATTCTCCCACCTCAGTTCCCAGACTAGCTGGAGGGTTTCCTGGAAGTAAGGGCATTAGCTATAGATTCAGACAGACTTGGATTCTAGGCTCTGCTCTGGTCTAGCTGTGACCCTGGGCAAATCTGTCGCCCTCACTGAGCCAAGATCTCCGGAAATGTAGGGAAGGCAATGCACACCTCACAGGCTCCAGGTGAGCCTTGGAACAGGATGACTCAACATTTGTGAGGTCTCTTGTGTATTGCAGGCAGGCACACTAAAATATTCCTTTCTAGAATGGGCACTGTGGCAGAGGTGGGGAGGGCGGAGGCCATCTGGTCAACCTTCATCCTTGTGCAAATAGAGAAAGTGAGGGCAGCAGCCCAGCCCAGGTCCTACGTGGGGGGGCTGGCAGAGCTGGTGCCAGCATGGGCAATTCTTGTTAGCCCTCCCTCCAGCTGAGAGACTGTAGCCCACAGCCCAGAGGGCAGCACGTCTCCTCAGCTGTCTGAGTAAGCATGGGCGTTGAAAGCAGCCCCAGAACCTGTGCAGGCTGTCACTCAGCAAGGCCGCTGAGTCACCGCCTCACTGAGAGGCTTCCTCCTCGCCCCCCTCCAGCAACCTCCCAGCCTCCATGGGCTCTGCCAGGGCCGGGAGCATGTGAGTGAGGGGCGGGGCTCACTCCCCCTTCCTTCAGGGCCGCAGGAGCCAGGCAGCGGAGCTCAGCCAGGGTGGGCCACCCCGTGACTCTGCTCCCACAGCTCTACAGCGCTCTCTGGCCTGTGTTGCATTTCCCGTATGTATCAGACCTGAGCCTTTCCCTCCTGCCGCGCCTCATATCCTCCAACATCTAAAGGAACCCTGTCTGGGCTCATCTCAGGGCGCCCCAGGACCAGGCCACCAGCGGCTTCTCTGTCTCCCTTTCCCACAGCTCCCCATCCAGCCCTGGGCTCAAGCTGAGTTCTGGTCCCTTAGAGAAGCCATTGTCTGTCTCCTAACCTCAGTTTGCTCCTCTGTGAAATGGGAGCCCAGGGCAGCACTTACCTACCTCTCTTCCACAGAAATCTTGTCCTGATGCTGCCCGCATACGCAGGGATGGGGCTTGTAGCCCAGGACCCCCACTTGGAGAGAAGGGAAGTGGCTTCCTGAAGGGCCATTTTTACATCTATGGTGCCAGGGCAGGTGCCCTGCACAGGCAGGGAGTGAGTCTGGAGCTGCCTTTTCTCCTCCTAGGGCTGCGGATCTCAAAGATGTGTCAGTGGGGTGTCTATGTGTGCTCAGTGGAGTGGGGTCTCTGTCCCAGGGTCCTCTTGCGTTTTTACCTCTCGTGTCATTTATTCAGGTGGAGAGAGGTTGGGGGGGGCCACAGACCCCCAAATCTAGCTTTGAGAAATAGGGACTCCAAGCCAAGGCTGAGAGATGACCTCTCATCCTCCCAGTGCTCACAACCCATCCACCCTCCTTCCTCCCCCCCATCCACACACTATATGAGGAGGACTTATTGAGCCCCAGGGTGTCCTCCATTTGTCCCCTTGGAGAAGGAGGCCTCGGGGCCCCGCGTGTGTCTTTACCAGTCACTGCCATCTCTATTCCAGGCATGCAGGGTTCCTCCAGCTCTCTGAATCCTCCAAAGACCCTCTGGTGTTTAGCTCAAAGGAACCTTTTGATGTCCTAAATGACAAAGCCAGGCATCACGGAGGCTGTGTGGAGACAGCTCCCTGCAGACACGCTGGGAGGGGCAGCTGCCTCGCTCTCAGCACTTCTGGCCGTCTGAAGTGTTCTGTTTCAGCTCCACGTGGCCATCTTTGTTGTCAGAGCTGCTCCTGCTTGGCTTCTCTTGGGTTTCCTTGGGGAAGTACAGAGCCACTGGGCCAGCCAAGCCCAGCCATTCATATGGCGGGACAGGGCCTGGGTCCTCCCCAGGAAGGGGGAGCCCTGCTTTGCCCAAGGCTGCCCAGGCCTCCCTGTCACCCCGCCTGAGTCCTTTGCTCCACCCAGGCTACTCAATCTCTGGACACCGAGGGGGTGGGGCTTTTGCGTCCAGGACCTTTGCACACTCCGGTTCTAATCCCAGTCTTTGGGCAAGTGTCAGTTTCCTCATCTGTAAAATGGGGATGATAATGATAATACCTACCCCAGAAGATGGGCTGGTACAACATACACACTGGAAAGTCCCTGGCACGTACCAGCTCTCAATAGTACCAGCTCCCATCCCCTTTTCTTTTTCCTCTTCTTAATAACTTAACAGTTCACAATCCTGCCTGTTCATTAAAATCCCCTACAGGGCATTTACAGTGTACCAACACCCAGACTCCAGCCAGACTAATGACAGAGGAGCTCAGAGGGAGTGGTTTACTTCTGTGCTATTTTAAAGCTTCCCAGATGATTCTAAGATGCAGCCAAGGGACAGAACTCCTGACCCCACTTGAACTGGGTCCCACCACTCATAACCTGTGCTGTCCAAAACAGATGCCGCTAGCCACAGTGACTATTTGAGATTAAATTCATTGTAAATGACATAAATTAAAGCTTCATTTGTGGGGTCACGGTACCACTTTTCAAGTGCTCAATAGCCACGTGTGGCTAGTGGCTGCCATATTGGACAGTGCAGGTCTCGAACATTTCCAGTATTTCAGAAAGTTCTCTTGGAGAGCAGTGCAAGGCCAGAGCTGTTCATTGGAAATATGATGCAAGTCATGTGTGTAATTCATGTCATTAAAATTTTTGTGGGAGCCACATTAAGTAAAAGGAAACAGGTGAAATTAATTTGAATAATATAATTTATTTAATCCTATGCATCCAAAACATGTCATTACAGCATGTGATCAATATGACAGAAAGTAATGAGCTATCTTGCATCTTTTGTGTATTTAGTTTTCAAAGCGTGCATTTTACACTTTCAGCACATCTCAGTTCGGACAGGCACCTTTTAAGGGCTCAGCACAATGTACCCTGCACAGTGTGGGAACCAGCAAGTGCCTGGCAACGTGTGAAACTACTTCCCACGAACATCCTCTTCTTGACAGGATGACATTGCTTTAGTGCTTTAGGACTTATGAAGTGCTTTGATACACACATCTTCTGCTGCCCGCAAGAGCCCCCTGCCCGAGTACTGTAACCCTCAGGCTGGCTAGGAGTGCTGCCCAGGGCCACATGGCTGGTATGGCAAGGAGACAGCACTAGAATGCAGGCGTGCAGCTTGTGTGCTTCTGTTGTCGTCCCCGCATTAGTGAGTGCCCAGTTCTGGGCAAGTGCCATCTGTGTTGGCCAAACAGACTGGTCCTCCCTTGGGGAAAGAGAGCCTGTCCCTTATTCCTGTTTTGCCCATCCTACCTCTGGTGTTCCCTCTACCAGCCCACGTATCGTTGAGGAAAACGTTACTGGAGTAACTTGAGTAGTGCTGGAAGGTCTCTCTTGCTAGGAGACATGGGGCTGGCGGTTCCCATCATACTTCACTCCTTATTGCTGGAGTATCTATGGTACCACTGCCCATAGAACCCTCCAGGGAAGGTTCACGCAGCCACCTAACAACATACATCGATGAGTTGTATTGGTTTCATAGTAGAGGGTGGCCAGGCACAAATGGGATGCTGTGATAAAAGAAAATGGAATGAAAGACCAAAGTACAGAGCTTTTCCTAGGATAAGAGAAAGAGTCAATGGCAGGACAGGCAAGGAAGTCAGGGGCCATGGGGGGATGTGGGCCCCAAGGCTGGGCTGGAGAAAAGAGGTCTGGCAGCGGCTGAAGGGTAGGGGTGGAAAGCATTGCCCATCAGAAAGTCACCCCCCCTCCTCCTTGGCACGTGGGATCCTGGTGGCTGGTGCTGGAAGGGGATGAATATATGTGACACCAGAGGCTTGAGGAGTGGTGTTGCCCTTTTTAGGTTTGATCCCATCGCTTCCTTTAGAAGCCCAGCTGACAGTGCAGCCTTCAGGGACTAAACTCCTGGCCTCGGGGGCTGGCAGGCTTTCTGGGGCATCTTCTCTTGCCAGGCTCCCGTATGCCGTAAGATCACCCCCTTAGGTATACTGTTGACACCACATATGAACAGTTCCCTGATACCCTCACACCTCTCCCTATCTTTATTCTGACCTGCTTTCTCAACCACTCTCCCCAGTCTGTCCCTGACTGTTCTAGGCTCTGTGTAACTTATTTCCAAATTACCGCCACAACCAGGGACCCATGGAGAGATATAGCCTGATATCTCTTCGGTCTCTAGCCTTTGCTCCCTTTGTGACTTACACTCGGTTCTCCCTCCTTCTAAGTTCCCCCACCCCCATCCTGGTGCAGACCTGGGCTCAGCCCACATGGGTGTCAGCCCCTCTAGGTCCTCCCAGCCGCCACCTGTGGGACAAGAAGACCTGACTCCAGGTCTGCTCCCTAATTACTTTAGCCAGAGTAATACTGGCAGTGAAGGTGGTGTATTGCAGCCATACGACAGCTATTCAAATCCAGAGACTGCTGGCCTGGGCTGAGCTGTTCTTTCTTATCCCTCTGACAAATGCTCGCTGAGCACCAAATCTGGACCCTGTCCCACCCCAGGGCCTCTGATCCAACTGGCCGTGCCTGCACGGATTGGTTTTGGATAATAGGCTAATGAATCAGAATCATCTAAATGGCTTTCTCTTGCACCGAAGCGTCCAAATGCCAGGCAGCTCTCTCCATGGACTCAGGGTATAATGATCCCTCCCAGAAAATCATAATCCTTCAATCTCCCCTTTCAAGACCATCAATCAGTGTTCCAGAATCCACCGCTGCGTCCTCATTCCAGGAGTTTTCAATCACTTCCCTTTTCCCTCGTGCTTGCAGAACAAAGCAGTGACACTAGGAAATTGTGTTTTGACATGAAATCATTATGTGTTTTAAAGCCTCTCCTTCGATGTTGGTCTTCTCCTGCCTTCTGCTCTCCCCTGACACATCCTCCTGCTATGAACTGCAGCGTGAGCCCCATTCCTTTGTTAAACTCTCAGGCACAGGTGAGGAATGCACGGTCGGAAAGGAAGAAATATAGAAAAAATAAGCTGCCCGTTTTATTCTGGTTCTCTAACACCCTAATTAATGTGTCTCCTCTAATCGGAGCCCTCCTAGTATACTTCCTGCAGGGATGTTTGAGGGACCGGTGTGTGTGTGGAGTTGGGGAGAGGCGGTGTGCTGGTGCATAGGTATTCATGGTATGGTGATTATGCCTGTGGGCCCCCTCACATGAGCCCAGAGTGAGGGTGAGATGGGAGGTGTGTGCTGGCTCCTCCCTAGCTCTGTCCTGGGCCCTGCACACCTCCGCCGGTAGGAGCATCTCTCTTTGCTGACGCTGGCTTTAATGTTTAGAGACAAGTCTTTTGGACACAGTGAGCCCCTAAAGGCACGCCAATTACTGATCCGGTGCTCAGCCAAAGAGGAGTGCTGGGGGAGAAATGGACAGAGTTGGACTTCCAGGAAAGTATGCTGGGTCTCTCCTGTGTCTTTCCCAAGGCCTTTTCATGGGAAACTTTGGTTCTAAGCAATTCTCTATAGACCCGCTCATTCTAGAACTTAAGTCCCCTGAGGATGGGCCTGAGCCATATTTGGGAGGCTCAGCACAGCAGAATCATGGCAGCCTGTCGGGAGACAGGCTCAGTGTGTATCATCCTAGTGGTGTCTTCTTGGGCAAGTCACTTAAACTCTCTGAGCCTCAGTTTCTTCATCTAGAAATGGGGGTAGAAACCCTACCTTCCTTGTAGGGTTTGATGTGAGGGTTAAAGATAAAATATGCTTCTGTGGGCCTTAGTGAGTGCGTGGCAAATGGTGGGTCTTGTTATCATTACGGATAAATAAGTTCTTGCGGAGGAATGCTGAGCGGCCAAGGTCACCGAGGTGCTTCATTTAGAAAAGAAAAGAGGCTGTTAAGTTAGTTTCCGCCAAACAACAATAACTTACACTGTAAATAATTGAGGCTGTGAGCAGAATTCCAGTGTTCACAACCAGGTAAGGTTTAGGAACGATGGCTCTACATTCTAAATCGCCTCATCTTTCCTTTCTTGAATAAATGGAGTCTGTGCTGGAGTCACACAAGTGTGACTTCCAAAGAAAGTGCCACTGGGAAGACTGCAGTTTGCTCCCCGGCTGCTGGGGCAGGGGAAGCACCCTGGCTGCCCCTCTGTGCAATTAGGAGGCAGGCCCAACTGGTGTCCAGCACCCAAAGCCTCTCCTTTCAGGTACCCTCCCCTCCTTTTGGCATCCGTTATTTCAAGGGTATTCAAATGGCTTCTCAGTGTCACTAAGAGGTTCTGTTTTAGCCTGTTATTCCTTGGCAGTGCCCTCCCTTAACTCCTACGTGTCCTCTGTTCCAGTGCCGTGGGACCTGACTTTGGCTAGGACCATCACGATGGCCTTTCACCAGTCTTTGGAGTAGTTAGTAGTGCATTCCGTTAGAGCTGGAAGGCACCTTCCTATAGGCTACCTCACCCCCATTTTCCAGCTGATGGGGCTCCCTGGTAGGGAAGTGGCTTGCCAAGGCCATAAAGCAACTTTGACCCTAATTCATGCGTACTCAGCTCTGCGACATGCAGGACCGTGGTGCCAGGTGTGTGAGCTGGGACTCAGGAACTGGCTATGGGAGTGGCCTGTGGACGAAGGTGACATAAACCAAGATTCAAGTATCTACCGAAAGGGGAGAACGTGGCCTGGTTTCTCCATCCTGGGGGCTGATCTCTCTCTGTAGGGGTCTGATCTGGAGTGCAGGGTGGCAGCAGGAGCCTGTGGTTGGAGGTGACAGGTGAAGTCAGACAGGAGGTCTGTCCATAAGCTGAACACTCAGTGACAAAATAGGTAGGGGTAGGGCTGGTCCCGGCAGGAGCTGGCTGGCTTGAGGGGGACTTTCAGGGCACCCCCTCCACTTACTGAACACCTATAACGTGCCAGGCACTGTTCTAAGGATTTCCCTGCATTAACACCTTAGATCCCACCGCAGCCCGTGGAGGCTGGTGTTGATGTATACAGACGAGTGACCTGGAGGTGCACTCACTCGTCCAAGATCACTCGTCTAGAGTGGGAGCCAGGACTCCAAGCCGGCCCTGATGCTCTCAAAGCCTGTGCCCTTTGCCCCACAACTCACACCTCCCCAGTGCTCTCTGCATGGCTTCGGGTCAACGGGAACAGAGAGGATGAAGAAACTGAGGCAGAAGCCCCACTGGGAAGATCATGCCAAGGTTGGGGGGAGGCAGGAGATGGCCATAGCCAGGCACGGCCCAGGGATCCTGGGTGCAGCCCTCAGGCAGGTGGCAGAGGCTAGCATGCTCCCTCCTGGCCAGGTGAACTCAAGGGCACTTCCCAGACGCAGCCCTGGCTTCCCAGTCTGCACCTAAACAGGGGACTCCTGGAGCACGGGGAAGGAGGCTCCCAGAGGTGGGCTCCGGGTGGAAGGAGCGTTTTCCCTGTGGGGTGCCATGAATTGCCCCTCTGAGGTGAACCGTACCACTGGCCTTCGTAAAAGACCAGCGTGCGGGTGCCTGAAGGAGGCCCTGCTGACTCTGTTACAGGAACTTGCCTGCCCCAGCGTTTTTAAAGTCAAACTGCCAATAGGGCCACCTGCTCTTTAGTTCAGTGAGGCTCCCTGGGGAAGGAACTTTAAAAAGATTTCTGATCGTAACAATGCTCTCCTCTGCTCGAATCGACAAATGTTTTCTTCCCCTCCATCACAGCAAGGGCACACACAGAGGAAGATAGCATTGAGAAAATGCCATTTCTGGTTGTCAGACCAAGCAGGGACGATTAACCCTTACTTAGTCAATTTCTTCCTGCCAGAGGAGGTGTCTTTTGACAAGAGAGCATTTATTCCTCACCAGCAGCATCTGGTTCACCATCACAGGGGCCTGTTTATTTTCCACCCAGCGTTTCTGTTATATCCATCCCTTGCTTTGTAGTCCAAAGACCATGACCTTGGCTGCCCTCATCCTCCCTGCTGGATTTCCACAGTGGCCTTGTAACAGTATTTCCCTTCTCCCCTCCACTTCCATGCTTCCATCCTGTACGCCCCTCTCTGCCACAGAGTGATCTTTCTGACACGGTGCTAGGAGGGCTGTAGGCCTCTGCCAGGTGCCCTTTTTACCTGGCAGGGCTGTTCATGACCATGCCCTCAGGGTAGGCACTAGGGCCCACCCAGTCATAGCACCCCATTCTCCTAGCCCTCGTGCGGGACCCAAGAGGTGGGCTGGTCAGAGCCTTCCTTTGGTTATTGCAGTCACGTGCAGGGAGAATCTTCTGAGAAACAGGGTGGCAAAGACATCTGCTCTTTTGGGGTGGCTATGGCAGTGCTTCTGGCCTCCTGTCCCAGTGTCATAGGTGCTGAATGATAGGCAGCCACAGGGATGTGTCCCCAGAACAGTCTTGTGGTGTGGCTGGATGTTTGCCTGACCCCTCTGTTCTTGTCTGAGCAGCATCTAAGTTCCACTCTGAAACTCTCTTGAAGATGCTGACAGCTACCCCATGGGTTTCAGTGAACTCCTTTATATCTAATCAGCTAAGGGGAGTCTGTTCACCGCAGCTTAGCATCCTGAGCGACACAGAATGTGACAAAGAGGAACCCCGAGGGCAGCACTTGGTCTCTGGATGCAACTGTGTTTGACACAAGATGTCCCACCATCCTTCCCAGCTATGTGAGCTGATAAGTCCCTTCATTTTCTTGTGTGGTGGAGTAAGGTGTGGTTTTGAAATTTGTAATCAAATGAATCCTGAATAATAATCACAGTTCGGAATTATATCATGTCACATCTCGGCTCAGGCATCTTCCATGACTCCCATGGCACCAAGTTCAAGGGCCTTACGTAGGCTGCTGTCTTCCTAACGGCCCCATCTGAGTCCTCACCTGTTCCCACGATGCTCCATCGTCTCTTCACTAACCCCCAACCTCTCATTTAATTCCCTCCTCTTGTTTTGGCTCACGCAGTGCCCCCTGCTGGAAGGCACTCCCTCTTTATTCAGCTCATAGCCAGCTTGCAGGTTATTCCAGGTGACTGCAGGGACATCTCTGGTCTCCGAAATCCTAAAGTTTATGCAAGTCAGGTTTGTTCATTCATTTCTTTCTCAACATTCAGGGAAATATTAAGGACAAATTATAAGGGTAGGAGTGGGTATATCATGGGTCCTTCATGCCCGGCACCTCCAAGCTGAGTGCTTTATGTACACCTTCTCATTGAATTCATACAAATCATGAGGAGGGAGGTAAGTATTGCCATTTGGTGAGTGTGGGAGCTGAGGTTTTTGGACTTTAAGTAACTTCCCCAAGGTCACAGAGCTCTGTAGTGTAGAATGAGCTCCTTCAGGGGTTCCTAGATGGCTCTGTCCATGAGGCGTGGTCCTCATTCTTAAAGGGGCAACATTCACAACTGGGACCCAGGGTATTCTCCTAAACAGGGAAATGGTTATCACAGTCAATTTAGCAACATCACTGGGTGTCTATTACATGAAAATTGTTGGGCTATTGTCTCAGGAGCAAAATAATATGATTCAGTCCCTGACCTTCGTGCAGAAGGGACAAAGGGAAGGCATTCAGGGTGACTCAGGTTGGAGACAGCAAACAAGAGCCAGTGGAGGGAAAGACAATGACTTTGAACTAGAGAGCCCTTGAGCTGAGCCCTGAGACCAAGCAAGGTCAGATAAATTGTGGAGACAATCCAAGTTAGATGGCAGCTACAATAGCCATGGTCTCAGTAGTCAGGGGGAGCTTCCTGAGGGAGGTGGGCCTTACCCTGAGCCTCCAAGACTGGGGAGGGTGGCAGTAATTATGTATGTTGCCTATTTCTTCTCCCTAAGGAGTATAAAAACTTCTTAATAAGAAATTGATAAACTTGAAAAAATTCTGTATGAAAACTCACTCACATTCAGTGAGTCCTTTCCATATGCCAAACACTGTGCCTGGTATTTCTTTCCAAGCCCAAATTTTCTTATCTGTAAAATGAGAGTGATTATAAGAGCTAGATTGTTGTGGGGGATTAACAATAAAGTATAGAAACCATTTGGCATCTAAGCAATGCTCAGCAGATGGGAGATGCTGTGTTGATCATTACAATGACCCCATGTGGAGGGAAGGGGGGACTTTTAGCTACAGGTGAAAAACCTGGGGTTCTAGGAGATTACATGAATTCATGGGGGCCTTTGGCTTCTCACAAGCAGAGAGGGCCATAGGGCCAGAAGTCCCCATGCTTCTCTCTCCAGACAGGACTCTCTGGCATCCTACAGTCTCTGAGTCAAGAGGGTGTCTGCTGAGGTCAGTGTCCTGGTAATGGAGAACATACCTTATTGGACCTTTCCAATGAAGTTCTCAGCCCAGCAGCCTGGCAGCCTTGACATGGGCCTAGCTGGCTGTGACTTTGTGGGTGTCATTCATTCATCCAGAAACTCAAGCCTTGAGTCTGATGTCTGAGGCTGGCGCTCTAAGGGTGCAGATGTGGACGGCAGAGATACTGGTATGAGGGGTGAAGAGGCCGGGGACAGTAGTCCTTCATCTCGTCCCTGGACTCACGTTCGACTCCTGTGAGCAGAGTGACATGGGCTGGTCTCCACGCTAAAGTCCCACGACGGGAGGGGTGATGGTTGCCCAAAGGTGGCAGTGTTCTTATTAACTCAGAAGGGTCACTTCCCCTTGGGGAGCACGGCATGATGCCCCAGGGGACAGGAAACGCCAGCAACAATAAAGGTGACACCAGCAGCAGGGGTGATAGAGCAGAGCTTTCTTTGCCCTTCTTTCTGGGCCTCTTGTCCAAAGGAGGCCAGATTGGGAGGGGTCTCTGTGACCAGTGATGGGCCACAGGGCAGCTAAGAGGACTTGCTGTGGTCTTGCAAACCCTCTGGTGACTTCCAGAAATAATCAGCGAGATGTGAGGTCCTGGAGTAGTGGGTGAAACCAGTCCAAGAAAAGCCTTATCACAAAGCCTGTGCCAAGCATGACACTGGGCACACAGCATGTCCCCAACAGCACTTTGTAGTTAAGGTGTTAATTGAGGTTGTCCTCATTAGCTGGGACGCACATGCTGACTGTTCTCTGCAACCCAG
Source organism: Lipotes vexillifer (assembly GCF_000442215.2). Lineage (NCBI taxonomy): Eukaryota > Metazoa > Chordata > Mammalia > Artiodactyla > Lipotidae > Lipotes > Lipotes vexillifer. The sequence goes on along the minus strand of NW_006783631.1, from coordinate 3,427,239 downwards.
TCAAATGGAAACCTGCATGGAATGACGATCCTGGTTTCCGAGGAGGCGATACAGGCAGCGATGGCTCTGAGCTCCTTGGGGAGCCGCTCTGCCTGCTTCCCCACCTACCCCGGGGGCCGGGCCAGCCCCCTCCAGTGGCCCCTGGCTTTCTTTGCACTGGGAAGGCTCAGCTTCAGGTGGCTCCTGACTCCTGGAAAGAATGCTTGGGACTCAGGGGGAGACCAAGGCTTCTGCAGTGTCTGAGGGCTCTTTTGAGTGAGTCTCTTGTTCAGTCTCCCGGAACAGAAAGATAGAGCCATCCTAGCCCAGACTTCCCTTCCCACGCACCTGGTCCGCCCGTGGCCTGGAGGCAGAGGAGGGGGGCAGGGCAGGGGACAGGGAGGGGCAGTGGGCAGTGATGGGTGGGTGGGCCCTTTCTCCTTGGCTGGACTGCCTTCCCATCACTCAATTCCAGTACATTTGATTCTGAGCCACAAGTGGCTTGTTCCTCTCCAAAGAAGCATTTGAATTTTAAAAGAGGACCCTAGAGAGGAAACACTTAACCCAAAGGAATGAATATTTAATGCTGGCATTTCAGGTTCTGTCGGGGAGAGGTCTTAGAGGGGCCTTTCCCAGTGTTTCGCAGAGTACCCCCTGGCTGCTTGCCTCTTCTGCTCAGGGAGGAAGGCCAGCCTGACAGGATACCCTCGGGGAAGGCCGAGGGGAAGGAGGCACTGGCTGGTCTCGGCTTCCAGCTAACTCTGTGCGTCCCTAAGCAGGCTGCGGGGGTGATCGCTGGGCCCCAGTTGGTTCCAGCGTTAGGGCTCTCCAAGAGGCAGCCCAAGGCTCAAATCGGGCCTTGATTTTCTTTTTGTTTTAATTGGGCCTGCAAGGCCCTTGAGGTGAGGCTGCAGTGTGGGTACTACCCTGGGATGTGTGGCATGGCCGGATATGAGCTCCCCAGGGGACAGAGAAGGGCAAGATGGGGCTTCGATTTTTCTTCATCCTTAGAGGATTCCAAGCCCAGGGATGTGTGCTCCAAGGGCTTCTGGGAAGTGGGGCTGCCATTCAATGTGCTCCTGGGCTCCTTCCTGATGAGGGGCTTGGAAGAGAAATTCAGGATTATTTATGCCTCTTTCTGTGTTCTGGGGTGACAGGACCCCTTTACAAATGTCCAGCTTGCTCATACATCGTGGCAGTGGCTGTGGCCACATCAGGATTCCCCTGCTGGCAGGACCGCCCCTCAGGTATAAGCCCACAATCCACCCCCATACCTCAAGGAAGTGGCAGCCACAAGATCAGCGGGCAGTGGTCCCATGAGGTCTGTTCCTTCTCTCTGCCTGGCCTCAGTTCCCTTGCCCTTCCCTTGGAATCCTGGCTCTGGCCTTCAAGCCGACTCCCACTGCCTCACGCCCTGATGCCCACAACTCCACCTACTCCCCAGATGGTCTAATCAGATAGAGCTGGTGACCAGCCTGGGCTGCAGAACGGTTGCAGGCTTTGCCACCAGACTTGTGTGGGGTTGAATCCTGGTTCTCTGGTTTACATTGTGAAATTGGGCAGGTTACTTCATCTTTCCGAGGTGTTTCCTGATCTGTAAAACGGGACAATGATGCTTCACAGGGTGTTTAGGCAGATTAAGTATATACAGAAATATAATTAATTTTTTCCTTGCCTTTCTATTTTATTGAGATACAATTGACATAACACCATATTAGCTTCAGATGTACAACATAATGATTTGATGTTTGTATGTATAAAAAGATTTTAAATTATTGCTCTACAATTGGCAATTGTTCTGCACCTTGTTTTTTCCTACCTTAATAATATATCTTGGACTATTCTATATTAGTACATAAAGAGCCTCATCAACATTTTTATGTTTGCCTGGTGTTCCTTTGTGAGAATGGGCCATAATTTATTTAGCAGTCCTTCTCTGATGGACACTTAGGTTGTTTACAGTATTTTGCTATTATAAATACTGCTGGGATAACAGCTTTGTATATTCATGATTTTGTACATATGCCTCTGTGGTTATGAATAAGCTGTCCCTTTTGTTAGGAATTTCCTCTCCTTGTTCTATCTACCTGGTGAGGGCATCCTACTTATTCTTTAGGTGCAGCTTCAATGCTGTGTTCCCAGGAAGTCCTTCCTGACTTTCCTGGGAGAATCACACTGTCCTCTTCCAGTGTCTGGCTGTCCTCTCTTCATATCTCTGATAGATTTCCATCCTCACACTTCAATCATTTATTTGTATGTCTTCCCTTCTAAAATGTGAACTTCTGGACGACAAGAACTGTATCTCTCCAACAGCAGAAGCTGAAACATATCTCCAGTGCCCAGCCCAGTACTTTTCACGTAGTAGGAGCTTAATAACTTTTTCTTGCATAAATGAATAAATGAACCACAGTCTATGCATTCATGGTCCAATGGAGGATATAAAGATATGCACAAGGATAATTATAATTACAATACAATGCAAGACAGAAAGTATTAAATGCCACTGGAGGTACAGATTAACTATTCTATTTAGTGGTTCTCAGCCATGACTGCAATGAGAGCCACCTGGGAGTTTTTAAAAGTATTACTATGCCTGGGCCTGATCCACAGAGAGACTGGTTTATTTAGTGTCATGTGGAGCCCAGCAATTGGTTATTTAGAGAGTTCTCCAAAGGATTCAACTGGCAGCCAGGATAGAGAACCACTGCCATACTGCTCTAGTCAGTGAATCTGTGGGGAATCTTGTTAAGATGCAAATTCTGATTCAGCAGGTGTGGGTGGGGCCTCAGGCTCTACATTTCTATCAAGAGCCCAGATGATGTCCGTGCTGCTGGTCCTATGACCATACTTTGAGTAACGGTGCTCTAGAGCTGTTGTTGTCAACTCTGGCTGTGCATTAGCATCCTAATTCCCAAGCTGACCCCAGACCAATTAAGTCGAGGACTCAGTCAGCATAGCAGAGACTGCATAGCTTCAACAAACACTTAGTTCTCACAGTTCTGGAGGCTGGAAGTTGGAGATCAGGGTGCCAGCATGGTCAGGTTCTTGTTGAGGGCCCTCTTCCTGGTTATGTCCTCAGATGGCCTTCCTTGATGCATGCAGAAGTAAAGAGAGAGAGAGGGAGTTCTGGTGTCTCTTCTTATAAAGGCACTAATCCCATCATCAGGGCCTCACTCTTATGACCTCATTTAAACCTAGTTGCCTCCCAAAGGCTCCATCTTTTGCGGTTAGGGCTTCAACATATGAATTTGGGGGGGATACAAACATTCAGAATCTCTGGGGTTGGGAACCTAGACATTAATATTTTTTTAAAGCTTCTAAGTGAGTCCAGTGTGGGTAAAGCAGCAGTCTTTTCTAGCTGTGTGGAAGGAGTCCAATTTTTCTGGAAGAGATGGCACTGTGGAAGTGGTGAGGAGAGCATTTCAGGAGAGGGAACCTGCTTAAATGACCTCTAATTGCTCTCCTAGTTCTAATATTCTTCGATAACCTTGGTTAGATTGGAAGACAGGAGGTGTGGGATCCTGGTCTGTAGGCCCTTAGGTAATTCATTCATTCATTCACTCATAGAAATATTTGTTGAATGCCAGATATTGTGCTAGGTTCTGAGGAAATAACAATGAACAAGGCAGGTCTAAAATTCTGATTCCTGCTCTAGTGGAGCTCATTGGAGAGCAGTGAATTCAGACAATTAAACTAGTAATTATCATAGAGTATAATTGATATTATGATAGGGAAAGCATAGGATAAAGCTCCAGGTTCCTAGCTGATCAGATAGATGGATATAATGAGGTCTTTCTTTTATACTTCACAAAGTGTGATGAAAGTCACATGGGACAACGGGTTTGGGGAAGCCGTGCAACATTGTATAAGGTCTGAAGGAATGTGACACATGGACGCTCAGAGTGTGTGTTTAATAGGACAAAATGGATCTACTTGACAGTCAGACATACCTATAAGGCCTCAGCCACCAGCACGTGTTTTTCTGGATGGCTTTGGCTTTTTGTCAGAAGACTTGAATTTAACCCCAGTGCTATACATGCCACCTCCACCCACACGGGTACTTAGTAGAGTGTGGTTTTCAATGGGGTTGGTTTTGTATGGAATCTCCGTTGATTACAGCCCTGGAGCTGACACAGCTCTTCCAGAAGGGATGTGCAGAGTGGCCCTGGCAGAGCAGCAAAGGGAAGGGTGGGCCACCCACCTGCCAGCTACTTGGGACCCTCCAACCACCTTCAGCACTGCCTCTGAGGCAGCTGGCACTGCAGAGCCCGGGATTTACAGCTGAAGTCACAGATGGTCCTGGACCCAAGCTGCCTATGTGAGATGACATGCATATGAGTGCATTAATGTGCAGGTGAAAGGGTAAGCACTTTCATTTCACTTCATCTTTCTAAGGCTCTGCCATTGCTCACAGCTGGAATGCCCCACTGGAGACCACAGAGCGCTGTGGGAAATGGGGTAAGGAGAATGCAGCACTCCTCAGGGGGCCTGTGGCTGCTTGTTCTTTGTTGTTTCCAGTTTGCCCCTATTTAACTGGACTATGGCATCTAGCTGCCCCCTGTGGACGTTTCCTGTCTCTTCTCTGCTGCCACCTTCTGTAGCTCAGACCCTACCCCCTTGACTCTGACTCCTACAGTAGCCTTCTGACTTGTGTATCTGCCCCAGGACTGGCCCTCGCATTAACCCTATGTGCTGCTGACGGAGTGCTGACAACACTCTGATCCCGACACTCTCTAACTGCAAGCCTCTTTGTCGTTCTCTATTTCCCATCATGTCAAGTCCAAACTGCTATGCCTGCTTCCAAAACCCTCCACTATCTCTCTGCTCCAAATACCTGACAAAATGTATCTCCATTTCAGACTTCCAGTGCCCTCATTTCTTCCCTTCACCCTCTTCACTTCAACCATACATGAACACACACACACACACATGCACACAATCATACACACAATCTCACACACACCAAGCGCACACTTGGAAGTGGAGGATACTGTTGCCTCACCTGGAGTGTTTTATATTCCCATCTCCTTATCTAAATCCTCTTCATTCTTTAAGGCGCACTCTCCTCTCCCCATAGCACACATTTACTGTGCTTGTACTGCCCTTACACAGTTTGGCATCACTTGCTCACTATCCATGTTACATGAGCTAATTATGTTTTCCCAGCAGACAGCATATGCCTTGAATGCAGGAACCATGCTAGTCATATTTGGATCTGCTTCCATTAGCATAGAGCTGAGCATACAGGATGCTTAATGAATTGATTGATTAGTAAATCCCTATTAACAGACAAATGAAATCAGAGGGGCCAGAGCTCCAAGTGGCATGCAGGATGACAGAGACCCAGATGAGGGAAAGGGAACCTCTACAGACGTCTGGCAATAGCAGGATGAGAGAAATTCCTAGAATGTTATTAAAAGGAGAAGAGAAATAAATCCATTTAACAGGCATTTAATGAGCACCTACTATATCATCAGCATAAATTATAACTATCCCCCACCCCAAAAGAATTCAAGGGCTAACTAGAGAGAGAAATCCACATGAAGCCAACTAAAACACACTGTGATACTCCGATAATATGACCTAGGGCTATAGGAGCATCAAACAACAAACACACAGTATTGATCTGTGCTGGCCAGCTTTGGTTGCTGATTGGGTCACACAGGTCTAGTGACAGGAACAGGTGGCTGATATCAGGAATTAAAAAGTAAGAAGTTTTATGAGGATGCAAGAAACAGCATGACATTGCAAGAGACAGCACAGTGTCATAGAAAGAGCATGGAAAGCGGCAGAACTTGGGTTTAAAATTCAGCTCCAACTCAGCAAGCAGCAATTTCCTTATATATACAATGAAGATAGTAATCTTTATCTTTCAGGTAGTAAGGAAAAGTGAGATAATGTAAGTAATGCACTTAGCACAGTGGTTGACACACAGTGAGAGCTTGTGAATTTGATCTCCTTTTTCAAAGAAGATAAAGCCTGACTCCTGGGCCAGAGTCCATCCCAGGCCTTCAGCACCATGGACAGCTCCAAGGCGGGAAAAGTAGGCTGTTGGTAAATTTGAGCTTTTAGTTTCTGGGTCAGAAAAACAATAGAAGCTAACAGTTATATAGCATTCCTGTGCCAGAAACTTTACATATATTAATCCCATTAATCCTCACAACAAATCTAGGGCAAAAATACTGCTTTAGTCTCCATTTTAACATGCGAAGAAACCAAGGCACAGAAGTTAATTGATTGTCTAAAATCACACAGGTAGTAAATGGAGGCAAGATTGGACCCCAGACAGATTGGCCCCATAGCTCATGCTCTTTGACACTAGACTACGCTGTGTTTTCTGAGTTTGGGCAGTGGGAGTGGGAGACTGGCATGACTGTCCTTTCATTACCTCACAGTTCACTGTTCAGGGCTCCCCTTTATTTTGGGTTGGTCCTGGAGGCAGGACCTCAACCAGCTGGTATTGTTTCTGTCACCATCATCCTAGCATATTTGTACCTAGTTCTCTCCTCCCTCACATATCTCCCTCCTCTCACCCAGTCTCCCACCTCTCCCGCATAGTTGAAGGTGAGGGAGGAAAAGAAAGAAAAGAGAGATGAGTAGAGGAGAAAGGAGGGTTAAGTTTAGAAGAGGTAGAAGAGAGGAATAGAAGAGAGATGGGGGAGGGAGAGAGAAAGAGTCTGAGCAAGATGGTGAGGGTTCAGGTGATAGGGGAAAACAATATACTAAGAGTGAGTGGGAGGGAGGAGGCAGAAGTGAGTTGGAAGGAAGCAAACACAGGAGGTGGGAGGAAAAGAAAGGAGGAGAGGGACCAGTGGAAAGGAGTAAATGGAAAGAATACATGAGTATAAGAAAAGAATGTGAAAACTTGGGAAGGGATGTGTGATGTTGGGGAGAAAGGTAGGGAGAGGAAGGTAAGCTGGAGAAATGGGCAGGAAGGTATCAAAGAAGGTTCAAGTTCTGTGAAGGAGTGACTGACAATATTCCTCTTCCAAATGGAGCTGAGACATTGCCTCATCTGGCTCTATCCTTCCCTGAGTTCTTGAGGTCCAGCAAGGTCAGGGGGAGAGGTGGGACACGTCAGCCTATTACAGAATTATGAATTCCCACGAATACAAAGGAGCCCCCAGTTCTTCTTTCCATGGTCAGACACCCTCTTTCTCTGCTCATGCATACCCAAGCTTTTCTGTCCTCCATTTGGTCAGGTCATAACTTGATATAGACAAGGCTGTCCTATGGAGGAGGGAAAGATAAAACACTGATGCCTCTTTACCTGAAGTTTGTCCTTGCAGGTCATGAGGTGAGAAGTGTGCATGATATCACTCAACTCTTCACTTCTTTTAAACCAGCTGCCACTAATTTTGCTGTTATCAAGGATCAGGGAGCATTTATTAAGCATTTATACATGCTTGACATTGTACCAAGGGCTTTTACATACAGTGTCTTATTTAATCCCCACAAAGACCCTGAGAGGTAGGCATTATTAATCCCTAACTTTGTGGATAAGAAGCTGTGGCCAGGAGAGATTAAATAACGTATGCAAGGCCATGCAGCTAGTAAGTGGTAGAGCAGGGAACCCATTTATTCAGTCTCCAAAACCTTCGTTCTTTCTATAATGAGGTAAACTCATGTCATAATATTGTCTTCAGAGGGAGGACACCTTTTTCCATGAAACTGGGAAGCTTGAGTGTGAAGTGGCTGAGATCAGGAAAGCCTTGTCTATAGGCAATGCCTCATTGCCTCAATAGAGGCAGCAATATCCCTGGGTCTCATTTCTCATCTGCTCTTTCGGGGTCCTGGACAAGTCTCCTTGTTCTGTACCTTGGTCCTCTCCCCACACCCGACCCTTGATCAGTAAAACAAGTTCAAAACGTTTACAGAACACAGATGTCTAATCTATGCAGAGCTCAGTGAAGGTTCAAGTTTCACAGGCTAAGCTTTTAGCTTTGCTCCTAGCTTCAGGTTCTCTTTCATAACTTATTCTTTGGGGACCTCCCTAAACCTCCAGAATAATATTTCCAACTTGGCAAAGTCACACACACTATACATTCATAACTTATAAATAACAATGGTCTGTCACAAAGAAAAAAAGTCAGAGTTAAGTGTTCTTTTGTAGACTACTTGCCTTGGGCAAAGCACCATAGTCAGGAATGTTCTGCTCCCTAGGGCTGCTGACTACTCTTGTATAGGTTATGAACTACACAAAAGTACTAGAGCCAGAAAGACTGAATGAGTGCTGAAAACCATCCTACACTCCCTTTACCAATCCATGTATTCTGGCATGAGGTGTCAGTCCAGAAAAGGAGGAAACTATGGTTAATTTCCCTGCCCAGAGGAAGATCCCTTTTGTATCTCTCTATGCAGGGAAGAAACTTCTAGTTTTCACAGAGGCACAAGAAGAAATGCAGCCCTGTTTTTCGTCTTCATTTTCAAAATTCATTTCCCAGACTTTGCTTCCAGAAATTGTTCTAGTCATGATGAAGTAACTGGCTTTAGATTTACCTACCCACAAAAAGCAAGAAACTACAAAACAGGACAAAATATGTAAAGCAACTGCTTTCAGACATTGGACAGCAGGAAGCATAGGATTTTGATTCCTGAGAGAAGGAAAACACATGAATGTGCTCCAAGGTTTGCCTTGATTTTCTTCCTGGGATCATGTTTCTGATTTTGATACAGGGAGGTGGAGCCCATAAAGAGTGAAAGTGGTGATCTCAATGAGCTGAGAAGGCAGAGATGGAAGCATCTGAAATTTTCAAGGAAGGGTACCAGAGGGGAGGAAGCTGCATGGGATAATACATGGGCAGAAGCCTCCATGAGAGTTTACCTCAGGTTCTTTTTTATTTTAAATTTTTTAATTGAATTATAGTAGATTCACAATGTTGTGTTAATTTCTGGTGTAGAGCAAACTGATTCAGTTATACATAATACATATATATGTATATGTATACTTTTTCAGATTCTTTTCCATTATAGTTTATTACATGATATTGAATATAGTTCCCTGTGCTATACAGTAGGTCCTTGTTGTTTATCTGTTTTATACCTAGTAGTGTATATCTGTTAATCCCAAACTTCTCATTTATCCCTCCCTCCCTTCCCCTTTTGGTAACTGTAAGTTTGCTTTCTGTGTCTGTGAGTCTGTTACTGTTTTATAAATAAGTTCATTTGTATCTTTTTTTTAGATTCCACAAATAAGCGATATCATATGATATCTCCATCCATCCATCCATGTTGCTGCAAATGGCATTTTTCATTCTTTTTATGGCTGAGTAATATTCCACTGTATTTATGTATGTGTGTGTATATGTACATATATATATATAATATCTTCTTTATCCATTTATGTGTTGATGGACATTTAGGTTGCTTCCATGTCTTGGCTATTGAGAATAGTGCTGCTATGAACATTGTGGGTGCACGTATCTTTTCGAATCAGAGTTTTTGTCTTTTCCAGGAGTGACATTGCTGGATCATATAGTAACTCTGTAAAATAAAATATTTAAAAAAATATTTGATTAGCATGAAAGACAAGAAAATAGTAGCAGAGGAACAAAAAATTATAAAATGAAGAAAGCAAATAGGGAGATAGTAGACTTAAACTCAAGTATATAAGTAATTACATTAAATGTAAATAGTTTTACCTCCAATAGAAATGCAGAGATTTTTAGACCAGATTAAAAAAGACCTGACTATATGATAGCTACAAAAACCTCTACACTTTAAATGTAAAGACACAGATGTATTGAAAGCAAAAGGATGTAAAAACATACAGTGGAAACGGTAAGCGTAAGAAGGCTGCTGTGTGCCTATTTTCATATCAAAGTAAATTACAAGATAAGCATTGTTAGCTAGAGATGAAGAGACTCTCCTAATGCTGAAAACAAAAAGGCTAGTTCAGCAGTCAAATGTTGTCTCTGCACTGAATAATGGGATTTTAATACACATGAAACAAAAACTGATAGAAATAAAAGGAAAAATATTCAAACCAACAATAATATTAGGAGATTTTAACACTCTCCTCTCAGTAACTGATAGAACATGTAGACAAATCAGCAAGGATACAGGAGATTTGAACAACACTAGCTACAAATTTGACCTAATTAACATTTATAGATCACTGCCCCTACCAACTGCAACATGCACATTCTTTTCATGTGCATAGAAAACACTGAACTAGAACTCATACTGGCCATAAAATTAAGTATCAATAACAGTGAAACTTTACATATATGTTTTCTTATACTGAAAAGGAATTAAATTTGAATTCACTAAAAATGAATATCTAGAAATATTCCAAATATCTGGAAATTTTACAACATATTTCTAAATAATCCATGGGTGAAAGAGGAAATTACAAGAAAAATTAGAAAATATTTCCAATGGAATGATAACAAAGAACACAGCATTTCAAAATGTGTATGATACAGCTAAAGAGCTGCTTAGAGAGAAATTTATACCTTTAAATACTTATACTAGAAAAGAAGAAACTTTTGTAAATTTACAAGTGTTTTAATTTGTTGCCATGACAACAAGGTAGACTATTTCTCTCTCCTCCTCATTAGTCTTTTACCATGTGATCTTTAGTCAACATGCAATGGTTATTGAAGGGAACATTTTGCTCCATGCTGGAGGTCTATTTTACATTTGGTAGTGTATATATGTCCATGCTACTCTCTCACTTCATCCCAGCTTACCATTACCCCTCCCCGTGTCCTCAACTCCATTCTCTACGTCTGCATCTTTATTCCTGTCCTGCCCCTAGGTTCTTCAGAACAATTTTTATTTATTTTTTTTAGATTCCATATATATGTGTTAGCATATGGTATTTGTTTTTTTCTTTCTGACTTACTTCACTCTGTATGACAGACTCCAAGTCCATCCACCTCACTACAAATAACTCAATTTTGTTTCCTTTTATGGCTGAGTAATATTCCATTGTATATATGTGCCACATCTTCTTTATCCATTCATCTGTTGATGGACACTTAGGTTGTTTCCATGTCCTGGTTATCATAAATAGAGCTTCAATGAACATTGTGGTACATGACTCTTTTTGAATTATGGTTTTCTCAGGGTATATGCCCAGTAGGGGATTGCTGGGTCATATGGTAGTTCCATTTTTAGTTTTTTACGGAACCTCCATACTGTTCTCCATAGAGGCTGTATCAATTCACATTCCCACCAACAGTGCAAGAGGGTTCCTTTTTTCTCCACACCCTCTCCAGCATTTACTGTTTGTAGAATTTTTGATGATGGTCATTCTGACTGGTGTGAGGTGACACCTCATTGTAGTTTTGATTTGCATTTCTCTAATGATTAGTGATGTTGAGCATCCTTTCATGTGTTTGTTGGCAATCTGTAAATCTTCTTTTGAGGAATGTCTATTTAGGTCTTCTGCCCATTTTTGTATTGGGTGGTTTGTTTTTTTGATACTGAGCTGCATGAGCTGCTTGTACATTTTGGAGATTATTCCTTTGTCAGTTGCTTCATTTGCAAATATTTTCTCCCATTCTGAGGACTGTCTTTTCATCTTGTTTATGGTCTCCTTTGCTGTGCAAAAGCTTTTAAGTTTCATTAGATCCCATTTGTTTATATTTGTTTTTATTTCCATTTCTGTAGGAGGTGGGTCAAAAAGCATCTTGCTGTGATTTATGTCATAGAGTGTTCTGCCTATGTTTTCCTCTAAGAGTTTTATAGCGTCTGGCCTTACATTTAGGTCTTTAATCCATTTTGAGTATATCTTTGTGTATGGTGTTAGGGAGTGTTCTAATTTCATTTTTTTACATGTAGCTGTCCAGTTTTCCCAGCACCACTTATTGAAGAGGCTGTCTTTTCTCCATTGTATATTCTTGCTTCCTTTATCAAAGATAAGGTGACCATATGTGCGTGGCTTTATCTCTGGGCTCTCTATCCTGTTCCATTGATCTATATTTCTGTTTTTGTGCCAGTATCATACTGTCTTGATGGCTGTAGCTTTGTAGTATAGTCTGAAGTCAGGGAGCCTGATTCTTCCAGCTCCGTTTTTCTTTCTCAAAATTGTTTTGGCTACTCAGGGTCTTTTATGTTTCCATACAAATTGTGAAATTTTTTGTTCTAGTTCTGTGAAAAATGCCATTCGTAATTTGATACCTATTGCATTGAATCTGTAGATCGCTTTGGGTAGTATAGTCATTTTTACAATGTTTATTCTTCCAATCCAAGAACATGGTATATCTTTCCATCTGTTTGTATCATCTTTAATTTCTTTCATCAGTGTCTTATAGTTTTCTCCATACAGGTTTTTTGTCTCCTTAGGTAGGTTTATTCCTAGGGATTTTATTCTTTATGCTGCAATGGTAAATGGGAGTGTTTACTTAATTTCTCTTTCAGATTTTTCATCATTAGTGTATAGGAACGCAAAAGATTTCTGTGCATTAATTTTGGATCCTGCTACTTTACCAAATTCATTGATTAGCTCTAGTAGTTTTCTGGTAGCATCTTTAGGATTCTCTATGTATAGAATCATGTCATCTGTGAACAGTGACAGTTTTACTTCTTCTTTTCTGATTTGTATTCCTTTTATTTCTTTTTGTTTTCTGATTGTTGTGGCTAAAACTTCCAAAACTATGTAGAGTAATAGTGGTGAGAGTGGGCAATCTTGTCTTGTTCCTGGTCTTAGTGGAAATGGTTTCAGTTTTTCACCATTGAGAACAATGTTGGCTGTGGGTTTGTCATATATGGCCTTTATTATGTTGAGGTAAGTTCCCTCTATGCATACTTTCTGGAGAGTTTTTTTTTTTTTTTTTCGCGGCACGTGGGCCTCTCACTGTTGTGGCCTCTCCCGTTGCGGAGCACAGGCTCCGGACGCGCAGGCTCAGTGGCCATGGCTCACGGGCCTAGCTGCTCCGCGGCATGTGGGATCTTCCCGGACCGGGGCACGAACCCATGTCCCCTGCATCGGCAGGTGGACTCTCAACCACTGAGCCACCAGGGAAGCCCTGGAGAGTATTTTTATCTTTAATGGGTGTTGAATTTTGTCGAAAGCTTTTTCTGCATCTATTGAGATGATCATATGGTTTTTCTCCTTCAATTTGTTAATATGTTGTATCACATTGATTGATTTGTGTATATTGAAGAATCCTTGCATTCCTGGGATAAACTCCACTGGATCATGGTGTATGACCCTTTTCATGTGCTGTTGGATTCTGTTTGCTAGTATTTTGTTGAGGATTTTTGGCATCTATGTTCATCAGTGATATTGGCCTGTAGTTTTCTTTCTTTGTGGCATCTTTGTCTGGTTTTGGTATCAGGGTGATGGTGGCCTCGTAGAATGAGTTTGGGAGTGTTCCTCCCTCTGCTATATTTTGGAAGTGTTTTAGATGGATAGGTGTTAGCTCTTCCCTAATGTTTGATAGAATTCACCTGTTAAGCCATCTGGTCCTGGGCTTTTGTTTGTTGGAAGATTTTAAGTCACAGTTCCAATTTCCATGCTTGTGATTGGTCTGTTTACAAAAAAGAAGCAAAATTTTAAGTCAAGAATAAAATTTCCACCTGAAGAAGAAAAAAGACATAAAGGAAAGTGAATAAATATAGAAACAAAGGACAATGAAATATACAACAAACAATAGAGAATATTAAGAAAGACAAACATTGGTTCTCTGAAAAGATTAATAAAATTGATAAACCCTCAGAGATGCTGATCAAGAAAAAGGAGAAACGCTATTGAATATAATGGAAAAGAAACAGACTCACAGATATAGAGAACAAACTAGTGGTTAGCAGTGGGAAGAGGGAAGGGGGAGGGGCAAGTTAGGGGTAGGGAAGTAAGAGTTACACACTATTAGGTATAAAATAAGCTACAAGGATATATCATACAACATGGGGAATATTGCCAATGTTTTATTATAACTATAAGTGGAATATAACCTTTAAAAATTGTGAATCACTCTATTGTACACCTATAAATTATATAATATTGTACATCACCTATACTTCAATAAATAAATACAAAAAAGCAGAAAATACAAGCTACCAATATCAGGACTGCAAAAGGAGATATCACTACAGATCTTACAGACATTAGAAGACTATTAGCAACTTTATGCCAATAAATTCAAGAACATATATAAAAAAAGACAAAGCTTTAAAAAGACAACTAAAAAAATTGACACAAGATGAAACAGCATATCTGAATAAGCCTCTACTTATCAAATAAGTGGAGTTTGTTTTCAAAAACTTTTTCAAGGAAAAAACTTCAGGCCCTGGTAAATTCATAAGTCAATTCAATCAAACACTTAAGAAATAGTACCAGTCTTACACAAACTCTTTCAGAATATAGAGGAATAGACTTTACTCCCCAATTCACTTTATGAGGCCAACATTACTCTGCATTACCAAAACCAGACAAAGATATTAGAAAAAAAAAAACAAAAAAGCCCTGCAGATCGGCATCTCTCATGAGGTAGATAATAGAATAAAGCATCAAAGCTAACATTAAAAATTTCTAGAAAAAAAAAAAACTTAGGCAAAACAAAATTTGACACCTTACGAGTAGGCAGAGATTTCTTAGATAGGACATAAGAAGTACTGTTAATAAAAGAAAAATGTTGATGAAATAGGTTTCATCAAAATTAATAACTTCTGGGCTTCCCTGGTGGTGCAGTGGTTAGGAGTCCGCCTGCCAATGCAGGGGATACGGGTTCGAGTCCTGGTCCAGGCGGATCCCACGTGCTGAAGAGGAGCTGGGCCCGTGAGCCATGGCCGCTGAGCCTGCGCGTCTGGAGCCTGCGGACCACAACTACTGAGGCCTGCGTGCCTGGAGCCCGTGCTGCACAACAGGAGAGGTCACCGCGATGAGAGGCCCGCGCGTCGCAGCGAACAGTAGCCCCAGCTCGCCTCAACTGGAGAAAGCCCGCACACAGCAGCGAAGGCCCAGTGCAGCCAAAAATATAAATACATAAATTTTTTAAAAAATAGAAAAAAAAATTAATAACTTCTGCTGATCAAAAATTACTCTTAAGAAAATGTAGAGCAAACTATAGGCTGGGAGAGCAATAATAACAATACATATATATGACAAATATATTCAGAATATGTAAAGAATGACTACACATCCAGAATAAAACCCAAAAGTATTTCAAATAAAAATGGAGAAATAGTTGGATAAACGATTTACAAAAGTGTAGGATGCTCAGGCTTCAAATCCAGGTTCGTTTGCTTTTTCCTTACCCCAAAGCACATTTCTTAAACATTTCCTTCTGGTTTGGGGACTGGGCTGAGATTTGAACAAACTCTGGTACTCATCGTTCCATCCATCCATTCCCCTACCCATATCATATTCAATCAACCTTCTAGTACCATTAGTGAGGTCCATTTCCTGCCTCAAGTAGCTCACAGTCTGAAACAAGAGTGGAGGGGTGAGCAGGTAGAATCCCACATGATGCCTTCTGGCATAAAGGAAGGCCCAGGGGGCTCTGAGGGCACAGGGGAGGGGTCCCAAACTAGTCAGTCATTCCAGGGAGGCTTTCAGAGGAGGAAGAAGGGCATAACCCTTGAGATTGTCCCTCTTCACTCCTGGGCTCCTTGGGTCCCCATCACTTCAGGGTGGGGCACAGCAATCTCCCCAGAGCAGGGAACTGTTATACAATTCCTGGTTGGTAAGATGGACCAGACAGGACAAAATCTTGGCTGCTACCCTACTCCTTCTCCCTCTATCTATCTCCCATTCCCTTATCTTGGACCAGCCAGTGTGCATCCATAAAAGGACATTGCCCTTCCCTTCCACTGAGCTATGAGGGGAAGAACTGAGAAAAGTATCACAGATAGATACCCTCGGAAAAGTCCATCCTCCCCTCTACCTCTCCTGCCTACTCTGTCCTCAGCTAGGCTGTGTGGGAGGTACAGAGGGCAGGTGCCCACCCTCAGAGATCCTCTCCTCCAGCACAGGAGCTAAGGCATATGCCCCAGGAGGAGCAATGTTGGACGAGAATCAGTGAAAGCAAACAGGGAGGAAGGAAGGTCGAGGAAGGCAGATGCAGATTGGAGGGCTTCCTGGAGGAGGTGGGGCTTGTAAAGAAGAGTAGAAAAGATTTTTTTTTTTTGCTTTTCTCCTGATTATTTATTTGTTGTGTAATCGTAGGAGTAATTGTAAAGACCACAAACATATACTTGCAGTAGATAACATTAAAAAAAGAGAAATTCTTACAATCTCACTGTAGTAAAATATGTTGAATCAAGAGTGGGAAGGATTTGGATGGGAGGAGGGTCATGCGGGGCTTTCTGGGTAGTAATAATTATGCAACAAATTATTACAAATAATTCCTATTATCAAATTATTATTCACATTTGTGGAGTATTTTTTTTTTCCAAGTCATTGACCAAAGTAAATGCTTTATATGAATGAATACTTTCATTTCAGGAGGGAGAGTGGAATCAAGATGAGCAAAGGCATTTTCCTCTCTATGGCAGCCCAGGGGAGTCCCCAGCATGCCCCCACCCCCCGACCTCATGCATGTACACATGCAGGCATGCACACAGAATCCAGCCTGAGATGCTTTGGGGTAGAGCTCAGAAGCCAAGTCTCACACATTTCCTTAGCACTGATCTCGTTCACTGATATAAGTTGGTATAAGCACATTGGCCTTTGGGCAGCCTATATTTGTTTGAACATCCAAAGGAAAGGGTGCAGGGTGGGAAAGCTGGTTGGCAGTGACTGTCAGCTCTCTGGCGGTACCCTGTGGAGGGCCACGCACGTCTAGCCTAGAACTCTCCATCAGTCAGATGATCTGCTCTCACCTGGTGTCCGCTGGGGCCCGGCACTGCACTGGCCGTCAACCTGCAAGGCCTGATCTATGGCCCATCGCCTTGCTGGGTGGCGGCACTCACACACATGAACCAATTGAACAGCTGACACAGATCACGATAGCACGTGCACGTGATGCCACGCTGAATGCAGGGCAAGGGCCTGGTGTTCCTCAGGCTGTGTGCCGGGACCCGAGGGCGATGTGGTGGGAGAGCCCCCTTCCCTGCTTCCGCCTGACCTGTTCCATGTATATACTGGACTTGAGGTAAGATTTCATTCAAACCTATTCTGTTTTCTGAGAGAACATTGCTAGTGGAGTCAGTTGGAGGTGCTTGTGTGGACTGACGTTATTGGCTGCAGGGGGTCTCCAGCAAGTGGTGGAGGAATTGGGAAACTGCACACATGACACTGGGGAGGGGGCAGATGTCACTGCAGAAGGCGTCCCAGAGTAGGGGGCTTGAGCTACGCGAGCTCTCAACTCCCACAGCGCCCAGCACAGGGAGTTCCATTTCACACCGAGAAGGCTGCCCGCTCCGCCCCCTAATAAAACTCTTAATTCGCCCTGGCAGGGGCCTCCACTATACTGGTCCTGGGGGCCAGGAGCCGATACTTTGGGCGAAGTCTGGAAATGTTCACAGAGCCGAGGGGGGTCTTACCTTTTTCTCAAAAGGGAACCGAGATAACAAGGGCCTGGACCAAGGGTCAGCTTTCATCAAGACAGGAATCTCCCCGCTCTGGGTGGTGAGGCCCCAGAGACACCCCGTCCCCCTTCTAGCCCCCAGGCGAGCTGTCTAAAGCACCTGCTGCCTCACTGCCTGTCACTTGTCAACTTCAGAGCAATCAGTCTGCTACTTAACAATTAAACAGGCAAAGCCCTCCAGCGGCTGCCTCCGACTGGTCTTTGTCAGCGCTCACGGGAGATGGGCGTGGAGGTCTCCTGTGCCGCCTCCCTGCCACTCTGCGCCTGGGCCCGCAGCGCCATCACTCAGGCCTCCGCAGTCACCGGCAGGGCACGCGGCAGATTCTCACCTGGCCGCCAAGTCGATTCCACAGGGCCCAGGGGGCGTGGCCGGCGTGCCAGGGAAGCACTGGGGAGTGGCCCCCAGGCAGAAACGCACCCTGCTGCCTGTCTCCGCGTGTGCAGACTCGTGGGCACACGTGTAGTGTAGTGAGTTCATTTAATAAACACTGGCTGTGCTCAGGGCTGAGCGCACTAAGACCCTCACCTCAGAGCTCACAGCCTGGGAGATGAGGCAGGCCCATCCACAGGTGCTCTCCAGCAATGCGGTCAGTGCCAGAACAGAGGTGGGTACTCAGCCCTGTTACAGAGGAGGTCTCCTTTCATGCTGCCAGGTGAGGTCAGAAAAGGCCTCTGGGACTGGGATGTGGGAGAAACCTAGGCCGTCAAAGGGCAGACAGGACACGAGGCTGCAGGAGGGACACAAGGCTGCAGAAGGGACACGAGCTAAGGAAGCAGCCTGTGCAAAGGCCCAGGGATGAAAAAGAGCAGACTGAGCTGGGGGACTTGCAGGCGGATTGGCCTGGCTGGAGTATTATTGAACTGTCGTGTATCTATTATTTAGCTGTCAGCAATCCATCCTTACCTACTTCTCTCGTTCTCTCTTTGTGGATCTACCTACACTTTCATTGCCATCCACCCAATTAGCTGTTATTTATCTATCTTCCGTCCATCCATGCATGCATGCACCTGTCCATCCTTCTCTAGAAGTCTTCATGTCATGTTCCAAAGCAGATCTGTCTCCAAAGAACTCTCAGCCAACACAGTGCCTGGCATTTCATGATTAGGGATGGATTTCTGCCTTAAGTACTAATGTCTCTCAGTGCTTTTTTTTTTTGTAGAAATATAGCTATCTATTTATTCATAGGTGAATGTGGACTTTACAATGGACAACATAACTATAATGGAATAAGGAGACTTCCAAGTCGAAGGTGAGTTGAGTTTTGGAAATTTAGGTCCTTGATTTCTGTTGTAGTCCCTACCCCTTGGCTGATTGTTTTATAAAAATCTCAGCTCTTGTAACAAGTACATGACCCAGGGAGAGGCAACAGAAATCACAAACACTGCAGCCTGTGTGATGTTGATTAATCACAGATCTCTTTCACAGTCAGGTCCTGGGACCTGAGGATAAGCACTGAATAGCCTGCGGTGTTTGGGGGAGGCACCGGCACAGATGGCCAGGCCCACTATTGAGGATTTGCTGTTGATGTGACCATGTCCCTGTGACAAACCTTCCCCTAACTGAAGCTCCATGGAGGCAAGAGGGTGGGTCTACCTGTCCATCTATTACAGTGATGGTACAAAGTACAGACTCAATGAATACTTGGAACGAAATGACACAAGGAACCCTTGGGCAAGCTGTTGTGTACCTTGTGCCAGGACTGCCACCACCCTGGCACACTGGTGCTGCCCTTAGAAATGATGCAGGGCCCAGATATCAAGCTGTTTGACCTGAGTTCATAAATGTCTGGCCTTGAATGAGAATTTAGCCACTTACCAGCTGTGTGATTTGGACAGAATACATAACCTCTCTGGGGTTCAATTTCTTCAGCTGTAAAACAGGACCAATAGTATGTATTTGTGGGATCAAATGATACTGTGGTTCTTTGGGAACTACAAAATGTTGTACTAACAATAGTGGTTGTTAGTCTACTTCAGATGTGGGTAGAAGGCGAGACCAATCAGAGGACATTTTGCTTCTCCCAAGGAGGAGGAAAATTTTCAGAAAGTATCAGACACTTCTAGGTTTGTGATCTACCTCTTTTCAGAGTTGTCCCTTTATAATACTGGGAAAGTCTATGTTCTTTATTTAAAGAGAAATTCCTTTATAACCCTCAGTGCAAAACATTTCCAGTGCAGTGCCTGGAATTGCATCATTAAAGATTCAAAATTTTAGGCAAGACCTTTAAGAAAGGTTTTGTTAGTCTGATACAGGGCTTGGAGGGCTGTATCTTTGGGTTTATAAATGAACACCTGGGGGTGTGTATGTGTTGTAAGAGAGAAGGAGAAGGTGGGAGGGAAAGATAGCCACTGTCAGCTATAAAACCAATGTCCTATGAGGACAGGTCTGTTCCAACACTAAAATGCATTGTCTCGGTGAGCAAAGCAGATTATGTAGTTTAAATGCCTTCATACAGTGTGTTCTTCACAGCCTTTTCCCCCTGTCCCACTCTGGGATCTAAAGAATTCCAGAAGGAAGCTAAGGTAGTTAGAGTCTTCCGAGGAGCTGGCATGAGAGTGTTTCCAGGCACAAACACCTGGACTGAATCAGGCAGGATATGGTTGTGGCCACTGTTCCTTGCATTTGGGGAGAAGAGGCAGTAATGGAATGAATAGAGTGGCCCTCGTGCCTGGTGTGGGAGGAGCCCATGCAAATTGTAGGATCCCCAGTGAAGGCCAGACCTTTGTGTCCGAAGCCATCTGACCCCTTACTCACGGGTGTCTTCCTAGACAGCCTGGTGTCCCCAAGTACAAATCAAAAGTCTCCCCTCTCCAGGATTTCAGAAGCTGTCTTTCAGCTCTGGCTCCTCTCTGATGCCCTGGCCCCTCCCGTCTCAGTGGTACAGGGAATGACATTGTTGGTACCTGTCATTGATGGGGCCACGCCTACTTCCAACATGAGAGTCATTGTCTCAATAAAACCCAGTGACAGCAACATTCTTAAACAAATGGGACAAACCATGTTCTTCTTTTTACTCCTTATTCAGTTAGTCTGGTGGTCTGAAATCCAATCTGCTTGTTAGAATCAAGGTGAAGGGAGAATAAGAATTATGATTCCTGAAGCAACACCCATCCTCCACACAAACCCACCAAGAGATTCTGATTTAATGGCCAGAGCGTGGCCAGAAAGCTTCAGAAAGCTTCCCAGGGCTTCCCTGGTGGCGCAGTGGTTGAGAGTCCACCTGCCGATGCAGGGGACATGGGTTCGTGCCCCGGTCCAGGAAGATCCCACATGCCGTGGAGCGGCTGGGCCCGTGAGCCGTGGCCGCTGAGCCTGCGCGTCCGGAGCCTGTGCTCCGCAATGGGAGAGGCCACAGAGGTGAGAGGCCCGCGTACCGCAAAAAAAAAAAAAAAAAAAAGTGCAGCCCAGGCTGAGAACCACTGAGGCAGCCAACATCTAATTTCACTGTCTTATTTCCCTCCCTAACACACACTCTCTCTCTCTCTCTCTCTCTCTCTCTCTCTCTCTCTCTCCTGCTTACAAACAAAGCTTCAGATACACATGGTGTTTGGCTGGAATTTCTGTTTCTCTCTATAGACTCCCTAAATCTGGAAAGTGCATCTGTTGTCTGATTTGGCCCTCGCAAGTGAGCTGGGTTGTACTGATAGCTGCATTTTAGTGGCAGAATGGGCCCGTCCTCACAGGACCTGGCTCTTTCAGGATCATCTTTTAGGATGACCCCCTCTTGGCTCCCCTTGGCCCTGGTGAATGCAGGGGAAATCCGGGAGGCTCGCGCCCCTCCACCTTGCCCTGAGCCCCACCACTGACAGTTCAAATTGGGCGACTCAAGCCACTGCCAAACTTCAAGGTATCTTTGTACTGAGCTCATCAAAAAGCAAACACTCAGGCAGGCACTTGAATAAGATAAGCAATTTGTGGCTTTGTAAAAAGTCAGTGCAATTCAATTTAGACCTCTTAAGGAGTGCTGCTTGCCTCTCACATTTATTGTTTCCATGTATAACCTGCTCCAGCGAAGGGACTGCAGATTTGTCTTCTGTTTGCGAAGTGGGATGAAGTCCCTGGAATGAGTGACCTTCAACAGAAGCACAAAACTTACAAATGAAGCTGTCTCCGAGAAACCTCAGTCTTGCCTCAGCTCACAGCTTTCTTTCTTCATACAGATTTGATTTTCCAAATGGAAGATTACAAAACTAGCTATATTTTCCTCCCAAACACATCTGCTTTAATTTCTTCTCTTCCCCCCCTCCCCCGCTTTTTAACCAAGAACAATGTTTTTAAAATGCAATCCTCACTCTAATCTTTACCACTCCTGAAAGCCTCCATTTCTTTTCCACCCGTGAAGGCATCTTTGGTGCCAGGTGGGGTCCCTGAAACTCACGCCTTTGTCCTCTTACCCTTCTCACGGGGGGTGGATTCTTTTTTCTGGTTTTTGTTTCTCCTTTTGGTCACAGAAAAAATTGCTCTTGGCTTCTCTTTATTTGATTCTTTGTTGGTTTATGTAGGGAATAGGACCAGTTTGGCCCCACCTTGTCAAATAAATCCAAGTCACATGACAATAATAATAATAATAACAACAATAGTAATAATAATACTGCTAATGATGATCTACTCTGGGCCAGGCACTACACTTGGTGTTTTACATGTGCTTTTTTGTTTAATTCTGGTAACAACCCATGAGGTAGGTATTACCACCCTCACTGTGTTGATGAGGCTCAGAGAGATTATGGAACTTTCCCAAGGTCACACAGCTAGTAGATGCCAAAGCTAGAACCCAAGGTCACACAGCTAGTAAATGCCAAAGCTAGAAGTCAAACCCATGCCTGGCTGAGTCCTAAGCATGAATCCCAGGCCCCTAGTGTTTCACAGATACTGCTTTCTGTTTCCATTCCTCATGCCTCAATTGCAAGAGCTTCTCAGTGGATATTTTCTCATACAGAGTCTCTTTTTTTAAATTGAAGTATAGCTTATTCACGATGTTGTGTTAGTTTCTGGTGTCCAGCAAAGTGATTCCGTTATACATATGTTCTTTTTCAGATTCTTTTCCCTTATAGGTTATTACAAAATATTGAGTATATTCCTCTGTGCTATGCAATAGGTCCTTGCTGGTTATCTGTTTTATGTATTATAATGTGTATCTGTTAACCCCAAACTCCTAATTTATCCCTCCCTGCTCTTTCCCCTTTGGTTACCATAAGTTTGTTTTCTATGTCTGTGGGTCTATTTCTGTTTTGAATGTAAACTCATTTGTATTTTATTTTTTAGGTTCCACGTATAAGCGATGTGTGATATTTGTCTTTGTCTGGCTTACTTCACTTAGTATGATAATCTCTAGGTCCATCCATGTTGCTGCAAATGGCGTTATTTCATTCTTTCTTATGGCTGAAGAATATTCCATTGTATATATGTACCACGTCCTCTTTATCCATTCATCTGTCAGTGTACATTTAGGTTGCTTCCATGTCCTGGCTGTTGTAAATAGTGATGCAGTGAACACTGGGGTGCATGTATCTTTTCAAATTATTGTTTTCTCTGGACATTTGCCCCTGAGTGGGATTGCAGGATCATATGGTAGCCCTATTTTAGTTTTTGAAGGAACCTCCATACTGTTCTCCATAGTGACTGTATCAGTTTACATTCAAACCAACAGTGAGGGAGGGTTCCCTTTTCTCCATACCCTCTCCAGCATTTATTATTTGTACACTTTTTGCTGATGGCCATTCTGATCGGTGTGAGGTGATACCTCATTGTAGTTTTGATTTGCATTTGCCTAATAATTAGCAATGTTGAGCATTTTTTCATGTGCCTGTCTTCTTTGGACAAATGTCTGCTTAGATCTTCTGCCCGTTTTCTGATTGGGTTTTTTTTTTTTTTTTTTTTTTGATATTGAGCTGTGTGTATTGTTTGTATATTTTGGAGATTAATCCCTTGTCGGCTGCATCATTTGCATCATATAGAGTTTCTTCCTGGCCCATATACCTGGGCATCAAAAGCCACCCTGCCTTGAAGGACTGAAGTGAGCAAAACGTGACAGTTATGAAACTTTCTTTGATTTCTTTGTCATTTCTCTCTTAGTAGTAGGCTTCTGCATCATTCTTAGCATTAGAA
Organism: Lipotes vexillifer; assembly: GCF_000442215.2. Taxonomy (NCBI): domain Eukaryota; kingdom Metazoa; phylum Chordata; class Mammalia; order Artiodactyla; family Lipotidae; genus Lipotes; species Lipotes vexillifer. Next base: position 3,403,674 of record NW_006783631.1, on the reverse strand, counting down.
CTGTTGCTGACATGTTTTCACCTACTTTAGAAGCTTCCTCTACTCCCTTTTATCACCTTTGTGGAAAACCCCATCAACTGCCCTCTCTCCTGCAGCCATGCCTGGTCCCCCCTTGGCCTTGAGAAAACCATGGGGTTTGCAGTCATAACCAAATACATGGGTGCAGCCCCTGGGAAAAGAATGTTGTGGCCATAATTTTGGCCCAAGAGTCCTGACTCCAAGTTGAACAGGGAAAAGCAGTTCATCCTGCCTGAGTACAAAAGGTCCCCTATTCTCATCCCCAACCTTCCCAGAACACCAGGAAATTCAAAGACTGAAGTACCAGGCATCATAAGGTGTCCAATACATTAGAACAGAACACCAGCCAGAGGGGAAACAGAAAATACTGGATTGTGAACTTTGATCCCTCTTCTGGCGATCTTTCATTTCAGTCAAACACAGACCAAGGCACCCCTGACTGAGCTGAATAACCAAATCTCGATCTTTCCCCCAATCTTCACTCACGGGTGCCACCCACCACTCGACGCCCTGTCAGGGGCTGGTATCTCCCCCTATGGTCCTAATAATCTGCTGCTTTCCCACTTTCCTACCCAAATACTGTGTACCATGCAGCATCAGGTTGCCATTGTTTTGTTTTCATTGCATTTATTTTTACAGTTACTTTCTATTTAGGGGAGATAATGTTTGTTTTCCATGAAGGACAGTGATCTAAAGTTTTATGTTTTTAATGTATTTGAGTGCGAATGGACAGTCCGTTTAAAAATATGACAATACTATTATACAGACGTTAGGAGGAAATGAGAAAAGTGGTGCTGATGACATAGAACTGACCAAAGGTGGGGGCATTGACCTGTGTGATTCCAAGGGGTAAAATTGAAGACAGCAGAATCAATTTGAAACGAAATGCTGCACAGTTACAGAATTAAGGTGGTGGCAGTAGAGGCTTTTGGGGCGTGGCTGGGTCAGATGAGCAGGGACTTGTAGGGAGGTATCTTGGTAATAAATTCTCTCTCCAGAAGCCTGGCTGGCTGGCATGTGGTTCGAGCCCAGCCCTGGGCACATATGTGGGAAACTGTAATGGAGGGGGCACCTCTGAACTCTGGAACAAGAACTAGGAGGTCTCCTGACCATGTGGACAGCTTTTCCTCACTATAGTCATTAGCCTTGGTCCCTTACCTGGTGGCCACAGCTGGGGTCCTGAGTAGGAGTCGTACGGGGCTCTAGGAAGCCTTGGCGATCTCTGTCCAGTTATCTTTCATGGCTGGACTGATACGGGCACTGTGTTGACTGTCACACTGGGGGACAGGCCTGTGGGAAGAAGGAAAGCAAGGCCAGGCTGTCTTCCTGGATCTCACACTTGAAGAATCTACACGTTCAACGGATGGACCGAAAGGAGAATTTTTAAGAAGGAAATAAATGTCAGAAGAGCATCTGAAGCAGAGCTAGGCAGGGTGAAAGCAGAGGAACACACAGAGGCTGTGTTTATCACATGTGGGTCTATAACAACATGTCAGTTTTTGATCAATCAAAATACTAGTCCCAGGGCTTCCCTGGTGGCGCAGTGCTTGAGAGTCCGCCTGCCGATGCAGGGGACACGGGTTCGTGCCCCGGTCCGGGAAGATCCCACACGCCGCGGAGCGGCTGGGCCCGTGAGCCGTGGCCGCTGAGCCTGCGCGTCCGGAGCCTGTGCTCCGCAATGGGAGAGGCCACAGAGGTGAGAGGCCCGTGTACCGCAAAAAAAAAAATATATATATATATATACTAGTCACAGCACAAAAATCAGTTTGACTGATGTTGATAAAGCAGTTGTTTTCTACACAGGCCAAGGGGAAGGAAAAGGCAGTGTCCACAAGTGGGTGAGGGGAGTTTTGGAGCAGAAGAGCTAGAGGGGATGAGAGAATCCCACAGATGGTGGGTATTTGTAGGGGCCTTGTCCCACTTCCTGGGTCAGACACCGTTGACTGTCTTCCTAAAGCCTGTTGCTCCCTCTTCCCAGCTCACAGAATTCTAATTTAATTCTGGGCAGCAATTTGCTCAGGCAATGGAGCATAATTGGTCTAAGCCAGTCATGACAATTCTGTTTGCCACTTCCCAGATGCTCCTCTAGCTGGGTGGGGGACACAGCCAATGAAACATAAGGTGTCTATTCAGAAGACTCTGAAGGAGCTTCACTTTCCTTGTAAAAAGTTCAGGTGAAGCTGGTGCTGTCTTTCAAGCTCCTGCCTGTTTCCTGCCTTGAGCACAGACGTGGCTCCTAGAACGACATTATGTGACCCCAGGGTGGCAAGGCGACACATCCACGATGGCAAAGCAGAGCAATAGAAAGAGACTGGAACTTTTGATGATATCGCTGGGATGCTGCACCAACGCAGCCTACCTCTGGATTTCTCCTTATGTGAGATAATGAACATCTTTATTGCTTAAGCCACTGCTTGTCAAGTATTTTATTACTTGCAGCTAAAACATCCCTAACAGATGCACACTGGATTTTACAGAAGATACTAAGTCCCATTAAGGGGTCAGAACTTTCCCAAAGTCACACGGTTTGTTATAAATCTCCCTCAGGAGACCTCAGACTGTTTCTTAAAATCCCCCATCCCTCACTGCAATCACCCTGGTCTAGCCCCTTCCACCAGCCCCACCTCTCAACTTCAGTGCTCTCCCCCAGTTGATTCTGTATTTGGTGTTCAACATATCTTTTTAAGATGGAATTTTCCTCACATCATCTCCCCATCCCTACCCTATTCTGGACCTCAGTGGATGCAGGTTTAAATGCAAGGTCCTCTGCTCGGCTAAGCACACTACTGTGTGTGAATGCATTAAATCCTTGAAGTCCTGCAAAGTGATTACTATCTTGCTTCAGCACCAGGAGGCTAAAACGTCTTCCAGGACCATCCTGGGCATAGAGTCCTCTCATCATCAAGATAAAGCAAAGCTCTCAATTTATTCCTGAGGAGGCTGCTAGAACACCTCACTCAGTTCCCTACTCTTCTGCCAAGGTTGTTGTTCTCTGTCTCCTTGGAAACCTTCCAAGACCTGGTGTAGCCAACAAGTGCTGTCATCCTCCAGTGGTTTGTGAACAACTGGAAAGTGGAGACTTGATCACAGCAGGCCAGCAGTGGTTCTTTTTTTTTTTTTTTTGCGTTATGCGGGCCTCTCACTGTTGTGGCCTCTCCTGTTGCGGAGCACAGGCTCCGGACGCGCAGGCTCAGCGGCGATGGCTCATGGGCCCAGCTGCTCTGCCGCATGTGGGATCTTCCCGGACCGGGGCGTGAACCTGTGTCCCCTGCATCGGCAGGCGGACTCTCAACCACTGTGCCACCAGGGAAGCCCCAGCAGTGGTTCTTGAGTAACACACGCTGGTATAACCAAATGATCTTGATCTATTTTGGAGATTACAACCCTGCATGCAGTTCCAAGGGAATGCTGCTGAACAGTGGTTCTTGAAATTTTGTGGGTCATCAGTCCTTTCAAGAACCTGAAGAAATCTATGGAGCCTATCCTGAAAAAAATCAGTGAGTGACTATGCACATGTGTACGCACTCACACACGTATTTGCATACAATTTGGGGAGGGAAGCTAACAGACTCCCTAAAGCCCAGGAACATGAACCCAAAGTTAAACACCCTTTCTACAGGTAAAGCTGGATTTCATCTGGTCATGCCACAAAATCTCTAATTTCATTTTTGAGAGCAGGACCTGGATGCGTTCAGATCTGGTGGAAAAAACACTATCGAAGAGACGTGATTAACAAATGGCCGTTACTCTGGAGGGAAGTCTAAGTGGGACACCTGAGGTTCTGCTCTTGGCCCTGTCCTATGAGACACAGTTTTTAAGTCAGTGATTTAATATAAGGAAACCCACAATTGGCACAGTATTTATAGGGATAGCAAATATTCTGTATGACAAGATCAAGATTCAAATATGTCAGCAGATTAAATGACAGGAAATTCAAACAAAGTGAAAATTACAGCACATATATAACAGAATATATTAAAGTTATCAGCCAGTTGCCCAAGTACGAACTGGGGGGACCTTGTTGTCAGGAATGCCCCACAGCTCCAGGGACCTCAGGAAGTGTGGGTGGTTGGAGAGTGTCTGAATCATCTTATGGGGAGCACAGCCACCAGGCACTGAGCAAAAGTTGGCCTTAGGTCTAGAAGCTACATTTGGCAGAGGGCGTTGAGGAATGGGATTATATCCAGAGAAGGGAAACTAGGAGGTCCAAGGGTACAGATGCATGTGATGTGAGGGCAACTGGGAAGAACTAAGACTCTCTACCCTGGAGAAGAGATGATCTGCCTGGGGAGAAGGGTGGGCCTGATAATGGCCATCCAATATCCCCTAAGCTTCATACGGAAGAATGACTTAGACCAACTGGTGGTTCTAAGAACTTTTTGACACTGAGCTGCTCACCAACAGCATGGGCTATCTCATGGAGAAGTGGGCCCCCCCATCTCTGGAAATGTTTGAGGAAAGCCTTCTAGATCATCTGTTGGGGTGATGTAACTCAGAAGACAATCACCACTACCCAGAGTTTCGGTTGAACTTGATCTGGGAAGGCAGCTCTAGTAGACCGGCTCTCTGGAGAGTGGTGATGAGAAAGCTTAGGTGGCCACCTCTGGGTTCAGCAGGACAGTGAATGACGTCTGGGGGCAG